>NC_077239.1:16452500-16799375 GCF_947179165.1 Solanum dulcamara
CTTACCTCTAAGGTTAGACGGGTTATTCTAAGAAAATAATAAAGATAGTAATAAGGAAGGGAGATTTTCCTTTTGCCAGGAGTTCTAACTGTGAGATCTTTAAGGTATTTATAGCTATGCATAGACAAAACCATGATGAAGTTTGAGTTAGAACCAAAAATGGAATGAGTTAGGGAGGTTTCTTTATTCTCCTGAGTTTCTTTCTTCTAAAAGAAGGCATTTCCAGCTTGTCCATCTCAAGGTATGCCTTAGCTTGTTTGGGGAGATCATGCACATTGAAATAGAGTTCAGGAGATTTGCATTTGTAGCTGTGTTTGGATAAGACATCAGCTGTGTAGTTTGCTTCTCTAAGGATGTGTTTACAGCTGAAAGTTTGGAATTGGTTGATGATGTTGTTTAAATTGTCCAGCAGCTCCTTTATTGACCAAGGGGGTTTTGCTTCTTGTTGTAACCACCTGATTAGGAGTTGAGAATCTACCTCTAACTCTACCTGTAAATAACCAAGATGAATACACCAAGATAGACCAAAGATAGCAGCCCCGATTTCTGCTTGGTTGTTAGTTCCTTCCCCCAATGGAACTGCATAGGCAAAGATAAGGTCACTATGAGTATTTCTAAGTATTCCTCCTCCACCAATGTTGCATGGGTTGTTAAGGGCACTACCATCTGTATTTAGCTTTACCATGTGATCAACTGGTTTGATCCAGCATACAGGGGTAATTTTGGTATCATGGTAGCATTGTTCCACTGAAATGACTAGGTCCTTCCAGTTATTTGGCCATTCAATATAAGGAAAAGATGTGATGAGCAGGTTAGAGATGCCTTTGTAGACAGAAAATTTGACTCTTGAAAGGTTAGATTTCTTCCCACCATATTTGGAAGCACATCTATTCTTCCATAAGTTCCAACAAATGAAGATAGGGATTGCTTGTAACAGGAGTTTATGTGCTGCATTCTTGTGTTTAGATGTCCACCATCTCATAAGCATATTTATAAGAGGTGTGTAATCCTTTTTTATGCCCAAAGAATCAGCAAACACCCTCCAAGTATTCTTGGCAAAGGTTCCTGCAACAAAGGTGTGATCAATGGTGTCTTGGCCAGGTCTTTCACAACAATGGCACTGAGAGGGGGCTTTGCCAAAGCTGGTTATTTTCTCATTGGTAGGTAATTTCCTTCTAAGAGCTCTCCAAACAAGAAAGGAGCATTTGAAAGGTATTAGTTGGTGCCAAGTACATGCATTCAGCATAGTATTTGTCCTCTTGTCTCTAATGAGCTCCCAGGCTGAAGAACAACTGAACTCCCCATTGGTATTAGGAATCCAGCATGGATGGTCCTGTTTGAGGGGATGGTAGCTGAATTGAGTTGCTAAAATGTTAGGAACAAACTGAGGAGGGGCTTTTTGGATAATGAGATCAACATTCCATTGGCCATTAGTTAGAAAAGCTGAAACTTGGGTGTGGTTAAATCTACAGCTGTTAGCAGAAAAATGAGCTAAAGGGCCAACACCTAGCCAGTTATCCCACCAAAAAAGGCAAGAGCCAGACTTAATTTGCCACTGAATGTGAGGCTCAATGTTGTGTTTGTTGTTCATGAGGTGCTTCCAAATTAAGGACTGACCAGTGTCCCACTTTTTTGTAATAATATTGGCCCTCTGACAGTATTTGGATTTAAGGAATTCTCCCCACAAGGTGTTCTTGGTTCTAAGGGTCCACCACTGCTTGTATTGAAAAGATTTGACCACATCAGTGATTTGTCTAAACCCTATGCCCCCTTCATCATAAGGATAGCTAAGGTTCTTCCATGAGGACCAGTGGTACTTCCTCTTGTCATTTTTCCATCCCCAGAAGAAGTTAGCAGTGATGCTCTGAATCTGCTTAATGATGGTTGAGGGAGGGATGCTGGCTGAAAGCAAATGTATTGGCATGGCTTGAATAACATGCTTCACAAGAATAGCTCTACCCCCATAGCTCAGGATTTTAGCATGCCAACCAGTTATCCTGCTTACAACTTTTGCAATAAGATCAGAGTAGTAAATAACTCTTTGCCTACCAATATAAATAGGACATCCCAAGTATGTTATAGGACTACTCTTTTGGTTGAAACCAGTGATACTCTTGATTCTCAGTACAGTAGACTTGAAAGCATTGGAGGGAACCATGAAATGACTTTTTTGCTTGTTAATCAATTGTCCAGAAACTTTTTCATAGGTAGTTAATGTTTCCATAATGAGATCTAAGGTGTGCCTTCTTCCAGAAGTAAAGATGATGATATCATCTGCAAAACTCAGATGATTGATCTGAGGTCCCTTTTTTGCCATAAAGAAACCATGGAATTGGGGATGCTGATGAAGATTATTCAGTAGTCTGGACAACACTTCAGCACCTAGGACAAATAAAGCAGGGGAGAGAGGATCACCTTGTTTGAGACCCCTTGTGGAGTGAAAGAAACCATGTCTTGAACCATTGACTATAACAGAGTACCAGTTTTCAGCCATGATTCTCCAAACCATGTCAATGAAAGTTTCTTTAAACCCCATTCTTCTCATCACAAGACAAGTGTAATTCCAAGAGACCCTATCATAAGCCTTGGTCATGTCAAGTTTTATCACAACATTGCCTCCAATATTTGGTTTTTTGATTTGGTGGATTATTTCCGGGGCAAGCATTATATTTTCAGAGATGTTTCTATTCTTGACAAAGCCAGATTGGTTCAAGGAAATAAGGTTGGGGAGAATAGGAGCAAGTCTTAAGTAGAGGAGTTTGGAAATGATTTTGTTAGTGAAGTTGCTAAGGCTTATGGGTCTGAACTCAGAGATTTTTGTAGGATGGTTTACTTTTGGGAGTAGAACCAAACAAGTATGGGTGAAATATTTAGGCATAGTTTGTCCACAAAAGAAGGATATCATCACTTTAAGGAGGTCTTCTTTGATGATGTCCCAGCACACCTGAAAGAAAGTTCCATTCATCCCTTCAGGGCCAGCAGCAGAGTGAGGATTCATAGTAAAAACAGCAGTTTTCACTTCTTCCATAGTAGGCATGGCTTGTAGATCATCATTGTCTTTGTCAGTCACCATTGTAGGGATGCAATGGAGTGTCTGCTGTTGGATGTGCTCCTCCTTTCCAGTAAAAATTTGTTGGAAATATTCACAAGCAGCATCAGCTATCTGTTTATCACCTTGCACCCAAGAGCCTTCTTCATTTTGGATTCTGTGGATGTAAAGCTTTCTTCTCCTACCTCTGATGAGAGCATGAAAGTAGCTAGAGTTCATGTCACCTTCTTTGAACTAGTGAAGTTGAGACTTTTGTCTGAGGATAGAATCCTCCATCTTCATGTATCTAATGTACTCAGCATTGATAGCATGCAGTTGAGACCTATTTTCATTGGTGTTTATACTGATCAGATTCTCTTCAGCTTGTCTAGCCTTCTCCTCATATTCTTTGACTTTAGCATAGATGTCTCCAAATTAATTTCTTGACCAGCTGCCAAGAGTAGCAGTAAGTCTTTTTATTTTCTGATGAAAACTCCACATTGGATTTCCATTAGAAGGTCTGGTCCAGCAATTCTTGACAGTATCCATGAAAGAAGGTTGCCTAGGCCAGCAGATCAGGAATTTGAAATACTTGATGGGGTTGTGTTGTTGGTCAATCATTTCTAAGAGCAAGGGGCAGTGATCAGAACCCACAGAAGGAAGATGAGTAATGCTGGTATGGGGCATGGTTTCTAGCCAGTTATCATTAACCATCCCTCTATCAAGTCTCTTCCAAATTCTAAAGTTGATACCCCTCAGGTTGGACCAGGTGTATTTCTGACCTGAGAAACCAAGGTCTTGAAGACCTGAAGCCTCAATAATGCTAATGAACTCAAAACTCTTTCTCATATTATAGGGGACACCCCCTAATTTTTCTTTAGGGTCTACAATAATATTAAGGTCTCCTATAGTGCACCATGGATTGGATGTAGTAGACTGCTGTAGAAGGCTATCCCATAAAGGTCTTCTGAGATGATCTTTACATTTAGCATAGACAAAGGTAGTGATGAATTGATTTGGGATCAAGGCATGATTGAGTTCACAAGTGATTAGTTGCTCATCATTCTCCAAAATCTTGCAATTCACATCTTTGGTCCAGAAAATCCAAATCTTACCATTGGGATTGTGGATGGCATGGTCCATATTGAGCTGGTTTCTGAAGTATTGTAACTGAGAGTTATCAGAAAAAGGTTCCATTAGAGCTATAAGAGAAATTTGATGGATATTTTTGAGAAGTTTTATTCTATCCATGGCTCCTTGGGTATTTATACCCCTTACATTCCAGCTAAGGGTACTAATCATTGAGAAATTCTTGAAGTATGGGACCTGGTACTTGGTCTGCCTGTGGGGGCAGTTTTTGTAGAAATTTTTGCCTTGTTGCTAAATCTGGTCCTATCTATCCCTCTAGGAGATAGACCTTGTGAACTAGCCACCTGTTAGATGTCTTTCTCATATATATTCTCAGAAGAGGGGTTGATGTTTTTGATTAAATGCTCACTTATAATATCATCTTCCTCCTAATCATGCAAGGGCTGATAATTATTATCTTCTTCATTTTCTGAATCACATACAGCATACTCATCAATAGGGTCCTATATGTTAGTGTTGCAGGTGAAGTGATCTGTAGCTACCTCTGGATTTTGAAAAGGGGTGATATCTATACCCACCTGGTCATCATGAAGTACAAATTGTTGACATCCCTGTTCACTTTGCTGCATTGCAACACTTTCAATTAAAAGAGTTTGGTATTTCTCAGAAAGGTTTGTTTTCTTTTTGATGGCCTCTCTCCTTTTCTTGCTTAACTTGTTCTTTTTTGCATTAGAGTCTTTGCCACTACTGCTTGCAAAGGATCCCAATTCCTTGGCCATAGAGCCTAAGATGTTTTGCATGGTAGAATCATCAGTAGGGGGATCTTTTCTGATGGATTCAGTATTTGGTATATCATTTTGAGCCTTGTGTGCAGGGGTAGAAGGGGCTGTAAGGGCACTCTTGAGGTCAGTGATATTCTCATGCAGGACATGAGACAAAATCCCTCCCCTTTTGGTTTCCCCATCATACAGATTAGTGGGGTTCTCCATTACTCCTTCAACCCTTCCTCCATCAACTACACAGCCAACAGCAGCAGAAATATGATGTGGGGGTATAGGGGTATGGGGAGTAATAAGTCAATACCTGCATTCCTTGGTACATTGCTCCCTTGAGTAGTACCTTGTTGTTGAATTATGGTGTTTTCCTGCATTTTTGCTGAATTCTTCAAAGTGGAATTCCTTTGGTTACTTGGTTCTCCTGCATCTTGGTTATTGGTTTGATCATGGGTAACAAGATCAACATAATTATTGGAAGTATAAATAGGAGTAGAGGACTTACCTAGACCTGTGATGTTTTGTTGAGGTTTATCAACTCCCCTGTTCTGCTGTGGTTGAATAGAGCTGATCACATTTGTTTGTTGGGGCTTATTTTGTCCCTTAGATTATTTCTTTCTCTGAACTTGCCACAACAGTTCTTTTGCATTTTTCAAGCGTTTGTTGTGGCTGAGCAGGAGAATCTTTTACAGATGTATTGATATTTGTGTCATCATGAACCTTGGTTAGCATGCCCTCCTTGTTTTTGTTCATTTTTGTTGTTTCTTCTTCTTTTCTTTTTTTTGTTCTTCATCCCTTCTTTGAATATTACAAACATGTATCAGGTGACCCTGACGTTTGCAGTACATGCAGTAATCAGGGACATTTTCATATAAAATAGCTTGCCACCTCCCTAGAGTTTTATCAGATTTGTCATATCCCAGCCAAACATGGGGAGGTCTTTTATTGGTGAGGTTTACTTGAAGTCTCACCTTGGCTATGCTTCCCCTTGTTTTTTGTATGGAAGCAGTGTCTAGATAAAGTACCTTCCCTACAGAGGCTAGCAGGGCAGTGGTGAACTCCATGTTATAGCAATGCCAAGGTAGTTCTGGTAAGGCTACCCAGATTGGCACTATTGGGGTTTCTTCATCCGGTTTAAAAGTAGGTGTCCATGTCTGAATCCTCATGAATTGGCCCTCTATTGTCATTCTTTGTTTGGTCAAGACAGTATTGTAATCCAACTCATTATCCAAGTCAATGTAGACATGTCTAGCATTGAAATGAGCAATTTTTACACCTCTTGAGAGCTGAGTTTGAATGATAAAGCTCCTTCTTATCAACTCTATCTTTGGCATGGTGTGGGTAAATTTTCCAACCAAGGTGTATTTGCATCTTTGAGCTAGTTTGTGCATAAAGTCTTCTTTTTCAAAAAACACAGCAGGCAGGCCCTGTTTGGTTGTGTATTCAGGGGTGGCTAATTCAATAGGAGCCTCATTTTTTGCTTGATTATTTCTGAGTTTGGCAGCAAAGGTCTGAACTACAGTGTAAGGGGCAGTCTGAAGGACCTGGTCCTTTAAGTTGGGAAAAATATTTTTCTGGGGATTTTGGTTAGTGGAATTTGGTTGAGGTTGGGTATTGACTGATTTAGGTCCAACATGTCTAGGACCAACATTAGCATAGCTGATGGGCACCTTAGGTGGCTAGTTTGAACCTGGATGTCAAAATTACTAGACACCTTAGGGAAGCTATTGTGGGTAATGGTAGGCTGTTGAGTGTGTAGCTGGTTGCTAGTTTGAGGAATAGAATTGTTAGGCATTTTGGTAGGAATTTCAGGGCTGCTTTTAGAAGTGACTTTAGTATGATCAGTGCCCTGCAAGGAGTTACCTACAACATTACTAGCAATTACATTTGCATTAGGTTGCAAAGGAACTCCACTGGATATCAAGTTGGCAGTCTCAGAGTATATCAAGTTGGAAGGATTGGTCTTACCTTGAGGGTCTGTAACATTGGCACTGTTACATTGCTGTGTAGTTCCTGATGCATGTTTATCATTTTTGGGAAAAGGATGCATCAACTTTGTATTATCAATTGTTTGCATATTATCCTTTAGTTGATTGAATCGACCATATTGTTGATATTGGTCTTGAACCAATGTGTGTTCATCAGCTTGATTATCAGTGAAAATGTGCATATAACCTTGACGAGTGTCTCGACGAATTTTTGAATTTGAATTTGTTATTGATGATTCGAGACACCTCTTGTGGATGGGAAGTTGCACATTGCCCTTAGGGACATTTTGGATTTGATCTTGTGACAAATGGTTCGCCGGAGCTCCGGCGTCGGCACTCTGACAGTGACCCTGTAGATTTGGCAAATTCGAGCTAATTTGAGAGGATTTGAGTCCTTCTCTAGTGTTTGTGAGTTGCTGGTGGGGTGTTTTGCATTGGTTTCCACCTAAAAATGTTGCCTAAGCTCCGGCAACCTCTCCGGTACCATCGTCCCCAACAATTTCACCGTCCATTTGGGTTGAAATTTTGGTGGTAGGAGCGCTATGAGATGGGGAAAAAACCCCAAGGGGTCCGCCGTCTCGAAAGTCGCCGGAGCCCTTTCGAATATGAAGGCGCAACTCCGACGACTCTGCGATGTTTCTCTCAGGCGTCGCCTGATCACTGCTCTCAAATGGTGTGGTGGTTTCATCCAATTTTTGGACTGTATGTAGTCCAAAAGATAAGGAATCATCTACCACGATTCTTGATACTCGAATCAAACCATGTTTCTGAAAATTGATGATCTTGTGTGCAATTCTCAGCTCCTCTTCAGAGACAGTGATTGCATTAGTATGTTGTTGACCGATCGATTGTTGTTGATTCAAACCAGCTTCACTTGAAATTGCAGTATTATTTTGCAGATTCAGAGTGTCATTAGCTGGCGATGTTTGATGATCTATATTCGGTGGCCACGGGAGCTTCACCGGCGGCGGTGAAGCCATTTAGAACTGACCGGAGATGAACAGTGTGAGATAGAGAAGGAGGAGATGACCGTTAGAGATGAGAGAGCCTTTTTTAATATCAGTTATTATTTAACATTTAAATAATGGCATTGGTAAGCCCTAATAGGGGTGTTCCCGACATGATTTGTGATGAGTTAATTGGGTTAAAAACCTTGTGATTCCGTAAGTAAGTCATGTATGGCTGATTAAATCGTCTAGGGATATTCCCAATTGGATTTTTAAACGATTAATTCGCGGTTTACATAAAATACATTTAACTTTGAAAAAATCTCAGCTAAGTAAAAGTCCAAATAAGGACCTTAGGGGTTATTTGGACTTTTACTTAGCTGGGATTTTTTCAAAGTTAAATATATTTTATGTAAACCGCAAATTAATCGTCTAAAAACCCAACCGGGAACATTCCTAGGCGATTTAATCAGCCATACAGGACTTACCAACGGAATCACAAGGTTTTTAACCCAATTAACTCATCACTAATCATGTCGGGAACACCCCTATTAGGGCTTATCAACATCATGATTTAAGCTTAGTTTACTATAAAATTATTTTAACTTAACCACAAGCTAAAACCTTAACCCATTAAAGAAAAGCTCTTATTTTAGAGTCATTGCCATTTAGTATGCTAACAATTCATATCAGTTATTATTTAACACTTAAATACTTATCCCATCATGGGTCTAAGTTATACAAAATTAAATAAAAGAAAGAAACAAGTACCTGGAAAACCACCAGTCTCCTGGGGTTGTGTAGCAAATTTCAACTCTTTATTTATGATTCACAAACTTAATACAAACTACTTACAATATTTAGAGAGAGGAAATAGAGAGAAGGCAGAGAGAAAAGAGGTAAAGAAAAACTTACATATGAATTCTAAATTCATTCTTTTATAGACGAAAAAGTAAACAGTAAAATGACAAAAAAGTCAAAAAGGCTATAGTGCCAAATAGTAATGTACAGTGCCAAATAGTAAAATTCTTCAATATTGGTGTCTTTTTCAACGCTGAACAGTAAAAATTACTGTTTATACAATAAATCCACTGTGCTTTGTGGCCAAAATCTGTCTGCTTGTCGCTTTCCAACTGTCTCTTTTTAAATCTTTTTCTTATTTTTGTATTGGAGAATCTCTTCTTTTGCTTTCTTAATTATATCAGGAATCTCATTAGAGGCAATACTATTAACACTTTGAGAATCATCAAAAGGATTATTATTACCAGAATTGTCTGGCGTGGAATCATCATCATCAGTGCCGAATTGGGCCTGTATATCTCTTTTAACTTATTCCATGTAATCTGTAACAAGTTCTTCCTGGGTTAATAATCCGCCTTTTCTAATCTGTAATTTCCGGGTTACCTTTGCAAAATGGCTCTCTTCAGTTGGGATTTGAATCTTGTTAGTCTCCCCATACTTAGCAGTGGTAGTGGTAATATCATCTAATATGTCTTGGCCACATAATTTGCCATCTTTGTCTTTTTGAATTAATTTGGACCAAAATTTATATGAAAATTTCTACACAGGCAAGGGATACTGTCATTGTCAGTAGTTACTTCGACAGTCCATTTAAAAATCCATGGGATTGAAAATTCAAGGAAACAATTGAGTAAAGGTGTCCCCTGGAATAATCTTTCTTCTTTATCTAACTCAGCAATTTTTGGAGTCGTTTCAATCCAAACAGTGTAAAGATCCAAGAATTGTTGTGGTAAAATCTTGCTAGAAGGTCCGAAAAAAGACCACCATTTAATGAACCAAGTAGGGATGGTTGTGCTTCTGAAAACTTGAGCACATACTTTGATAAACCAAGAGTGTTTGTGATCATCGTTTTCATAGTATAAAGTTTTTGTAAAAGCTTCAACATAATCCCAATAGTTAAAATTTACACTTGTTTTTGAAATCGGGTGATTATATTAAGAATCTTTTAAAGTACTGAGACCCCATTCTTCTAGCAAAATTAGCCTTTTGATAATCATTTTTGAGTAAGTAAAATAAGATTTGTTTGGACCTCCAGCAGTATTATGGGAAATTTTAACAGATCATGTGGAAGTTAAAATCAATTCAAAGTGTAATCTAGTTTTATAAGTTTGCATCGGAAATAATGCATTGTTTAAATATTTTTTCATCACAATCCAGGGATTGTGTTTTCATTGTAAATCTTTTGGTTCCACCAATAAAATTACTTCTCGCTTAGAAAGATTGGTTTCAAAAATCTCTTTGTCAGTCTTGCCAATAATTGAGGCAAAAGAATCTTTATCAGTAACATCCTCAACAGAGGTGGGTTGAATGATAACATTGTTACCCCCAGTAGTTCCAGCATGGCTGACATTTATAAAATTCAAATAATGTTGGTAATCTTCATAAGATGGTCTAGCATTGACATTGTCAACCGTTGAGGATGATGCCCCTGGAGTAGAAAAAGCTCCACTTAGACTTGGCCTTGGAATCTGGCCTAGGGACTGGAATCTGTTCCCATATTGAGGTCGGGCTCTTCCTCTATTAGAGGACCCGGACCAATTCAGATGCATCATGAAAATAGTTAATTTAAATATTCCCTGGTAAGAAAATTAGGTAAACTATTTTCAATCCTTTTTTATATTCAATATTAAAATCAAAAAGGGCTAACAATGCTTACCACCTAGCAAACATTTTCTTAGAAATATTGTGTTTGCAATCTTTAGTAAACATAAATTTAGCAGCTTGACAATCAGTTTTAATAACAAACTTTTGATTATATAAATCAGTTTGGAATTTTAAAACACATTTAACAATAGCTAAAATCTCTTTTGCAACAGTCGCATAATTCTTTTGACTGTTATTCCATTTATCAGAATAAAATTGAATAATAAATTTTTTTTATTAATAGGAGAATATTGGGTTAATATACCTCCATAACCAATATCTGAAGCATCAGTTCTACAGTTTTTTTCCCCAATTTGGATTAGCTAAAGTTAAACAAGGTAATTCCTTAACTTTCAATTTAATATTTTTGACAGCATATCTCTAACGGTCATCTCCTCCCTCTCTATCTCACACTGTTCATCTCCGGTCAGTTCTGAATGGTTTCACCGACGCCGGTGAAGCTTCCGTGGCCACCGAATATAGATCATCAAACATCAACAGCTAATGACACTCTGAATCTGCAAAATAATACTGCAATTTCAAGTGAAGCTGGTTTGAATCAACAACAATCGATCGGTCAACAAAATACTGATGCAATCACTGTCTCTAAAGAGGAGCTGAGAATTGCACACAAGATCATTAATTTTCAGAAACATGGTTTGATTCGAGTATCAAGAACCGTGGTAGATGATTCCTTATCTTTTGGACTACATACGGTCCCAAAATTGGATCAAACCACCGCACCATTTGAGAGCACTGATCAGGCGACGCCTAAGAGAAACATCGCAGAGTCGCCGGAGTTGCGCCTTCATATTCGAAGGGGCTCCGGCGACATTCGAGACGGCGGACCCCCTGGCGTTTGTTCCCCATCTCATGGCGCTCCTACCACCAAAATTTCAACCCAAATGGACGGTGAAATCATTGGGGACGATGGTACCGGCGAGGTTGCCGGAGCTCAGGAGACATTTTCAGGTGGAAACCAATGCAAAACGAGGCTTTTCATTGATACAAATACACCCCACCAGCAACTCACAAACACTAGAGAAGGACTCAAATCCTCTCAAATTAGCTCGAATTTGCCAAATCTACAACGTCACTGTCAGAGTGCCGGCGCCGGAGCTCCGGCGAACCATTTGTCACAAGATCAAATCCAAAATGTCCCTAAGGGCAATGCGCAACTTCCCATCCACAAGAGGTGTCTCGAATCATCAACAATAAATTCAAATTCAAAAAGTCGTCGAGACACTCGTCAAGGTGATATGCACATTTTCACTGATAATCAAGCTGAAGAACACACATTGGTTCAAGACCAATATCAACAATATGGTCAATTCAATCAACTAAAGGATGATATGCAAACAATTGATAATGCAAAGTTGATACATCCTTTTTCCAAAAATGATAAACATGCCTCAGGAACTTCACAGCAATGTAACAGTGCCAATGTTACAGACCTTCAAGGTAAGACCAATCCTTCCAACTTGATATACTCTGAGACTGCCAATTTGAAATCCAGTGGAGTTCTTTTGCAACCTAATGCAAATGTAATCCCTAGTAATGTTGTAGGTAACTCCTTGCAGGGCACTGATCATACCAAAATCAATTCTAAAAGCAACCCTGAAATTCCTACCAAAATGCCTAACAATTCTATTCCTCAAACTAGCAACCAGCTACACACTCAACAGCCTACCACCACCCACAATAGCTTCCCTAAGGTGTCTAGTAATTTTGACATCCAGGTTCAAACTAGCCAACCTAAGGTGCCCATCAGCTATGCTTATGTTGGTCCTAGACATGTTGGAACTAAATCAGTCAACACCCAATCTCAACCAAATTCCACTAACCAAAACCCCCAGAAAAATATTTTTTCCAACTTAAAGGACCAGGTCCTTCAGCCTGCCCCTTACACTGTAGTTCAGACCTTTGCTGCCAAACTCAGAAATAATCAAGCAAAAAATGAGGCTCCTATTGAATTAGCCACCCCTGAATACACAACCAAACAGGGCCTGCCTGCTGTGTTTTTTGAAAAAGAAGACTTTATGCACAAACTAGCTCAAAGATGCAAATACACCTTGGTTGGCAAATTTACCCACACCATGCCAAAGATAGAGTTGATAAGAAAGAGTTTTATCATTCAAACTCAGCTCTCAGGAGGTGTAAAAATTGCTCATTTCAATGCTAGACATGTCTACATTGACTTGGACAATGAGTTGGATTACAATACTGTCTTGACCAAACAAAGAATGACAATAGAGGGCCAATTCATGAGGATTCAGACATGGACACCTACTTTTAAACCGGATGAAGAAACCCCAATAGTGCCAATCTGGGTAGCCTTACCAGAACTACCTTGGCATTGCTATAACATGGAGTTCACCACTGTCCTGCTAGCCTCTGTAGGGAAGGTACTTTATCTAGACACTGCTTCCATACAAAAAACAAGGGGAAGCATAGCCAAGGTGAGAAGGGATGAAGAACAAAAAAAAGAAAAGAAGAAGAAACAGCAAAAATGAACAAAAACAAGGAGGGCATGCTAACCAAGGATCATGATGACACAAATATCAATACATCTGTAAAAGATTCTCCTGCTCAGCCACAACAAACACTTAACAATGCAAAAGAACTGTTGTGGCAAGTTCAGAGAAAGAAACAGTCTAATGGACAAAACAAGCCCCAACAAACAAATGTGATCAGCTCTATTCAACCACAGCAGAACAGGGGAGTTGATAAACCTCAGCAAAACATCACAGGTCTAGGTAAGTCCTCTACTCCTATTTATACTTCCAATAATTATGTTGATCTTGTTACCCAGGATCAAATCAATAACCAAGATGCAGGAGAGCCAAGTAACCAAAGGAATTCCCCTTTGAAGAATTAAGCAAAAATGCAGGAAAATACCATAATTCAACCACAAGGTACTACTCAAGGGAGAAATGTACCAAGGAATGCAGGTATTGACTTATTACTCCCCATACCCCTTACACCCCCACATCATATCTCTGCTGCTGTTGGCTGTGTAGTTGATGGAGGAAGGGTTGGAGGAGTAATGGAGAACCCCACTAATCTGCAGGATGGGGAACCCAAAAGGGGAGGGATCTTGTCTCATGTTTTGCATGAGAATATCACTGACCTTAGGAGTGCCCTTACAGCCCCTGCTACCCCTGCACACAAGGCTCAAAATGACATACCGAATACTGAATCCATCAGAAGAGATCCCCCTACTGATGATTCTACCATGCAAAACATCTTAGGCTCTATGGCCAAGGATTTGGGATCCTTTGCAAGCAGTAGTGGCAAAGACTCTAATGCTAAAAAGAACAAGTTAAGCAAGAAAAGGAGAGAGGCCATTAAAAAGAAAACAAACCTTTCTGAGAAATACCAAACTCCTTTAACTGACAGTGTTGCAATGCAGCAAAGTGAACAGGGATGTCAACAATTTGTACTTGATGATGATCAGGTAGGTATAGATATCACCCCTTTTCAAACTCCAGAGGTAGCTACAGATCACTTCACCTTCAAAACCAACATACAGGACCCTATTGATGAGTATGCTGTATGTGATTCAGAAAATAAAGAAGATAATAATTATCAGCCCTTGCATGATCAGGAGGAAGATGATATTATAAGTGAGCATTTAATCAAAAACATCAACCCCTCTTCTGAGAATATATATGAGGAAGACATCCAACAGGTGGCTAGTTCACAAGGTCTATCTCCTAGAGGGATACATAGGACCAGATTTAGCAACAAGGCAAAAATTTCTACAAAAACTGCCCCCACAGGCAGACCAAGTACCAGGTCCCATACTTCAAGAATTTCTCAATGATTAGTACCCTTAGCTGGAATGTAAGGGGTATAAATACCCAAGGAGCCATGGATAGAATAAAAATTCTCAAAAATATCCATCAAATTTCTCTTATAGCTCTAATGGAACCTTTTTTTGATAACTCTCAATTACAATACTTTAGAAACCAGCTCAATATGGACCATGCCATCCACAATCCCAATGGTTAGATTTGGATTTTCTGGACCAAAGATGTGAATTGCAAGATTTTGGAGAATGATGAGCAACTAATCACTTGTGAACTCAATCATGCCTTGATCCCAAATCAATTCATCACTACCTTTGTCTATGCTAAATGTAAAGATCATCTCAGAAGACCTTTATGGGATAGCCTTCTACAGCAGTCTACTACATCCAATCCATGGTGCACTATAGGAGACTTTAATGTTATTGTAGACCCTGAAGAAAAATTAGGGGGTGTCCCCTATAATATGAGAAAGAGTTTTGAGTTCATTAGCATTATTGAGGCTTCAGGTCTTCAAGACCTTGGTTTCTCAGGTCAGAAATACACCTGGTCCAACCTGAGGGGTATCAACTTTAGAATTTGGAAGAGACTTGATAGAGGGATGGTTAATGATAACTGGCTAGAAACCATGCCCCATACCAGCATTACTCATCTTCCTTCTGTGGGTTCTGATCACTGCCCCTTGCTCTTAAAAATGATTGACCAACAACACAACCCCATCAAGTATTTCAAATTCCTGAACTACTGGCCTGAGCAACCTTCTTTCATGGATACTGTCAAGAATTGCTGGAGCAGACCTTCTAATGGAAATCCAATGTGGAGTTTTCATCAGAAAATAAAAAGACTTACTACTACTCTTAGCTGCTGGTCAAGAAATCAATTTGGAGACATCTATGCTAAAGTCAAAGAATATGAGGAGAAGGCTAGACAAGCTGAAGAGAATCTAATCAGTATAAATACCAATGAAAATAGGTCTCAACTGCATACTATCAATGCTGAGTACATTAGATACATGAAGATGGAGGATTCTATCCTCATACAAAAGTCTCAACTTCACTGGTTCAAAGAAGGTGACAGGAACTCTAGCTACTTTCATGCTCTCATCAGAGGCAGGAGAAGAAAGCTTTACATCCACAGGATCCAAAATGAAGAAGGCTCTTGGGTGCAAGGTGATAAAGAGATAGCTGATGCTGCTTGTGAATATTTCCAACAAATTTTTACTGGAAAGGAGGAGCACATCCAACAGCAGATACTCCATTGCATCCCTACAATGGTGACTGACAAAGACAATAATGATTTACAAGCTATGCCTACTATGGAAGAAGTGAAAACTGCTGTTTTTACTATGAATCCTCACTCTGTTGCTGGCCCTGATGGGATGAATGGAACTTTCTTTCAGGTGTGCTGGGACATCATCAAAGAAGACCTCCTTAAAGTGATCACATCCTTCTTTTGTGGACAAACTATGCCTAAATATTTCACCCATACTTGTTTGGTTCTACTCCCAAAAGTAAACCATCCTACAAAAATCTCTGAGTTCAGACCCATAAGCCTTAGCAACTTCACTAACAAAATTATTTCCAAACTCTTCTACCTAAGACTTGCTCCTATTCTCCCCAACCTCATTTCCTTGAACCAATCTGGCTTTGTCAAGAATAGAAACATCTCTGAAAATATAATGCTTGCCCAGGAAATAATCCACCAGATCAAAAAACCAAATGTTGGAGGCAATGTTGTGATAAAACTTGACATGACCAAGGCTTATGATAGGGTCTCTTGGAATTACACTTGTCTTGTGATGAGAAGAATGGGGTTTAAAGAAACTTTCATTGACATGGTTTGGAGAATCATGGCTAATAACTGGTACTCTATTATAGTCAATGGTTCAAGACATGGTTTCTTTCACTCCACAAGGGGTCTCAAATAAGGTGATCCTCTCTCCCCTGCTTTATTTGTCCTAGGTGCTGAAGTGCTGTCCAGACTACTGAATAATCTTCATCAGCATCCCCAATTCCATGGTTTCTTTATGGCAAAAAGGGACCTCAGATTAATCATCTGAGTTTTGCAGATGATATCATCATCTTTACTTCTGGAAGAAGACACACCTTAGCTCTCATTATGGAAACATTAAATACCTATGAAAGAGTTTCTGGACAATTTATTAACAAGCAAAAAAGTCATTTCATGGTTCCCTCTAATGCTTTCAAGTCTACTATACTGAGAATCAAGAGTATCACTAGTTTCAACCAAAAGAGTAGTCCTATAACATACTTGGGATGTCCTATTTATATTGGTAGGCAAAGAGTTATTTACTACTCTGATCTTATTGCAAAAGTTGTAAGCAGGATCACTGGTTGGCATGCTAAAATCCTGAGCTATGGGGGTAGAGCTATTCTTGTGAAGCATGTTATTCAAGCCATGCCAATACATTTGCTTTCAACCAGCATCCCTTCCTCAACCATTATCAAGCAGATTCAGAGCATCACTGCTAACTTCTTCTGGGGATGGAAAAATGACAAGAGGAAGTACCACTGGTCCTCATGGAAGAACCTTAGCTATCCTTATGATGAAGGGGGCATAGGGTTTAGACAAATCACTGATGTGGTCAAATCTTTTCAATACAAGCAGTGGTGGACCCTTAGAACCAAGAATACCTTGTGGGGAGAATTCCTTAAATCCAAATACTGTTAGAGGGCCAATATTATTACAAAAAAGTAGGACACTGGTCAGTCCTTAATTTGGAAGCACCTCATGAACAACAAACACAACATTGAGCCTCACATTCAGTGGCAAATTAAGTCTGGCTCTTGCCTTTTTTTGGTGGGACAACTGGCTAGGTGTTGGCCCTTTAGCTCACTTTTCTACTAACAGCTGTAGGTTTAACCACACCCAAGTTTCAGCTTTTCTAACTAATGGCCAATGGAATATTGATCTCATTATCCAAAAATCCCCTCCTCAGTTTGTTCCTAACATTTTAGCAACTCAATTCAGCTACCATCCCCTCAAACAGGACCATCCATGCTGGATTCCTAATACCAATGGGGAGTTCAGTTGTTCTTCTGCCTGGGAGCTCATTAGAGACAAGAGGACAAATACTATGCTGAATGCATGTACTTGGCACCAACTAATACCTTTTAAATGCTCCTTTCTTGTTTGGAGAACTCTTAGAAGGAAATTACCTACCAATGAGAAAATAACCAGCTTTGGCAAAGCCCCCTCTCAGTGCCATTGTTGTGATAGACCTGGCCAAGACACCATTGATCACACCTTTGTTGAAGGAACCTTTGCCAAGAATACTTGGAGGGTGTTTGCTGATTCTTTGGGCATAAAAAAGGATTACACACCTCTAAGAAATATGCTTATGAGATGGTGGATATCTAAATACAAGAATGAAGCATATAAACTCCTGTTACAAGCAATCCCTGTCTTCATTTGTTGGAACTTATGGAAGAATAAATGTGCTTCCAAATATGGTGGGAAGAAATCTAACCTTTCAAGAGTCAAATTTTCTGTCTACAAAGGCATCTCTAACCTGCTCATCATAGCTTTTCCTTATATTGAATGGCCAAATAACTGGAAGGACCTAGTCATTTCAGTGGAATAATGCTACCATGACACCAAAATTACCCCTGTATGCTGGATCAAACCAGGTGATCACATGGTAAAGCTAAATATATATGGTAGTGCCCTTAACAACCCAGGCAACATTGGTGGAGGAGGAATACTTAGAAATACTCATAGTGACCTTATCTTTGCCTATGCAGTTCCATTGGGGGAAGGAACTAACAACCAAGCAGAAATCAGGGCTGCTATCTTTGGTCTATCTTGGTGTATTCATCTTGGTTATTTACAGGTAGAGTTAGAGGTAGATTCTCAACTCCTAATCAGGTGGTTACAACAAGAAGCAAAACCCCCTTGGTCAATAAAGGAGCTGCTGGACAATTTAAACAACATCATCAACCAATTCCAAACTTTCAGCTGTAAACACATCCTAAGAGAAGCAAACTACACAGCTGATGTCTTATCCAAACACAGCCACAAATGCAAATCTCCTGAACTCTATTTCACTGTGCATGATCTCCCCAAACAAGCTAAGGCATACCTTGAGATGGATAAGCTGGAAATGCCTTCTTTCAGAAGAAAGAAACTCAGGAGAATAAAGAAACCTCCCTAACTCATTCCTTTTTTGGTTCTAACTCAAACTTCAACATGGTTTTGTCTATGCATAGCTATAAATACCTTGAAGATCTCACAGTTAGAACCCCTGGCAAAAGGAAAATCTCCCTTCCTTATTACTATCTTTATTATTTTCTTAGAATAACCAGTCTAACCTTAGAGGTAAGGAGTAGAGTAGTTTATATTTTGTCTTCTCTTCCTTCTTGGCTTAACAGGTATAGGAATCTTGATTGGAAGCCCAGACTGGTCACACATGGGACACAATCAGCTGTCTTAAGCCTAAAGAGAGAGAAATTTGCTATTTGGAAGCTCCAACTTGGGCAAAAGGCCTTCAAATATTGCAAGCCTTCAAATGTTAGCAGACTTTGCATAAGCCACATTATAGAAGCAGCAGTGACTCCAATTGATAAACAACAGCAGCATTCTAACAGCAGCACCAGAGGCCAAAAGCAACCAGCAGTACTTAACAAATACATCATGCATCACCAAAATGCCTCTATATTGTGCATGATTACTGCAAATACAATTCCTGAAGATCCCATGGAGTTTCAACTCAAACGGATAATTGGAGACGTTAGTCGAGCGACCTTGAAAAAGTTAGCAGACTTAAGTCCCCAAATGGAGCATTTCACAACTTGGAGCCTCCAGCCTGTCCAAATGACCTCCAAATGTTGCAAGAATACAAGAAATATAGTATTTGCAAATCCCAAGAAGTTTCACCTCCAACGAATAATTGGAGACGTTAGTCGAGCGACCTTGAAAAAGTTAGTCGACTTAAGTCTCCAACTGGTGCACTTCACAACTTGGAGTTTCCATCTTGTCCAAAAGACCCCCAAATGTTGCAGGAATACAGTAAATATAGTAGTTGCAAAGCCCAAGAAGTTTCACCTCAATCGGATAATTGGAGACGTTAGTCGAGCGGCCTTGAAAAAGTTAGCCGATTTAAAGCTAACAAGCTCCAAAGCACTCTTTGAGGTTTTTTCCTTTCTTTGCTTTGTTTTTGTTTGTATGTGTAGGTGCTCTAAGGAGCTGATCATGAGGAAAGGTCTCCTCCTGAAGGTAACTTGCAATAACAAACAACTGAGCACTTCCACTATGAAGGCACCAGGAAGCTGGCTACAGGTTTGCAGCAGCCTATACTTCTCCAACATTCGTTTGGTTCTTTGGCTACTTGTTTGTGCAGGTCCACAGAGATCCAAACAAAGGGAGACAAATGCTAGAGATGCAGGAGTATCACCAGCCCTCACCAATAATCCAACCATGCCAAATTCCATCCTTTATTACCTGCATCAACCCTATTACATCCAAGCTACTTGGAACTCCTTATTTGTTTATTTATTGGTGTGCAGACACATAATACAGCAGCAATGGAACCTTCCAAAATGCAAGGCTCCATCAGTTAAACACCCAAGCCAAGGCTACTTCTCCTACAGGTTGCAATATACAACAGCAAAAGCATGGTGCAACAGCTACAACAGCTTCAACAACAATAAGAACAGGAGGAGCTACAGTCACAACAATTGTTCCATCCACAGCAATTCTACAGTAACCACAACAACTTGGGGAATTCCAGTTCTGTTTGTGGATCTTTGTTTTTGGTCTTGTTGGCTTGGTTTTATGCATTTGCATGTAGCTGGAGATACACTAAATCAAGTAACATTTGGGGATACAAGCCTCAATACACAACACCTCCAACAACATGCAGCACCCAAGAAGCTTGCAGAACTGCAGCATGAATCAGCAGAATTGCACCTCTTAATGTGCATTTCTACTGCAGGATACTACAGCTTGCACAAGCATGATACTCTACACAGCTGCACACTAAAGAAAGGCAACAGGAAGTTGAAGCCTCCTTTAAACCTCCTACAAGATTGCAGTTGGATCTCCAAGCAGCAGTTCAGTCACAGCTGCACCACTTACATCTGCAACATACAACAGCTCAGGACTATGTCATCCTCCACAACATCTCCAAAGCTGCTGACTAATACAGCTCCAAAGCGGCTGATTGATACACTTCTTTCCAGTTTTCATCCTTCATAGCTGCTATAATCATGATATTGAAGTTGATGCATCTCTCCATTTGGACTTACTTGGTATGACAAGACTAAAAAGGGCAAAGATGAATAGAACTTTCTCATCCCATGCGAGATAGAAGTTCGTATACTTGTTCTGCTTCAATTTAACTATGTGATTCGTCGCGTAATTGAATAGGACTAGTGTAGGTTACTTTCTTGTTTTCTCATGGAAGGGGAGAGTCTCCCTCATTTATGCTTACTTAGTCGACTTGTACCGGGAGGAGTCCTCCCATAGGTTTAATGCTTTCTAGTTTTAGTTAGCCTTTTTTTGTAACGGGAATGAGTTAGCCGACCTTAGTAGGTTAGCCGACTTATGAACCAACATAGGATCGGAGGTAAGGTTTATGTCCCTCTCCGTGTATTTTTACTTTATTTTATTTATGTGAAGGCTTGGGGGTGCTGCTCAACCCCTGACTGTGCACGAGAGGTGGGAGCCTCGTGTAGGGTCTGTTCCCCTCAAAAAAAAAAATTTGACAGCGTTTGTATGTAAATCACTCCATGCTTTAGGATTCTTTTTTAATCTATCATACAGAATAGCAGTATCTGTAGCCAAATCTTTAACAAAAGGAGAAATATAATTTAAACTTCCTAAAAATCTTTGCAACTAGATTTTGTTAGTTAACACATCAGAAAATTTAGAAGCAAATTCAATACTCCTATTTATAGGACTAATCTTTCCTTTTTTAATATTATGACCTAAAAATCTAATATTTATTTGAAAAATAAACATTTTTGGTTTAGAAATAACCAACCCGTTTTGAATAACAATCTTTTGGAATAATTCAAGATGTTTAAAATGTGTTTCAATAGCAGTATCTGTAGCCAAATCTTTAACAAAAGGAGAAATATAATTTAAACTTCCTAAAAATCTTTGCAACTAGATTTTGTTAGTTAACACATCAGGAAATTTAGAAGCAAATTCAATACTCCTATTTATAGGACTAATCTTTCCTTTTTTAATATTATGACCTAAAAATCTAACATTTATTTGAAAAATAAACATTTTTGGTTTAGAAATAACCAACCCGTTTTGAATAACAATCTTTTGGAATAATTCAAGATGTTTAAAATGTGTTTCAATAGCAGTATCTGTAGCCAAATCTTTAACAAAAGGAGAAATAGAATTTAAACTTCCTAAAAATCTTTGCAACTAGATTTTGTTAGTTAACACATCAGGAAATTTAGAAGAAAATTCAATACTCCTATTTATAGGACTAATCTTTCCTTTTTTAATATTATGACCTAAAAATCTAACATTTATTTGAAAAATAAACATTTTTGGTTTAGAAATAACCAACCCGTTTTGAATAACAATCTTTTGGAATAATTCAAGATGTTTAAAATGTGTTTCAATATCTTTAGAGAATACAAGAATATCATCAATGTAAACTATAATAAAATTAGTATATGGAATAAAAATATTATTCATAATTTTTTGGAATTCAGAAGGAGCATTTTTCAAACCAAATGGCATAACATTTCATTCAAACTGTCCCATAGGTACATTAAAAGCAGTCTTATATTTATCACATTCAGAAATTTGAATTTGCCAATAACCAGACTTTAAATCAAATTTAGAGAAAATAATAGCATCATGCAATCTATCTAATAAATCTTTTTTTATTGGGAATAGGATATCTAATCCATTTTAAAACTTTATTAAGAGGCTTGTAATTAATAACTAATCTGGGAACCCCTCTTTCCTGTTCAGCATGTTTATTAACATAAAAAGCAGTACAAGACCATGCAGAACTAGAATGTCTAATTAAATTTTTTTTCAATAAATTATCAATCTCATTTTTGCATAATTCTAAATAATCAGAATTCATTTGACAAGGTCTAGCCTTGGTCGGAATATTCAATTCATCAAAAAATTCTTCATAAGGTAAAGTAACAACATATTTTTTCCTATTCCAAAATATACTAGGATGATCACCACAAATATTAAGAATTAACTGATTCTGTAATAAATCTATTTTTCTCTATAACTTGGGGTTTTTTAAAACCACATCTATTTCCATCAAAGAAATTTCTTGTTTAATAAAATCTATTTGTTGATTTTTTAAAATTAATTTATCAACAATCTGATTAATAGACTTAGTAAATGGTTTTGTAATAAAATCTAATTGAAAATCTTTACCTTTATACGTACCAATTAATTTATTACTATCCCACCATTTCAAAGGAAAAATAGCATTCATAAAAGGCACACCTAAAATAATAGGGCAAGCAAAATCTTCTACAATCATAAAACTTTGAGGTAAACAAATACCCTTATTACACAAAAATACTTCAGGTAATTTATATCTTAATTTCATTCTACTTCCATTAGCAGATCTCAAACAATGAGTAGTTTTATGAAAATATTTAGAAGGTATAATACCTTCTTGCACACAATTAACATCTGCACCACTATCAAATAAGACAATAAATTCTTTTCGGAAATTATAATCTATCTGGAGAGTAATATTGATATAAAATTTTTGGGAAGTAATAATACTAAGTTTTTATAAAAATTCAGTGTCATCCTCAAATTGAATAATTTTCAAAAAATCTTCATTCTGTTCTAAATCATCATTTTGATTTTGCAAATTAGTTTCTATTAAAACATTTTTTTCAGGTTTATTAGCCTGTAATAATAAATCAAAAGTTCTATTATCTTCCAAACTCAAAATTCAATTTTCATGATTTTTGTTCTGATTTTTTAATTGAACAATCTCTTCTTTTAAAATAATAATCTCTTGTTGTAAATCAGAAGTAGTAATTTCTTTTTGAATAAAATTTCCTTGATTTAAAATTTGTTTTAAATTAGACATAGAATAATAATTAGCTTGTGTAATAATATCAGTAGATTTTTCTACTTATTACTACTAGAACCTTCATCAAAAACAGTATCAAAAATCTTATTTCTTAAATTTTTATTTTTAACAGTTTTCAAAATCTTAAATATTTTATCATCATCGATAACATTAACATCCAATTCTTGAAAATTAGACAACAAATTATAAAGATTGTCATCTTTTTCACAAGGTAAACCCTTTTGACAGGGTACACATTCATCACCAGAAAAAGATCTATCAAAATCAGAATATAAATCTTCATTATGTAAAACCTGTAGGTGATTTTCCACAGAACTAGAAGAATTAGAACTAATTTCATTATCAAAACAAGAGTATTCATGCTCAGAAATTAAAAGTATTTTACACAAAGAATCTTTCAATTTACCATCTAAATCTAATTGCTTAATCTTTTCCTGAGTCTTACACTCATTAGCATAATGACCAAAACGACCATATTTATGACATTTAATACCACATTTATAATCTTTTTTTATCATTTTTATCAAAATTCTTTCGTTTTCCTTTTTTCCTATATTTATTTTGAAAATCTTTATACCCAGTTTGATCCCTAGATTTAAACTTGCGATGTTTTTTATAAAACTTTTCACCTGAATGAGAAATCTTCTTTTTTCTGGATTTAATAGGAATATCAATAGCAAATTGATCACAAAATTCACCCAATTACTGTCTTTCATTTAATCTATTTTTCTTAATGTGATAATTCATTTTAATATCATTACAAACAGTCAAACCCTCTTGAGTACAAACACTGATAATCTTACCATAGGTAAGAGTTTCATAAAGAATCTTAGTATTAGTACCACGAAGACTTTTTCTAACACGTTCAGCAAAAATAGAATGTAATCCATCAATAAATTTGGACTTCCAATGCTCATGGCTACAATCATGCAATTCCATAACTCTAATTAAGAAAACATCTTTATAACATCTAAAATCAGACAATTGTCTACAGAGTAAATTCTGTAAAGTAGTCCTAATAGTCTCAGCTTCATTAGTCCAACGACCACAAAAATGCTCTACCATAGTGGTAACCAAAGTATAAACAACATTGGGATTAGCTTCTTCAGAAATACTAGTTTCATCAGCAGTTTGATAAGCTAATTGACCTGCTATGTGATGAATACTAGTAGTGTTCATAATCGTTAAACGATGTTCATCTTTTAAAAAATTATTCCACCAGCCTTTTAATTGATCAGTAAAACCAGCAACAATCATAGAAGCAATAGTCTTATCAGAATTGTTATTAACCTTACAAATAGTACTATACATCAACATTCTATGTACAGTAGTAAAAGTCTGTTTATCATTAAACCCATTAATATTTCACTCATAAATTTGTCGACTGTTATAACTATTACTAAAAGTATGATCACATTCTTCATTTAAAACATCAATAGGAGTAGGCCTATTATAATAATAAATACATTAACAATAAGTTATGTCACCAATTACTTGTTCTAAACATAACGACATGTGACAATTGACTTTTCTTAACATAATACTAAGTTACAAATTTCTTGTTCTTAACATAATAGCAAGTCATGATCAATAAATTCTTCTCAACATATTGTTGAATCATTAATTACTTGGTCTTAGCAATCTGCTATGTCACCAATTACTTATTCTCAACTAAATAACATAACACAATCTACTTGTTCTTTCTTAATAATAATAATAGTAAATTATCAATTGCTTGTTCTTAATAAAGTAATAAGAAGTCACCAATTACTTGTTCTAAAAATATTTTTTTTATTTCCCATTCGGTATTCGGAGCCCACATTTGAGCCCCAATTAATTTCGGATCGCGCACTGCATCTCTCATTTGGGGATGGTGCTCCCAATAGGATTTTCTCCATACCCAGGGCTCAAACCCGAGACTTTTGGTCAAGGGTGAAGCAGTATCACCACCTCATCACAACCCATATTGGTGTTCTCAGAATATTGTTAAGACGAAGAAAGAAAGCTATGTGTTACGACCCGCCACTTGATCTTGAAGAATGGGGAAGAACCTAGAGTCTTGGACATATGGGCTAGCAAATGGCTGATCTACATGGGATTAGTCCAGCCTTGTGCATGCACAGGATCTTCATGGAGGAAGGGCACAAACCAGTCGTACAACCTTAGCGTAGACTGAATCTGGTGATGAAAGAGGTGGTGAGAAAATAGGTGATTAAGTGGTTGGATTCAAGCATTATATACCCCATCTCAGCTAGCAAATGGGTGAGCCCAATCCAGTGTGTGCCTAAAAAGGTGGGATGACTGTGATTACAAGTGAGAAGAATGAGCTAATCTCCACTAGAATAGTCATTGGATGGAGAATTTGCATGGACTACCGCAAACTAAATGAGGCGATAAGGAAGGATCATTACCCAGTTCCTTTCATCGATCAAATGCTGGACAGATTGGCTAGGCAGGAGTACTACTATTTCCTCAATGGGTATTCAGGGTATAATCAGATCTCAATTGCACCTGAGGATCAGGAAAAGACTATGTTGACTTGTCCCTATGGAACATATGCCTTTAAGCATATGCCATTCAGATTGTGCAATGCCCCTATAATTTTTCAAATATGTATGATGGTAATCATTCAGGACATGTTCGAGGATGTTATGGAGATTTTTATGGATGATTTCTCAGTCTTTGGGTAGTATTTTGATTTATTCTTGCGAAATCTAGATAGGGTGTTAGCAAGGTAAAAAGAGACAAATCTTATCCTAAAGTGGGAAAAGTGCCATTTTATAGTTAAGGAGGGGATTATATTGGGCCATAAAGTGTCAAAAAAGGGGCTGGAAGTAGAAAAAGACAATATAGATGTGATAAAGAAGCTATCTCCCCCAATTTTAGACAAAAGAGTCTGGAGCTTCTTAGGTCATGTTAGGTTCTATAGAAGGTTCATTAAAGATTTTTCAAAAATAGCCAAACCCATGTGTAGTCTGTTAGAGAAGGAAATAAAGTTCACATTCGATGAGAAGTGTGTGCAGGCCTTCGAGTTGTTGAAGAAGAGGCTCATGGAAGCTCCAATCTTGATTTCTCCCAATTGGTAGCTACCTTTTGAGCTTATGTGCAATGCTAGTGATGTAGAAGTAGGGGCAGTCTTTGGGCAGAAAAAAGAGAAGATTTTCCACTCTATTTAATATGCAAGCAAGACTCTTTGATTCAGCTCAGGCTAACTACATAGTCACAGAGAAAGAGATGTTGGAGGTGGTTTATGCATTCGATAAGTTCAGATCCTATATGGTAGGTACTAAAGTGATTGTTTACACTGACCATGCAGCTCTTAGTTACCTATTCAACAAGAAAGATGCAAAGCCATGATTCATAAGATGGATCATGTTGCTGTAAGAGCTTGATAACGAAATCAAGGATCGCAAAGGTTGTGAGAATTAAGTTGCCGATCACCTTTCCAAGTTAGGGAGTTCGACACATATTGGGGAACAGATGCAAATCAAAGAGGAATTTCCAAATAAGTAGATGTTAGCTCTAGAGGTGACTGAATTGCCTTGGTACGCCGATACTGTCAATTACTTGGTTAATGGAGTGTTCCCACCAGATGCAACCTCACAATAGAAGAAAAGGTTGATGCATGAGGCTAGGTTCTACATACAAGATGAGCCTTACTTATTAAAGCAGGGTGTTGACCGAATGGTAAGGAGGTGTGTGCCAAAAACTGAGGTACGCCAAGTGTTGGATAGTTTCCACTTATCACCATATGGTGGCCATCATGGAGAAGAGCGCACTGCCCATAAGGTACTGCAATCGAGATTCTTTTGGCCTACATTGTTTAAAGATGTTGTAGGGTATGTGAAGAACTGTGATCAGTGTTAAAGAATGGGCACAATATCAAGGAGACACAAAATGTCTTTGAACAACATTCTAGAGGTTAGAATCTTTGATGTATGGGGCATGGACTTCATAGGACAATTTCCATCCTACTATGGGAATCAATATATATCAGTGACAATGGATTATGTGTCCAAATGGGTTGAAGACATGGCCCTTTGCATGAATGATTCAAAAGTGGTGAGCAAGTTCTTGAAGTAGCATATCTTCACTAGATTTGGTACTCCCCGAGCCATTATTAGTTTTGGAGGAATATACTTCATAAATCAAACAGTGAAGAATCTCTTGGCCAAGTATGGGGTGAGGCATAAGGTGGCTACAACTTATCATTTGCAAACCAGTGGGCAGGTTGAGGTCTCCAACAGGGAGGTGAAGCAATTACGACAAAAGACTGTGAATGGACAAAGGAAAGATTCATCAGCAAAGTTGGATGAGGTACTATAGACATATAGAACTGCTTAAAAAACACCCATTGGAACCTCTCCATATCAGATGTTATTTGGTAAAGCATTTTACCTACCAGTTGAGTTAGAGCATCAAGCCTATTAGGCAATCAAGAAGCTGAATCTTGACCCATAGTTAGTACGATGGAAACGGTTAGACTAATTGCATGAGTTGGAAGAGTTTAGGCTTCACGCCTATGAAAATGTCAAGCTCTAGAAAGAGAAGATAAAGCGATGGTATGACAAGCATATTGTAACCTGCAACTTCGAACTGGGGCAAAAGGTACTCCTCTTTCACTCTATACTCAAAATTTTAATAGGAAAGTTATTGTCCAAGTGGAGTGGCCCTTTTGAAGTAGTGTGTATGAAACCTCATTGAGCTATGGAACTAAGGAATGCAATGAAGACGTCCACATTTTGGGTTAGTGGGCAAAGGTTCAAGAACTACTTTGGTAATGATGTTGACTGTGAGGAGGAAGCTATAGAACTTGAGGATAAGTGAAAAAAGAGTTCGGTCGTGCCATGATGGTAAATCAGGCGCTACACGGGAGGCAATCCGTGATTTGTATTACACATAGGACTTAAAATTTATGATTTTTCTTTTTAAGGTAGAATTTGATTGTGTTGTTTTTCTTGGAAATTTTAGAAATAGGACAAGTCCTAGATGAAAAAGAAAAAAAACATCGTGCCATAACCAAAACTAAGGCACTGGGTGGGAGACAACCCACCGTGTTTGTTTTTCTAATCTTGTGTGGTTAATGCGCAGAGTGAAAGAAGATAAATTAGAGCAAGAGGAAGCAAACACACAAGGTGAGAAATGAGATATCAGAGAACTGGAGGTATGGCACACTGCTGGCGTACTGCGCCAGGACCCAAACTATTGAGGTCTTGGTTGAGCGCTCTGCAGGCTCACAGTGCCAGGATAGAAACTATAGAAGGCTAGGATGAGCGCTATAGTAGCGCGCCGTGCTAAGCCTTAACTATGAAATCTCCAAGTGGGTGCGAGAATGGCTTGCCACGCAACCAACATGCTGAAGACAGTTTTGGGCCTAAATTAGAAAAATTACAAGTTAAAAGAACCCACACCCTTCCACTACCCCATTACCTCAACCCTTCACCCTCCCGCTACCTGATTCTTCAGCTCCCACAACCCTTCGCCTTCATCTTCCCACTCAAATTCCTCATATAAAAACCCTTCCCCACCACATACATTATTATAAACAACCCTAAAATTCCAAAGCACCACTTTGTCTTCCTTTTCTAGTTATCCACCATTCTCAAACCACCACCATTATCACACGATTTGATTCTCTCTCTTTTAACTCTTCCTTCCTCTTTTCCAATGGCAACTAAGGGTAAACAAGTAGAAATAGGAGTGGGTAACAAAAGTCTCAAAAAAGTGGGGCATCCTCTTCTACAGAACCAACAAGCTCGAGACTCCACCACGTCGTTTTGGTAAATATGAGGTAGAGAAGTATGGATTGGATTGGTTTGAGTCCCAGAAGGAGGCAAAGTATATGGGAGATGAGTATGTCAATAAGGTCAGGTTGCAGGTGGACTTCCCCCCAAATTCATGAGATGGTGTACAACTTGGCTCTTTAATATATCTTCGAGGACCAAGGTGAGTTCAATTTGACTCTTGTACATGAATTTTATGCAAATTGGAATACTGAGCAGTCTAGAGCAATAAGGTGGAAGTTAGGGGTAAGACTATATGTTTCACTACACGAGTGTTGAATAAATTTTTGGGGACTCCTCATTATGACTATTCTAAGTATTTGGACATGAAAGAACAAGCCCTATATAGAGACATTTGTCATACCTTGTGCAGTGTTAATTTTGGTGGACATTGGGATAGGGCAAAAGATACTGGGAGGCACTCTACGCTGTATATGCACATCTCAATAGTGAGGCTAGGGTGTGATTGAAAATAGTTTGTAGTGTATTCTTTCCTAGTAAGCACATGTCTGATGTTACGCGGGATAGGGTTGTTTTGGTTTGTCACTTGATGAAGGGTTTGCAGGTGAATGTTGGGTCTGCTCTATGCCACAACATGATGAATTTTCAGAACAACAAAAGGTAGCATTTTTGCTATGGTAGTGTAATCACCCGACTTTTGCAGTATAAGGGGGTTGAAAAAAAAGTTCATGATTTATGCGCACCAAGTGTCCCATACTTGGTGTGTAATTTGGTTGATGTGACCAAGATAGAGGCCCAAGATACAGCTCATGGGCCGATGTTTTTTGCCGCCGAACAATAAGCGTGTGATGATAGTTGGATGGGCCGTATATTTGGTATGGCAGAGCTGTAGTTGTGAATTGGTGGTCGTCCGATGACGAATGATGAAATGGCTGAATTGGCGGATTGCTATCCTCTCAAAGATAGTGCTATGTATATGTGCCAAATAGGCCCAACTTTTTAGGAGCCTTTGGATGATGATGAGCCCATGATTGATGAGATGGGTGGTGATGATGTTGATGAGAGCCGGAGGATGATGGTACCACTTCTCTTATGGCGGTTGATGACACTGCCACCACTGATGGCAGAGATGATGACTGAGCGGACCAGGGAGTTCCTTCTTTCACTCTGGCACTATGTATTGAATTTATGCACTGGGGACAATGCTTGGTTTAAGTGTGGGGTGGTTGTTGGAATTCTTATACTGTATTGTTGTATAGATTTTGTTTTAGTCTATTTTTATTTTCGGTTTCTTTGTAGTTATTTTCTGTTCTTTAGCCAATGATAGTCCCTTTTGAACTACACAAAAAAAAGTTTCATAGGTGTAAATTAGACTTAATTGAGTGATGTTTCTCTATGAAGATGGATGATGACCATCTTAAGTGTATTGTTGTCATTTTTCTATTTATAAATAAAGTGTTTGACTAGGTTGCGTAATTAAATGAAAAATAAGCTGAATGTTGTAAAGCATGGTATGGAATGCAATGATTAGTTTAATATAGCTAAGCTCTTGTATTCGACTCAAGTGATGCATGCTTAATATTAAATTCATATGATTGTATGGTTGGTAATCTATAGTTGACATTCCTCAGTAATACATGTGCTATGTGTGTGAGGATTTGATGTATTATGTGCGTACATATTGATAGCTAGAACTTGCTCGGTGTGTATGCGAAACGAAATGAAGATTGTAGAGCTTAGGAAATGATGTAGGCATTTCTTTGATAACCTTGTTTGTGCCCAACTTTAATGCTTAATCCCTAGTTAGCCCCCTTGAGCCTTGAAATTTTTCTTTGGCAGCCTCATATGTAGCCTATCTCCATTTTTTTTCTGGAGCCCATCAATTTGATCCAAAATCCTAAGAGCTTTGAAAAGAGGGAAATGTAAGAAAAAAGGCCAAGAGAGTATGAAGCTATATGAAGCGGGATATTGGTGCTTGAAATAGACTTACAACTTGTAAAAAAGAAAAAAAAAGAAAAAGAATGTTGATAAATAAAGGAATAAAGAAGGGAAATGAGGCCCTATCATAAAAATGGGTAAGTAGCCTAAAGATAAAGGGTAAGAAAGAAGAAGGGGTGAGTTTAAAGTGGTGTTTGAAGTTGAGCTAAATGAGAAATGTAATCTATTAAAGCGCTTGGGAAAGTTAGTCACTACTTAGAACCAAATAATAGTTCCTACCCATACCTCAGCCTACGTTACAACCTATAAAGTCCTAGTGATCCTAAACTATCACATTCTTATATTAGTGGAGCAAAACACTAAGAAAAAGCCTATGAAAAATCTTTTGTGGCACATGAAATCATTTGAGAGAGTGAGTGACATTATTGGTGTACACCCACTGATGTTAAAAATGTTATTTGAGTGCTTGTGGGTGATTCATTTGTGGTGAGAGGCACGTGTTCAATTGAAAGGATTGATAACTTATTTGATTTCTAATCGAATGATGCATATGAGTTCCCAGCATTATAGAGTCAATACTCAAGGTTAGGAGGTGTTGAACTAGTCATGTGTGTGTAAGAAAGGTGAACATGTTTGAGGAAAAAAAATAAACAGTGAAATGTTAATTATGTAGCCAAGTCAGATTGCTTTATATACATGTTGTGTCAGTATCTATGCATAAGTAAGGTCTTTATTTGAGGACGAACAAAAGTCTAAGTGTGTGGTGGTGATCTTGGGCATATTTATGTGCCTTGTTTTACCCATGTTAAGTAGTTGTTTTGAGAATATTTTGGATGCATAATTATGTGTTTTAGATGGAATGAAGAATAAGTGTGCACTAAGATGTGTGTTTAGTGAATGCAGAATTTTGGAGAAAAGCCAGTGCTCGAAAAAAATAATGGAAAGTAGTGCAAGCGGAATGGAAAAAGAAGCAAGAAGAATTGGACAATCTGGGATGAGGCGCGTCCCTGGCGCGCTGCCCAGTACTTGAACTACAGAGGATCATTCCTGGCGCGCCGCGCTAGGGCATAAACAGCTGAAGGTCATTCTTGGCATACTGTTGGCGCACCGCGCTAAGGATGAAACTACTGAGGGTGAAACTTGGTATGATCTTGGCTCGCTGCGCCGCTGAAGCCCCAAAGTCTCCTAATTTTTACTCTAAGTCCGAGTCCAACTAGGAAAAGAGGGTTATATTAAAAACCCTATAAATAGACACCTAGGATATTTTAGAAGGTGTTCACGCAGTTTTTGAAAAAGCATAAAGAAGAGAACACACGCACTTTAGGTTTCCTTTCTCTTCTCCTTTCTTTTCAAGATTAAAGTGTATGAAACTATGTACTTTGTATTTTCATTGAACATGAGTAGCTAAGCGCCTTTATTCTGGGATGTAGTTATGAAGTTATGACGTAATATAATCTATTTTTTGGTCGATAATCGATTGTTAATTCTAATTACTCCTGCATTTTTGTTTTTATATTATTTTAATGTTTGGCCAGCTTTAGAATACATGTGTTTTCTTTCTTGAATTGGGAAGAGGACAAAGGGATAGAACAAAGAATGTAGAGAACGTGTTCATGCTAAGGTAACTTAGGGTGATTCGTATACAGGATTCCAGTGACACATACCTGTGTACCACGTTTGGTTAAGAAATAGGAAGATAGCTTAATACGTTTTTATTGATTCATGCCTATCCCTGCTCAATGATGTAGTTAGGTTGTCGATAAATATAGACAATTAGAGGTTAGAAGACCATGATTGCATTAGCAACCCTATAAATCAGTAATTAAATAATCCATCAGAGATTAAAAGTGGAGAACCACCTATGTTTGATGAAGACAAGAGTGCATTACTTAATTCATATGATGACTTGAGTTTAGCATCTTTAGCATTAGTAGTAGTTTGTGTCAAATTGGGGATTCTCCTCTTAAGAAGGAAGGTGAAATTTGCTTAGAAATTAATACATCTTCTTTGTGTGTCCCAATTCTTGTGAGTACTCATGGCAATGATCTTGAATTTAATAGTGAGTATGTATATGAAGGCACCTTAGATGGAGTTCATTTACGTGACACCTTTCTTTACTCTCAATTTGCTTTTGATGATGCATGTTTTTATGTGAAGATTATGAATTATGCTGATAATGGCACCCATAGGGAAATTGGGTATGGTCTTGACTCTTGACACTTATTTATGGATAATCTATCCATTTGACCACCCCGATGATAATTTGGAAGGAGACGTTTATGATTTCTACTATTTGGTGCTTGGTCATGATGAAGAGAAAAAATTGGTTAAGGTTGTTGGCCTTCTTTCCTATGACAAAAGGTCTTTCTTGTCGATTTACGATCTTCTTGATGGATCAAAGTTGTGTATGGGGAAAACTTCCAATGACAAAGAGTGTCCTTTAAAGAAGAAGTGCAATGATGAATATCCTATCTTGTTTGACTTAAAAGGAAAATTGTACTTGTCTAAATGTATAGACAATGTTGGTTGTTATGATTTGCCCCTTTTCCAAAATCTTTTTAGTGGCCAAGTGTCTTTTATTTTGTGGGGTTACAAACCCATGATTGTGCAACATGATACTTGGTTATATGTTAAGTGTTTGCAACCTTGGCATGGTGATAAAATTGTTGTTACTAATACTAACCCTCATGTCATGAGGATATTGTTGTTGCTTGTTTCTCCTATGATTTTGCAAGGTTTGGATTCGAGGATGAATCCTTTTTAAAAAAGAGAGAATGATACAAACCAGATCGCCTCAAATCTATTCACAAAAAGTCAATCACGTGAGTTACAAGCCTTTCAAGGTCTACTCTGAAAGATCGGAATAGTTGAGCATATTTCGAGGACATCCAAAGGATTCTACATCTTGTTGGCGGAGTTGGAGGGAAGTGACGGTCATCACCTAGACCATCAGAGGTTCGACGGACCATTTCTCGAGCCTTCACCTGGTGGCATTGGAAATGACCCCTATTTTAGAATGAATGAGGAACTAACGAATCGTCAGGTGATTGACGGCCCGTCAGCTGGGTCGTAACAAGGTGGCTAGAAATGTCTACCACTGTTTAAGAGCGACCACAAGACTGACGGAGCGTCATATGTGTAATGTCCCATCACATCCACCTTCACAGCCGCGACGGCCAGAAATTGTTATTTCTGCAATGCCTTGAGGGCCACTTTTAGGCCATTTTTTGTAATAACTAGCTAAACACTATAAATAGCTAGAGTTGTCTTCATTCTTAGGGAGATTATTTTGACTATTTATTAACAATACTTCTTGTGTGAGTTTGAGAGCTTGGTAAAGCTTTGGTTGTCTTCTTGCTTAGAAACGTTGGTTGCGAGGTGAATCCAACTTTCTCTAGGTCATCGTAAGAGTTAGGTGCTTTTTAGGATTAATTCAATTGAGGTTATTGGGTCTAATATATCCTTTAGTTGCTTTCAATTTTCTATCTTGTGCCTATCTATTATCTTTTCTTTCCTTGTCTTTTCAATTCCGCATTTGTTCTTGTTTTTCTAGGTCGAATCGTATAAAAAACAACCTTCTCTTTTTAATAAGGTGCTAGCTTACGCACACCTCGACTAATTATACAGGGTACCTGCTACTACTACCTCTCACTAGCAAAGGTACGCCGAGTAACTCTGTCCATCAAAACTTAGACAGATGAAAAGAAATCATCTAGTGTTCTCAAGAGTCATTATAGATGAGTCAACTACGTAGATTCAAAAATATCAACAAACTTTCAAAGACCATAAGTTACCCAGTCCCACTTTAATGAATGCCATTAGAATAGGACTAATCATTTGTATTTCCAAGTTAATGCACCTTATGCTAAAGTTTTCAAGAGTTTATAACTAGACTCTCAACATTAGAGATATGTATGAGATCATCCAGTTATGGTGTAAAGAGGAATCCATTTCCCACGGAAATGAGAATATGAGAATCATATCTATAAGGATTTCAGACCACTTAACATTAGGTTCGGATATATACTCTTAAGCACACAAACTAAATCCAATTCCCTGTAAGAAACCTGAACTTAAAGTGTACCAGAAAATACTCTGTAGATTTAACAAGCAATTTTCGCAACCATAAGTGTAACAAGTATGAGATATATGACTTTGAAATCCATAAAACATGATATCCAGTTCTCCTTTCATACTTATTAGACAGATGGATAAACAACATTTTTATTTATGAAGGACAAATAACATTTTTCATGGCTTCATGAGTAAAATAAAACCAACCTTCTTTTTTCACTAAACTCCTAAAGAGTTATTCTCTGGAAGCACACATACATCCCAACTGGGAGTAATAAAAGAAGATAGTTCACTCAACTGGAAATGTAATTGTGGTAAGTTTGCCAGCTAGGCTCATAGATTCTTTTTTTTTTTATCAAGACCAAATAGGCCCAACTATTAAATTTCATAAAAGAACCGTGTACAACTGCATATTACATCAAAACTACTGTCAAAGAGTATATACTTGAGGGCAACTAAAACTTACAAAATCTCAGAGATGAAAACCCTGAGAATTTAATTCAACTGATTATTAACATTGATATTGGCGAGTTGGAGCAACGAGATAAATCTATATGGAGCACTAAACCTGATGGACTATATTCGTACAAGTCTGCCTACAATATCACTTGGCAAGTCTTACCCAAAAATGTTCATCTATAAGTTACGTAACTATCAAGATTGAACTTCAATACAAACATTTTCAAAATCACAAAATATTGTACAAACAAAACAAGACAAAGAAAAACAGATCAGAGCCAAAAAAAGAACTACACTGCCTGAAAAATTCAAGAAATCACTATAATTGGACAAGGTAAAAATAAGTGTCAATAGAATCTAGAAATAATATGATAAATTAACATACCGTTTATAATTTCACTAAACAACTGAAAAATAACAACAACAAGAAGATGATCACTTAGGCTTTTTCACTGTACATGACATGAAATTAATAGTTGGTCGATTAATTCAAAATTAATAAGAAAGAAGAATCAGTTGATCCCTTTATCATATAAATGTAGGATATAAGCAAATTAATATAAAATTCAATACTTTAATGAAATTTTCTCTAACCTTTTTTATGTGAACAACTCGAACATGTGATAATGATTGGTGACAATTTTGAATTGAGTTATCAAGAACCTATTGCAAAAGAGGAAGACAACTGTAATTAATAGCAACAAAGTTATGATCTAAAAAAAGTACTTTTTTTTTAACAAGACAATTATTTCACCTGCTTTGGTTTTAAATTGTCGTCAACATTAATATCCAAAGGCTCTAAATATGCCTGTATTCCCGTCTTTACTTTATCGGCTATAATTTCTTCCATATCCATTTTTGCTTTCCATAATTTTCTCTCCGTTGCTTCCTTATCTTCCTCTTTTGCTTCTAACAACTTTTTATCCATTGCTTCCATCTCTTTTGTCATCTCAATTTTCATAACTGAGGTAGCTTTTTGAACTTCCTTCTAAACCCTTGTATCAAATCTCTTTTTTTAGCCTGGATCATTTAGATACTGCGCCATAAACTAAACTAGGAGTTGCTCCTTTTTCTAGAGTTCGGACAATTCCATGAGTATATGGTCCCATTACTTGTGAGTACACAACATTAGGAGCACTTTCAGGGACATTAAACTCAGGATACACCTCGGCAAGATCATCCATTTATTTCTTTTTGAGAGAAAGATAAAATAATGAAAAGTTTAAAAAACAATTTAATTGAATGAAAGTACCTATATTATAAAGTGTAAGAATTTACCATAACTTTACCAGCTATCTCATTTACTGGTTGTTTATTAGCTCTCATGTGTGTGTTTTTGAACATCTCAATAAGAGTTGGCTTTACACCATTATTCTTCTTTGTCATCTGTTTGAATAGTAAGAGACGGTCGTTAAATATTCACGATAAATATTATTCAATATATAAATTACAGAAAATAAAAAGTGATTACTTCATACATCGTCTATAATTGGAGAATGACCTTTTCTCTTTGATGTGTGTGGCATAGTCTTATCTGACCTTGTTTTATTCTTCTTTTGAGCCGAGGGTCTTGTTATGACGGAAGGACGCAAACCCAAAAACAGAGAAAATAAATAACACCAAATTTAACGTGGAAAAACCTTTCAAATCGAAGGTAACAATCACGAGATCTTCAAAATCTGAATTGCTCCACTATAACAATAAGAGAGTTACAAATATTCTCCTAAATGGCTATACAACAATTGCTAAGTAAGGAGAAGCAATAGTTATACCAACAAAAGTAATAGGAAGAAAATTATCCAAAATGGAGCTACTATTAGGGACCTAAAATGGGATGTTTCTCCCCTTCAAATTCGATCTCCACCGTTCAAATCAAATACTGAGATGTTAGGAACACTCAGTAAAAATTTCAGCCCGATCCAACGATTAATGAATTGGAAAATGCAATTTGAGGATTGTGATCGGAGAAGCAAAACTCTTGCAGAAAACACTCTTTTCTTCTCTCTTCTCTCTTGTTGAAAGCTCTCTCAAAAACCTCTCTTATGTGTCTAATGTTTCTCAAAGACACTAGTAATGAGCAATTCCATAATTCTCTCAAATCATCCTATTTATAGAGTGGTACTTTTTCCTAAAGCCAAAACCAACTCCAATTAGGATTATAATTCCAATCCTTTTCCAAATAGAATTGAAAACCAAATTAGGAGAATTATTCCAATCCTTTTCCAAATAGAATTGGAAACCAAACTTGAGCCCCTTGTTCCTATTCACCCATTTATAATTAAACAATACAAACTTGAGTTTCTTGGTATAATACAACTCAATTATGTCTGTGAGGATTCCATAAAATGAAACCTCTGCTAATATGGTTTTTTTATCTATTGTGCTCGCATAACTTTGAGTGGTAGCCTTTAACATTATACCACTATTCTGAGTTTTTCTCTTGACTTCACGAGACTCTATTAAGTATCTAACTCTATTACATATATATTCGGTCATCCTTTTTGCTTGTATTAATGGACCAATAGCTAAATTTTAAATATCCTTAGATATTTGCTCACCAGCCATATGCAATTCTCAACCTACCGTTTAATAAAAAATGTGATCTAAAAGTTGTCATCATATGTATAGTAATATATGTGAAGATATTTTAGTTGGTTGATTGTAATGATCCTTCAATTTATTTTTCCTTAATACCTTCTTTTCATCATTTAGAGCGTTCTTGTAGTGATCCCAAGTCATTTATGACTTGTTGGCACTGACTATTTGGTTGTCTGATCATTTGTTTGGGTTTTAGGCCCATTTTCCTATTTTGAAGTTGTTAAAACTTGAAAAGTTAATTTCGGTTATTACTTTAGGTAAACGACCTCAGAATGGAATTCTACCCTTAAATTGAGTATTCTGCTGAATGATTGAATAAGTGATCCGACCAAGTAATTTACTTTGGGCCAACAATTGCCTCTGAGTGTCGACCATGCCTAGGGTATCCTCTCGAGGCTTGACAAAGTTTGTATGACAACAAAGAGTTCAAGAGTCATAGGGTGTCTATAAAGCCATGTCTAGTAGAGTCTTCCTTATGGGTGTGTCATGCACTATATTTATAATCAGAAGGCTACAGAACATTAGAAACTTATAGGTGTGTCATGCACATATTTATAATTAAGAAGGCTACAGTACATTAGGAATTGTTTCACTTCATCATATTCTGAGTTCGTGCGATAGAGTTCAACTCTATAAAAACGTTCCTTCCTAATTCATGCGTTTGCAGATAATGCCTCCAAAACATACTACTAGTCAAAGGAACATCGCCAGCATTGAGGTCCCGCAGTCAAGGGTGAGAACCAGGGATCGACCTGCACGATCTACTAAGGTGCCCCAAATACCGACTACTCAGCCCTCTTCTACTTTAGAGGTAGATTTCAGAGGAGCTATTTCTATACTCACTCAATTGGTAGTTACCCAGAGTTCACCAACTCCTAGCTCTAGCTCTCACGAGCATCAACTTAGGAATTGTTTCACTTCATCATATTCTGAGTTCGTACGATAGAGTTCAACTCTATAAAAAAGTTCCTTCCTAATTCATGCGTTTGCAGATAATGCCTCCAAAATGTACTACTAGTCAAAGAAACGTTGCTAGCATTGAGGTCCCGCAGTCAAATATCCCCTTAGAGTCAGGGTGAGAACCAGGAGTCGACCTGCACGATCTACTGAGGTGCCCCAAATGTCGACTACTCAGCCCGCTTCTACTTTAGAGGTAGATTTTAGAGGAGCTATTTCTATGCTCACTCAATGGGTAGTTGTCACACCCCGATCTTAATAGGGTGTGGTGGGCACCCGACCCCATGCTCGGAGCCAAGCGAACCCGCTATCTCATATTACATACTTAATCTCTTTAGACTTGTACATCAAAAAAAATGAAAAATATAGCTAAGCTTTGCAAATCTTGCTTTCCAAAATCTATCATCCTATAAAACTCGTGACATACGACATAATAACATATTGGCTGATGACGCCACTTACAAAGCTGACACTCTATATTCACAACTCTGTCTGCAAAGTCTCTAACTTTGAATGAAACATCATAGCGCATATACTCTGACTCAACAGCACTCCAGGAACAAGTGGAGTTGCTAACCCCGCTGCAACATCTTCTATAATAGCTTCTACTCGTCTGGGTGTACCTGCGCGGCATAAAATGCAACCCTCGGAGAAAAGGGGCTCAGTACGAGTAATGTACCGAGTATGTAAGGCATGGAAATCAGCATAATAAAGAACATAAGGTATGAACAACCATATCATAGAATCATAGAACATATAGTGAGATAAGAGAGTAACCTGTACATATGAGTGCCTTTTAGGCCGGATGCCATGGATGCTTGTCTTTTTCTTTAAAAACATTTCTTTTTCATATACATAGAAAATAGAATATGTCATATCGCCCACATATGTCCCGCGTTTGGGATGAAAATCACGTCAACTGACCAGGTGGCAATGCGTCTATAGCGCAACATATGGCCCTTCCCCATATCCCACATATACATATACATATGTTATATAAACAGCATGCATGAGATCCTAACGAAAGTCGTGTATCTATCGGAGTGACGGAAGGTCGGTAACCTCCGATTATATTATGGACTAACCATGGTCGCTTTGTCTCACCTTGAAGGAATAATTATTATAAGATGAGACTATCAACGAAGGATAATCTTAAGACAACGTAGAATAAAGTCACAATCTCATAAGGTGCCAAACCACTTACATATGCACATAGAGAAAATTGGTAAGACCGGTGGTTACGTACATGGATCGACACATGAAAGCTCAGAAATAAGTTTCGGGTTTTTTCTGAGTTAGTATCAGAAAGTTTTGAGCATTTGAAGTACAGAACGTTCTACAACCATTCCAAAAGCTGTTTTGGAAAACCAAAGCCATAATCATCTCAAGAACCCTTCGGAACATGTTATGGATCAAATCAAATAGGTCTTTTGAAACTAATCACACATATCAAACATATCACCCAACTTTGGTCATCACATAAGAGCATCATGACCATGTGAAACGACTTAGGGAAGTCGGGAATATTAGTCCTCCTAGCGGTTCTACGAAAAGGAAATTTCATTAAAATCATACATATACATATACATCGTTTGCTTGTTTTACAAAGATCATGCCAAAGAAGGAAGGGTAAGCCTTACATACCTTGTCCGCTTCCTTAGTCAAACCCACTTAACTCTTGGCCTTCCCAAAAATCTATAACAACATTAACGAATGCAAACATTAGCTGTAGATATCCAAGATTCTCATCCTAAACTAATATTTTTTTCTATCGAAATTTTGGCAGCACTTCCCTAGTAAATACACCATCTCCGAGATTTCAACTCGACCACAATATCAAAAACCATCCAACAACAACAACCAGCAGCACATATACCATTAAATCACTTCAATATCCCACAATAAAACTCCAAACAACTAGCTCAAAATTTATGATACCAAAATAGAGTTTTTAACCTTTATTTCGTAAAATCTTTAACCATACCAAGCGATGGATCATGTGGCTGCAACCAGCAGCACTCACACCCTTTTTAAAAAACTTTAAAGCCCTGCTACACGCAACTCAACCATCTGCAACTGCAGCACCACAACAACAACACACTACGCGACTTCGATTTAACCACTACGACTTCCATTTAATTGTTTCAAACGTCAAGCATCCTTATAAAAAAAAATTCCACTTACAACATCATTTAATATATTTAACATACCCCATAACAACCTCATAAACTTCAATTGATAGAGAAAACCTTACCTTGCTTGAAATTCACCAAAACTTGCCTCGGAAGCTCTCATAGCGCGGCTAAAATCTTGAGGCTTTTTGGTAATATTTTGGGCTACTCCAAACCATAAATTTACATTATCAATACCTTCATAACATCTTGGTATACCCTAGATAATTAATTCACGGAATGAAATCGGAAAATTTACCTCTTTTCTTTTCCAAATCCTTAGGTCTTTCTCTCTTTCTCTCTAGTTTCCTCTCTTCTTTCTTTCTCTAGAACTCTCTTGAACTTGGAAGATAAAATGCCTTGTTGATAAGGTTGACCATCAAAAAAACATATATATATATATATATATATATATATATATATATATCTTCCACCACTTATTTATATTTATAATTAAGCCCCTCAAGTAAGAATATAGACACATGACCTCCTTCTCTATTTTTCTAGAACTTTCTTTAAAAAAATAAAGATGACTTAATTGTCTTGTCATGTACACTTTGATTCATATATATTAATCACATGTCCATAAAAGAGTGCACCCCTGCATGAATTTTCTTGAACACTTTGTGAAATTTCTGTTTTACCCCTAGCCTTCTGTAACACCCCCCAAAATTTCTTGCTAAGATTGAGACCCTTCTTCGTGTACATGTAGGATTGAACTCAATTATTGTAAAGTGTATGCATGAGTTATGATGAGTTCGTATAAGGGGTCGACTTCTATCGACCATATCTTTTGAAATATGAAGATCTGGGTGGCTCATGACCTACTAAATTAAAGGTCTTCAAGTCTTCTTTTCAATGCTGCCAAGATCGTAACTATTGCACCAGGAGGATTTTAGCCCATTTTTCCAGATTTTTAAGAAAGGGCAAATTGGGCATTTCCCAATTTATATATACATTAGCCTTGGATGTTTTTGGACCATTTTTCAATTCCTCTCTTTCTCTAAAAGCCCTAGAAATCCCCTTTCTTCTCCTTCAAATCCTTTTCCAACAAGGATTGCCTTCAAGAACTTCAAGAATTTAAGCTCCCCATTGAAGACCCAACATCAAGATTTCTTCAAAGTCTTGACCAAGGTATGTAAGGCTACTCAAAGTATGGGTTGAGTCCACCCATGTGCCCTACATCTTCTTTGAGATTGATTGTTCATAAGAATGAGGTTTATTTATAGAGTTAGGTCCAAATAGGTCTTTTTCATCTATTAACCTAATTTTTTTATTATGTTGATGTTGTGGAGTCTAGAAAGTGATATGATATATGTTGGTATGAGTTGATTGAGATGAGAGGTCGAATACATATTGTTAATTTCTTAACTATGTTGATTATGATAAAGAATGTTAATTTTCTTAAATATGTTGCTTATCTTGCATTGTTGACTTAAAACCTTGGAGTTGTGATGAGTCCCAAAAGATTTGTTAAATGAATAGAGGCACTATTGGATAGGTTTGTATGTTGTTATGAATACATATTTAATCTACTCTTGAAAGATATGATTGGGATTGATCGGATAGTATGACCGGGAGAGGTTTGATTGTGATAGAGTTGATGAGTTGACAAGATTCTAAATGAGACTTGTCGATATGATTTGACTGAGTTGATTGGATGGAGTTTTATGAGCATTGAGTCTTAGGAGGAGTATCGAGCACTGAATTGGGTAAGAGTAAGTAATAACTCAAATCCAATAACTACGTCACCAAACATAGGAGGGGATAAAACTGTTAAAGTCGGATGCTTCCCCAAAATTATTGTCCTGACATTATAGGACTTGGTTGGATTGGATCCATGATTGGTTGATTCTTTCATACTCTGGCAAAGTATGAACGGACGCGGCAACAATGTTGGTTTGTTGTGCTATCACTGGCTCATAAGTGATGGTTGTCGGATAAGAGAAACTCCCATATAGGTATTGATAGTAATTTGAGTTGGATTGGGTTGAATTGTACATGATTGGTCCCGTCTAAACCATATTCTTATTTAGACTTAGGACACTTGATTGAGTTGTTCTTCTTTTTGAGTTGAGATTCCGAATTGGTTTGATTCTTTCTGATGTTGTTTCATTCGGCCATTTTACATACTTGTACATTCCATGTGCTGACGCCATTTGGTCTGCATCATTTCATGATGTAGAGACAGGTACTCGAGATTATCAACTGGCGCACTATTGAAGATCCCCTTACTTCCAGTCAGTTGGTGAGTCCTCCTAGTCTCCGGAGGATGTCGAGATTATCTTTATAGCTTTATTTTGTCACCCTTATTTTGATCGTTGGTAGCCATGGACTTGTCATTGGTACCTTCTAGATTGTTGATAGAGGCTTCATAGACTAGAGTGTGGGAATGATGATTCGTTCGTTTTGATTAGTTTTATTCTAGCTGATTATTGATTTGATAGTTGTTTGGCCTTTGGCCCTATATTATGGTTAGTAGTCCCATAATAGAGTCTTCCACTGATAGAATGTGATTGAATGAAAGTGTGACTGGATCAGGTGGTTCGCTTGAAGGTCAGAAATGGCTTTCGAGTGCCGGCCACGTTTAGGGCACCCTCTCAGGGCGTGACACCTTCCATAATATTACCATAGGCTACTTTACGAATTTTCCTTTTTGCCCTTTTCCTTTCCCAATATTTCCACACTATTAATGTTCATAAATAATATTTATAACCAATTTGTTTATTAAAATAAATTTTGGAAGATGGTCATTCCCTTCACTTTACCACGGCTACTTTAAAATATCCAACCGTATAAAATATGGGATATAATAGGAGCTACCCAGAGTGCTAACCAGAGTTCACTAGCTCCTAGCTCTATCTCTCAAGAGCATCAACTTCAATGAGGATTTGAGATTTCTTGAGGATGACCTCCAGTCTTCATGAGATCTAAGGTTAAAGAGGAACCCCAAAACTTCATTTATGAGATGTGGAAGATTCTGAAAGAGATGCATGCTACCGTGGTTGAAGGGATTGAGCTTGTCTCTTATCAACTCAAGGATTTGGCGAATGTTGGTACAATCAATGTGAAAAGATTCATGGGGAGGATGATGAGCCTGGTATTTGGGATGAGTTTGAGAGTGCATTCCTCGACCACTACTTTCCTAGAGATTGGATGATCGTGAAGGAGTATAGTCTTAAGTTCATCTAGCTATATAGATATGCTCCGGATATGGTTCAAGATGTGAGATCTAAGATGAGGAAGTTTATCTCCATCTTGGGTAAACATGTGAAGAAGGAGTGTAAGACATTACTATTGATTTCTGACATGGATATTTATAGGCTTATGGTGTATGCTCAGTAGGTTGAGTATGATAAGAAGAAATATAGAAAGGAGCATTTGAGTAAGAAAGACAAATCAGCCGAGCATGAGAATGATCAGAAACAATGTAAGGGAAACAAGTCCTTCTTTCAGAAAAGGCCTTATAACTATGATCTGTCATCAACAAGTGCATCTACACCCAACTATAGGTATGATAAAAAATCCCAGAGTCAGTAGAATTTCAGAGTTTAAGGGCTTCCAATCCCAAGAAAGTGTGGCTCAAGGTTCGAAAGGGAAGTCACTTTGTAGCAAGTGTGGTAAACTCCATTTGGGAGAGTGCAGAGAGGGTGCCAATAAGTGCTATAAATATAGTAAGATGGGTCATTTTTAGAGAGAATTTCCTATGTGGGGTGACAGAACCCAATCTTCTATTATGGCACCACCAAGTCGAGGTAATTAGAGGGGTACTACTTTAAGTACATGCGGAGGTTCAAACTGTCTATATGTTATGGCTAGTCGCCAGGATTAGGAGAACTCTCCAAATGTTGTCACTGGTATGCTTTGAGTCTTTACTTTTGATGTCTATGCTTTGCTTGATCCAAGTGCCACTTTATCTTTTGTGACCCCATACATGGCTAATAAGTTTGAGATTATTACTGAGCGTCTTGTTGAACCCTTCCATGGTTATACTCCTGTTGGTGAGTTTATTCTAGCTAAGAGAGTCTATTGAGATTGTCCTGTGTCCATCTATCACAACGATACCATGGGTGACTTAGTTGAGTTGGACATGGTTGATTTTGATGTTATTCTTGGTATGGACTAGCTATATGTTTTTTATGCCTCAATTGATTGTAGAACTCGATTTGTCAAGTTTTAATTTCCAAATGAACCTGTCATAGAGTGGAAGTATAGTCCAGCAGTGCCTAAGGGTAAATTCATTTCATACCTTAAGGGTTAATCTTCAAGGGTTGTATCTACTACATAACTCGAGTTAGAGATGATAGTGTGGAGGCTCAATCCCTTGAGTCTGTTCTTGTTGTTAATGAGTTTCCCCAAAGTCTTCCCTGGTGATTTGCCTGGAACCCCTCCGATAGAGAGATCAACTTTGGGATTGATGTTCTTCCTGGTACGCAGTCTATCTCTATTCTACCATATAGGATGGCTTCTGCTGAGTTGAAAGAGCAGTTGAAAGATATCTTAAATAAGGGATTCATTAGGTCGAGTGTCTCACCTTGGAGCGTTCCTATTCTATTCGTGCGAAAGAAAGATGGTTTCCTCCGAATGTGTATTAACTATCGTTAGTTGAATAAGGTCACCATTAAGAATAAATAGAATAAATGGTTTTTTTGACCAACTTCATGGTGTTACTTGTTTCTCAAAGATAGACCTCAGATCAGGCTATCATCAGTTGAAGGTAAGAGAATGTGACATCCCAAAGACGTCTTTTAGAACTTAATATCATCACTCCGAGTCTCTTGTTATGTCTTTTAGTTGAACTAACACTCCTGCAACATTTATGGATTTGATGAATTGGGTATTCAAATAGTATTTGGATATGTTTGTGATTGTATTTATCGATGATATATTTATCTACTCTAAAAATAAAAAGGATCATTCCAATCATCTTAGAATTGTTCTTCAAACTCTTAAGGATAAGGAGCTCTATGCTAAGTTTTCAAAGTATGAATTTTGGCTTTCTTTTGTGGAGTTCTTGGGCCATGTTGTATCTGGTGAAGGTATTCGAGTTGATTCACAAAATATTGAGGCGGTAAAGAACTGGACAGGCCCATATCTCCGACTAACATAAGAAATTTCTTGGGATTGGTTGGTTACTACCGAATGTTTATTGAGGGATTTTCATCTATATCATCTCTATTGACTAAGCTAACCTAAGAAAAGGCTAAGTTTCAATGGTCCGATGCTTGTGAGAAGAGTTTCCAAGAGCTAAAAATGAGGTTGACTACTGCTCCAGTTTTGTCCCTACCTAATGGGATAAATGATTTTATTATCTATTGTGATGCGTCCAGAGTTGGGTTGGGCTGTGTATTGGTGCAGAAAGGGTAAGGTTATTGCATATTCTTCCAGGTAGCTTAAGATTCATGAGCAGAACTACCTGACTCATGACCTTGAGTTGGCAGCCATATTATTTGCTCTCAAGATTTTGCGTCACTATCTTTATGGCATGCATGTTGATGTGTTTATCGATCACAAGAGCTTGCAGTATGTGTTTAGCCATAAAGAGTTGAACTTGAGGCAAAGGAAATGTCTTGAGTTAGTCAGGAGTTATGACATGAGTATTCTCTACCATCAGGTAAAACTAATGTGGTTGTTGATGCTCTTAGCAGTTTATCTATGGGAGCACTAAAGGAAAGAGGGAATTGGCTAAAGAGGTGCATAGACTTGCATGTTTGGGAGTTCAACTTACTGAATTTAGTGAGGGTAGTGCTATTGTTTAGAATAGGGCTGAATCATCTCTAGTTGCTGAGGTGAAGGAAAAGCAAGAGCAAGATCCCATCCTACTTTAGCTGAAAGATGATGTTCATAAGTAGAAGGTCATGACTTTTGCCAAAGGGGGAGATGGAGTGTTGAAGTACCATGTCATGTTGACACCCAATTTTGACCATCCAAAATTATATTAATTTTCAAGGTTCTATAATTTCAAACAATTTGAATAATTGTTTTCAAAATCAAAAATACTTTTAAAATCATTTTCAAGGAAATTTTGTCATTATTCTATATATATATATATTGCTTTTAATAGTAATTTGAAAAAAAATCATCTCAAAAATGGTATTAACTCAAATATTTATTTACTTCCTTTTTATTAGTCAAATTATAGCTAATGTGTAATTAATCTTTTATTTTGATAATTTGATAATTATTTTACTTTGTTAAATTAAGAAGATTTATCAATTAATTTGGATTAGCTTCGTATCATATTCATCGAATTTGAATTATCGATAAAAACTTCTCAAATGAACCTGTTCCCTCTTGAAATTCTTTAATTCAATTGGACCCATTTTGTTTTAGTCAAATCTGGCCCAAAACCATTAATCCAGCCCATTTCCCATCCAAATTATCCAAACCCAATAATCCTATCCTCTTCTCTTCCTCATTCATGTGTGAGAACTGAGAACACACACACCTTTCCTCTCTTTTGTTTCCACGACAAGCACAACTCACCACCAACCCTTTTTCTGCGAAATTCCCCCAAATCCGCCGGATTTCAAGCTTATCCAGCTCCCTTAAATCAATCTGAGAACAGGTAACCCCATCCCTTTGTGAAATTTTGAATTTAAACAACATCTTGGAGAAGATTTTCCTCTCTCAAACGGCTATTTTGAAATTCAAGAACTATTTTCGGCTATTCCATTGAAAAAGCGGGGAATTGGGAGAGAAGTTGAGAAATTTCTGACTTCGTTACTTTCTTTGCTCTTTTTTGCTCTTTTCCGGCTTTTGAGACACTCCCGAATTTTTGTTGTGTTTTTTAATTAATCACACTCGTAATCGCTGTGGAAGTTCATTTTCAACGACTAGTAATCCCATTTCCTGCTCCAAAGAAGGTAATTCCTTTCCATTTGATTTCGTTGTTCAGTTTTCGGCCTTGTAGTTTAAACTCTGTATAATAATCTATATGTTCTAGCTCCATGTTTAGAATTTTAGCTTAGTCGCTTGATTTATGTGATTTAGTCTGTTAATATGTGAAATCTTACTGATTTAATTCGCTTTCGGCATCAGTTGATGCCTTACAAAGTTAGTTAATTTTTTTTAGCTCTCATTTCAGTCCTTTAGGGTGATTTGGATCCCTGTATGGATTTTCCTGCAATGTTAAGTGTGTTTTCTTATGTGAATTTATCTAAAAATGTTTACGTTTGAATCATATATTTAAAGCTCGAAAATTGGAAAAAATAGAGCCGTTTTTCTCAGCCGGCCATTAATTTTGCTCTCAAACGACTGGTTCTTGCAATCTCTTTTGATCTCTTTCCAGAATTCAGTTTCGAGTGCATTTTGATCTCGATCTGTGACCGAAGCACTCCTGTTCACTGAAACATGTAGTATCAGTAGCTTATTAACCTCTCTGTAGCCCTCTTTTAAGAATTTTGTTATGTGTTATTTCCTATGTTGAAGGTTTGATGGTAAAAGAGGGCATTATAATTGTTTCCTTGAGTTTAGGTAAAAACCAACCATGGCTCTGGATTTATTTCATTTTTCTTTTTGATGTTATACAGGTTACTTTGTAGCAGTAGCTAAAACTTTTTGAAAGGCTTAACTTCCTATGTATACTTCGGCATGTAAAATTATAATTTGTTCCTCTATTTGCTTTACATATAATGTCTATCAACTCTTTTGCTTAACATATTTAAAATGCATCTCTGTTTAGTCCGAGGTTTGTATAAATTTGAAACCAAGTTTTAGACACCTTGAGCTTAAGGATTAATGGTTTCGTTTTAGGATTAGATGTTCTTCTCAAATCAGTGTTCTTCTCAAGTTATTAGTTTGTCTGGTGTCTTTACACAGTGAAGAATCAATATAGTTAATGTATTTCTCTGTAGAAGAAAAAGGATAACTAAAGATGACGTTTGCTCTTTCTTAGAAACGTTAGCTAAAGTCTATCAGCTATCTATTTTCTTTGTCGAATGTGAACCCATGATTTCAGGATGTACTGCTTGCAACTCTATTCCATGTCCTTGTACAGCTATATTTTATTTTTAGTCTTTATATATGTTTCTGTTAGCAGAAGAATATGAAGTTGTTTCTCTTTCACTTTCATCTAAAGAAAGGAAATATTGGGTGCCTTAGTCAATTCGAGCACTCTGTTTTATAATGTCGTAGTGGTGATTTTGTGTTAAATTCTCCTTCTTTGTTAAGAGACCATGCCTTGAGAAGCCCTGTTAGTTAATATAGATGTTTATTGCCGCTAACTCTGCTAGAGTGATTTTTAAACAATCTGCTCATTTTAGTATCGTGCATGATACATTAAGAATTTGTACTTGAAATATTACTTTGAAACATAGTTGGAGAGCATAATTATAGGATGTAAGTTAGCTCCGTATCCATATAGAAGTTAATGGTTACTGTGAATGCACGATGCCTTAAATATAAACCTTGATTTAGGCCCTGGAATACATTTGTGTGAAATCTTTAGTGCTAATGGTATGTTATCATGTTTGTGAAAACATTTCCAGAAGTATTTATAAATTCTTGAGCCTTGTTTATTTCTCAAATGTGTATTAACGTGAGATAGAACCCATCTAATTTTTTTTCTTTATATTAACATGACATAAGAGATCCTTTAGTTCTAAAAGTGTACCTTAGTTTAATTTTTGCTTCTGTGCAAAGTTACTTTGTTCTAAAAATCAAGTAGCTTGCCTTAAGGAGGTCATACTATAACTGCCCCAAGCTAAGATAAAGTTCAGTAACCTGTAAATCTTATATTTATCTTATCGTCTCTGTATCATGTTAAGTGAATAATATTTTAAATTAGTTGGTTTTTATGAATTGTTCACTAACTCTTTGAGATAAAGTATGTAATCTATGAGTTCCAGTAAATGGTAATTTCTTAACTTGCTACTAATCCTTTGTTTTTTTTTTGTTTTTTGTGCATATACAACCTACGAACTAGTCCGCTGAACTCTTGGCCTTTCTTCGCATTTTGTTGGTTCAATATGTCATTCAAGCATCGAGTCATCCCCTTTCTCTCCAAAAAGCCAAAATGAGAGCTTTGGTTAAAGCCTCGACAATCACCGGGCGGCAGCAATAGTAGCTCGAAAGAGCAGGAATTGGGTCTAGTGGTCTAACTCTCAACTCCTCTTATTTGTGTGCTAGTGTATATTGTATTATGAATTTGTGTTAAAGCGACTAACGCTTTTACTCCTGTTTTCTTTGCTCAACTTAGATGAATCCCCAAAGGAATCGATTTAACATCTAATGATTTTCTTAAGTTGTTCGTTCTATTCTATTTTGCTTAAATACCGCAAGGAAAGATAATGTTTCTAATCATCTCTTTTTTTAAAGCATCTGCTTCTTTAAAATTAGTTGAATCAAATAGTCTATTAAGAACAAAGTCTAATTAGCAAATATACGTTTTTTTGTTAAAGATCTCTTGAAAATGTTTCATAGAAACAAACGTGTTTTGAATTCTTAAAGGACACAAGCTTCTTTAAATCAAGTCTTCGACAGAGTTGTTCAAACTTTTAATTTTTTATATGCTTAACATGATTAAATTAAATTTGCTTTATCTTTAAGAATCTTAAAAGGTGATTGAGATTTAGAGTTTGAGTCCCATCTTATAAGCAAGCTTTTTTTTAGCCACAAAAATATTTTAAAAAATTCTTTGGTCAACTGCATTTGCGGATCTCCCGAGATGCCTAACACCTTTCTTGGGAGATAATTAGAACCCTTACCCAAACTTTGATTTATTAAAAGGTTTTATTTCAATATTGCCTTTTATTTAAAATGGTTTTCTTAATTTTCCTAAAAATTAAGTGGCGGCTCTCTTTCCTTATTTCTCAAAATAATAAATAGCCAAGTTATGAGATGTTTTTTTAACTAAGTCTAAAAAATGGGTCATAATAAGGCAGACTATGCATTCCAGGTATAGATGGTCTTCGAGACAAGACTATGAAAGAGGCACATAACTTCAGATATTCAATCCATCTAGGTTCTACGAAAATGTACCACGATTTGAGAGAAATATATTGGTGGAATGGAATGAAAAGAGATATAGCAGAGTTTGTGTCCAAGTGTCCGAACTCCCAACAAGTCAAAGTTGAGCATCAAAGGTCTTGTGGTGGGGCTCAGAACATGGAGATTCCAGAATGGAAATGGGAGATGATCAACATAGACTTCATCATAGGTTTACCGCGATCTCGCAGGCAACATGATTCGATTTGGGTGAGTGTGGATAGGATGACCAAATCAACTCACTTCTTGCCCATTAAGACTTCAGACTCAGTAGAGGATTATGTGAGGTTGTATATTTGAGAGATAGTCAGCTTGCATGGAGTTCCTTTTTCCATCATCTCAGACAGAGGTACCCAATTCACTGCACAACTTTGGAAGTCATTCCATAAAAGTTTGGGTTCAAAGGTAAATCTTAGTACCGCTTTCCACCCCCAGACAGATGGTCAAGTAGAGCTTACCATCCAGACTCTTGAGGACATGTTAAGGGCTTTCTTTATTGATTTCAAGGGGAATTGGGATGACCATATGCCGCTTATTGTGTTTGCGTATAACAATAGTTTCCATTCGAGTACTCAGATGGCTCCATATGAGGCTCTTTATGGGAAGAGATGTAGGTCACTAACTGGTTGGTTCGAGGTTGGTAAAGATGAGTTGATGGGATGGGACACACTTGGTGCATCAAATTATGGAAAAGGTAAAGATCATTCCACAAAGGCTGAAGACTGCACTAAATCGACAGAAGTCCTATACTGATGTTAAGAGAAGATACTTGGAGTTTAAGGTAAATGATTAGGTGTATTTGAAAGTTTCACCCATGAAGGGAGTTATGAGGTTTGGTAAGAAAGACAAGTTGAGTCAGCGTTACATTGGTCCGTACTAGATTATGAAGAGGATTGGCAATGTTGCCTATAAGTTAGATCTCCCACCAAACTTAGATGCAGTTCATCGAGTGTTCCATATCTCTATGCTTAAGAAGTGCTTGGGAGATCCTTCACTCATTGTTTCTACAGAAAACATTAGAGTGAAAGATAGTTTATCCTATGAGGAGATTCCTATCAAGATTCTTGATCGTCAAGTTCGTAAATTGAGAACCAAAGAGGTCGCTTTAGTCAAAGTTCTATGGCAAAACCAATTTGTTGAGGCTACATGGGAAGCTAAAGAGGATAAGAAGGCTAAATACCCTCATCTATTCATGACATCTAATGATGATGTTGATGATAATATTCCTTTTCCTATCTTTGAGTTGATGCTCATTATGCGTTTGAGTACATGATGTGTATTCTTGAGTCGAGTATATGATTGTTTGAGTGTTTGGGTATCTAAGTTCTTGATTTGCATTCGTGCCTTGAATGAGTTCCTAGCTTGGTCTTTATTCAGGGATGAATGATCCTAATGAGGAGATATTGTAATACCCCTGAAATTACTAGCTTGAACTAACTCTAAAAAGATAAAAAAAACTTGAAGTTGCAAACCAGTGCCCTTTCACGGGACCCTTCATAGACTGTGGTGAGCACCACGAGCCATGATGGGAGTCGTGAAGTTGAAGGCCAGTTGGAACTTTCCCAAGGGAGGGTTCATGGACCCCTCCATGGATCGTGGTGGTTACCATGAGTCATGAATTTCATCTGTGAATACACACCTCTTGAGTTAATTCTCCCTCACCATTCACGGAACCCATCACGAGCTATGGAAGTCTCCATGGGCCGTGAAAGTGTTTTGTGGAACTGAACCTTCAGGAACCCTTTTTCAATACCTCTTCACGGACGCCTTCACGGTCTGTGAAGATTTATATGGCCCGTGAAGGGCTTCTCGTGAAGCTGCCGTCCAGATTTTAATGAAGGGTATCCCAGTCTTTTCACACCTATTTCCAACTGAACCATACACAATTAGGGACCAAAAATCAGTCCCTTAACTTACCCAAAAGGGTTTTTCCTCTTAGTAGCACATAGAACTTTTGAGAGAATAGATTAGAGAGGAGAGAAAGAGCTAGGGTTCAAGGTTTTCAAGTAAGGTCTTTGATTTTTGGTGAGATAATCTTCATTCCAGGTACGTAAGGCTAATTACAACATTGGATTGATTTCATCCTCGTGCCCTACATATTCATTTAGTCAAGATTGAGTTTGAGTTTTGATCCTATTCAATTGAGTTCTTGAGTTATAGTAATTCCTTACTAAGTTCCTTATACATATGCGTATATTGTGATAATTCTTATGATTTAAGTTCTTGAATTGGTGTTCATGATTTTATTCCCATGACCCCAATTGAGTTGATGATTTTTGTATTAATATGCATTTACTTTGAGTTGATGAGAATGGTTTTCATGCATTAAACAAAGTATGATTTTAAACTGAGTCTATGCATATTTGATCGACTTTTGAAAGACCATGAGCATTGAGTTTAAATGAGTTCGAGTATTGAGTTAAATGATTGTTTTGAGATAGAGTTTTGAGGAGTTATGAACAAGTTTGAAATCATGTTTTAAACAAAAGAACTGATGGTTGAAATAAGATTGAGTTTGATGAGAGTCCAATGTGACTAGATAGGATGATTTGAATGAATTGATTTGATTGATCATATGAGCATATTGAGTCTTTTGGGAGTTGTAATAAACACCGATTTGGGTAAGAGTAAATAACAACTCGAACTTCATAAACTACGTAGCCAGCGTATGATAGAGGCTATGCCTCTCTAGTCCCAAAATGATGGACTTTGATTGATTTTGGATCCAATAAGGTTAATCATCCCTTACCCTTGCAAGGTATTGGGCGGCTGCGGCAACGATAGTGCAAAGTGTTGTATCATTACTAGCTCATAAGTGATGGTTGTAGGTTAGAGAAACTCCTTAAAATGAATGGTTTGAGTTGATTGAGTTGCATGTCATTGAGTCTATTCTCAAAGCATTACTTATTACTTTTAAACTTGTATGCTTATTGAGTTGGGTCATTTTGGAGTGAGTCCTTTGATTTGAGTTGCATGAGGTTGAGTATTGTTGATTGTATTCCTTTTTGGCTATTTTACATACTTATACATTCCATGTACTAATGCTATTTCGCCTGATAGTGGTGAGACCTCCCTGCTTTTGGAGGAATCATTTATTGTTATGAGTAGTTCTTTTGAGGTAGTCGTGGTTTGTCTCAGCCCCTTTTGGATAGTTGATAGAGGCTTTATAGACAGAGTCAAAGTTGAGCTAGATGGTCTTTTCAGAGTCTTTTTTTAAATATAATCTTGTCATTGAGTTTTGATATTGAGTTACATTATACCTTGAGTATGTTAACCCTAACATTCATTTGTTGATGATGATGCTTGAGTTGTCCACTTAGGTCCTTTTACCCTTAAATTGAGTCTTTCGATGAGTGATTGAATGAGTGATCTGATCAAGTATTTCACTTGGAGCCATCAATGGTCTCTAAGTGCTTGACATGACTAGGTACCCTCTTGGGGTGTGATAGTTTGGAATGTCAAATTTGGTGGGGTAGCGTAGTTCATTTGTGCACATGGAAACGAATCCCTAGCACTCCGTCAGAGACTTGGACAATGCCAAAGTTGAAAGTTGTAGCAGTTATTGGTGTAAGGGAGATTTGTGTCAGTGTCCTGACTCTCCATGTTCACGGGGCCTAGGCCGCATTCGCGATGAGTTGCCCTTTTGGCCTCCGCATTCGCATGAAGGCCTCTGCATTCGTGGAGGTTGGCCAAGCTCTCCTATGCGTTCGCGGGTTAGTTGCTAAATTCATTGAGGTCTAACTCCCCCTTCTTCGTGTTCGTGAGCTATTATAGTCGCATTCGCGAAGAAGGAATCCTTGGTCTTTAGATTTAAGACCAAGGAAAAACTCAACCATTCCTTCATATTTCAAAATGCGATTTCTCCTTTTTCACAGGTCCAAATTGAGTGATTCCAAGTCCGATGGGTTCGTAATTGTTGTGGATACTTTGTTTGTGATTGAAAAGTATTCGAGAGGCTTCATTTAAGGTGAATTGCATAAAATAGCTGCCTTCCCATAAGCTTTAATGGTGGAAATTTGTGAGTTTTATGCATGTTGTTGTTTGGGTCGATTCGATCTCCGAATTGTGTTCCATTTTGGAACACAAGTCTGGGTACTGTTTATGACCCTCTTATAGAGTTAATTCTAGAATTTTCGAAGTGGGTTCCATATTCCTTTTTTACTTCAAAATTAGTCTATCTCTGAATTTTGTAATTTTAATATCAAAACAACTTTATTAACGTTATGTACCTATTTTTGATACCGTGAAAGCGTTCAGAGGCCATTAGAAAATGGAAAACTTCGGTTATGTGATTTTGGAGTGCGCATGATCGGCCTACAGGTATGCTATGGTTTTTCCCTCTTTAGATTGAGATTGAGAATGTAATTATATGTTGATTAGTTGGGATTGGGTAGTATTGAATCATGCTTAGGCATTTAGAAATCATATTTTAGGACTATTTTGGGATTTTATCGAGTACTTGTGAGCATGCTACATTACTTGTTGATCATCCATGTCTTGTGTTGTGTTTGTAGACTTTTTTTACCATCTACTTGGAGCATGTTTGCCTGTAGCCTAGGTTTGACTAGGTCCTGCCTTAGAAATGCATGATTCAGACCCGATAGGTCTTAGTTTTGCCCGACATCATTTCAATAGTCTTAAATCCTTATAGATTGGTGTAGAAACTTGAGTCTAATAGTCTGAGCCTTAGCTAGGCATTACACTTTCTCCGATGACATTCTATCCTTACCTCCCAATTTTATGGTTTCATGAGTTTTAACGGCGACACCGGGTTTCTTCTGTGATTCGAGATTGGTTTGGAGTTCAACTCTGATTGTTTTATTGATTAAGTGTGGACAACGATCCACGGAGTTTGGTAACTATTGACCTTTTGGAGCATTTGTAGTAGCTATATTAGGCACCTTTGTTGGGAATCTGATTCAAGCTCCTCCCTCGACCGCATTGACACTTTCAATAAGTATCCGATTAGAGGACCGGCCTTGAACATCCAGATCCTTATAAAGAGTATTCGGTTAGAGGTCTAGCCTCAGCTACTTGATTCTTGATCGGCTACTTGGATACTTATGTTGAGCATTCGATTGGAGGTCCGACCTCTATACTGTCAGATTCTGCTGAATTGGGCTGAGGTTGTGGTTCTATATTCTCCGGTCTTGGGTTTTCAGTTTCAGTCCTTAATAGTTATAGCTATTTTGTGTAGTCATTGGGCTTATGGAGGTCCGGTTGGATTTTTATTTAATCTTGCGCACGAGTGTATCTTATGAGCTTATGGGGGTCCAGTTAGTTGTAGTTTAGCTATAGATTATTTTAGTTAGTCCTTTATACACTTGTGTGCACTTCTTTACATTATTTTAGACTTTCGTGCTTGACCTTGTTCTGTCCTATTCCTTCTTTTCATATTGCTTTTACTTTTCAAGCACAGTCAGCATATGATGCCTACTAGGTACCTATTGTTTTGGTACTCATACTACCCTCTGCATCTGTTTTTGTGATACAGGTCTGAGCACTAGCGGCCAACGTTGATTCAAGCTTGGAGTAGCCTGATCCGGAGATAGGGGTGAGCACTTGGCATTTTGTACTATTCTAGTCTCCATCTCTCTCTATATATATCAACTAGTCTTTTGCTTTTTGAGATAGATCTTGTTTCTGTCATCCAGTTTTGGGACTTGTACTCTTTTGTTTAGTTAGCTCTATACTAGTGACTTTCAGGTTCTGGGAGGGATTAGTTGTACATTTTCATTTTGGTTTGTCTTCCACTTATCTATGTTATTTATGTTAGAATTGCTTATTCCTTTGTTAGTTTCTACCCTTAAACCCATTACTAGTCATTCCGAGTTACGTGTTGGCTTCCCTATTGGTGGGCTATAGTAGGTGCCATTATGACATGAGAAATCGGATCGTGACATTGATACTTACATGACTTCTTAACCATATTTGAAATCTTTCTTTATGAATTCGATCCACATTATGTCTTGGTCGAGGATTTTCCTTTTTAATTTCTTTTATATGTTCACTACAGAAGTAGAACACATAAAAATTTCATAAGATTTTTTTTAAAAATTATTTAATAATGAATTACTATGCATAAATTATGATTTAATACTTACTCAGATATGAAGTTGTGGAGGCAGAATTAAATAAAATATATGTGTGGGCTTGAGCACGTGTAATGTCATCAAGCTTAAACCCTTTCTCTCTACATGATCGACGATCCTCTTGGTTTGTTGTTTTATTAGGAAAAACATTATTTCTTGGAGGTCGATTAGACTTTGTCTCCACGTCATCTAAATACCTTGAGCAGAATATCATGCACTTTTCTATCCAGCGTCCCTCTGCAATTGAACCTTCTGTATGACATTTACTCCTTATATAATTTTTAAGACTAAGCAAGAATCTTAAATAGAAAATTTTAAAAATTCAAATACAATTCCTTATAAGTACTATAAAAATAACAAAATTATACCTTTCGATAGACCACATTGAGCGATATTGTGAAGGTCCTCCAAACATTGCTTCTTTAGCTAAATGGATAAGTAAATATTCCATGATATCAAAAAAAGATGGAGGAAAAATATACTCTCCAAATGACAGAGAGTTATTGCAACTCGATCTTGGAGTTTTTCTAAGTCACCTATCTTCATATCTGTTGAACAAATACCCCAAAAGAAATTACTTAACTCAATCAATGGCTTAAGGACATTCAGTGGTAGGAGATTCCACAGGCCAGTAGGAAGGAGTTGTTGCATTAAAATATGGCAATCATGACTCTTTAATCCATGCATTGTGTGTTGCTTAAGATCAACACAACTTGAGATATTTGAAGCATATCCGTTTGAAACTTTCACATCTCTTAACACTTGTAAGAGCATGTCTTTTTGTATGTTACTCAATGTGAAACAAGCAGGAGGCAGATAATATTTTCCATTAACCATTTTCTGAGGATGCAAAGCTTTTCGGATCCCCATCTCCTGTAAATCTAAACTAGAATTTAAATTATCTTTTCCTTTGCCATCAAGATTCAACAATGCCCAATATATGTTATCAACGACATTCTTTTCAATATGCATCGTATCAAGATTGTGACAATTTATATTGTCTTTCTAGTATTCCAACTCAAAAAATATGCTCTTTTTATTCCATATATTTTGCACCAAATTATCAACATCCTCCCATTTCCTTTTATGATATTTGGCCAATAGATCTTTTCCGAATTTATTTTTAATATTATTCAATTTCTTAAGAATCTCAATTTTCATAGACCGTTTAGGTTCTACATCTAACTCCACAAGGCCATTGAATGCAATTTTATCTTTTAGAAACTTGTGTCCATGGCGTAACTATTGATTATGAGACATGAAACAATACTTTCATCCATTTTTCAATCTTGTAGATTTAGTTTTAGTAAGACAACATGGACAAGCATATCTAGTTTTCACACCATATCCTAATAAGTTACCTAACGCTGGAAAATCACTGATTGTCCAAAGCAATGATGCACACATTTGAAATATGTGATTGTTCGATGCATCATAAGCGGCAACACCAACCCAAAATTATTTTAACTCGTCAATTAAGGGTTGTAGATAGACATCAATATCATTACCTAGTGCACGATGACCATTAATAATAGTTGATAATGTCATATATGGTTGTTTCATGCACAACCTTGGTGGCAAATTATATGGAATCAAGACAACAGGCCATGTGCTATGTTGAGATAGACATAGACTTAAATGGACTAAAGTCATCTGAAGATAATCCAAGTCTAACATTTTGAGGATCTTGAGCAAAATTTGCGTGCGCTTCATCAAATTTCCTCCAAGCAATATTGTCAGCAGGATGTCGCATTACCCCTTCTTTAGTGTAACATTCAGCATCCCATCTCATTTGAGTAGATGTTTTAAACGACATAAATAATCTTGAAAGACATGGTATTAATGGAAAATATCTAAAAACCTTTGATGAAATTTTTGATGTTTCTGAACTGCAATTAACTGATGCACCTTTAAACTATTTGCACCTTCGAGCTTTGCAAAACTTACAAGTTGTTCTATCTTTCATCTCATTCCAATAAATCATACAATTATTTGGACATGCATGCATATTTTTATGTTCAAGTACTAAATCTTTAATAATATTCTTTGAATCATTAAAGGACTTGGGCAATATTTCACATTCAGGAAGTACATCTTTTAACAACTCTAGTAGCATGGAAAATGAACTGTTACTCCACCGATTGAGACACTCTAAGTGTAATAGACGAACAAACAACGAAAGTAATGAATACTTACTTCCAGGGTATAACTCACGTTCAGCTTCTTTCAGAAAGTTAAAGAATTCTTCAGTCTTTTTGTCAAAACCCTTGTTATGTTGATTTGACCCATCAAATCCTTCAGCACTAGTGTCCATATCAATAAAATAAGATATTGGAGGAATTCTAAATGCTTCATGTATTATGTTTTGCATCTCATCACCTTTATCTAACTGATTGACCAATTTTGACGATAATAAATTCTCACCATGATAAATATGTAATGATCTCCAAGGTCATTTACATTTTTTTTTGCATATTTTTACTATTTTACCCCTTTTAGTAGCTTTTTTATAGCTCATATGTGATATTGGGATGGGTGGATCGCTCTCCAAAAGGGTTCGATTGCATTTTTAGAAGGTTTGGCCATTCTTGAAGCTTAAGTCTTGAAAGAGTTGACTTGAGGCAGCCCTCAGAATTTTTAATGTCGGATGATGATTCTATCAGTTCCATCAGCTCCGAAAAGGTCATTTTGGTCTAGAAGGAAGGTTGGTTTTGATTTTGGAGCCTTCGTTTTGAGTTGGTGTGAATAGGTGTTTTAACTTTAAAGTTTTGGCCAAGTTTGACTTCAGTCAACATTTTTAGTAAATGCGCTTAGATGAAAATTTCATCAGCACGGTTAGCTCTGGAATGCCAAGTTTGGTTTAGAATGACTTTTGGTTCGATTCCTGAGACGCTTGAAATGGTTTTAGGCCCGTTTCCCTATTTTGGAACCTTTATAACTTGAAAAGATGACTTTGGTCATAGGTTATGGTAAACAAGCTCAGAACGGAATTCTGCCAATTTCATCAGCTCTAGGGCGGTCAAACTAGGCTAGTAGCATGGTCAGTATGAATTTAGAGTCATTTGGCGCTTTCGACTTTGGAAATTAGCCTATGGTTGACCTTGGTCAACATTCTTGAAAATCGTTGCCTGGATGAAAATTTTGACAGCGTGGTTAGTTCTAGAATATCGAGTTTGGTCTGGAACAACCCTTCGTTCACTTCTCGAGGCTCCCGGTCTAATCCCAAAGCCTATTATGGAAAATGGTATTTGTGTATGGGACCTACTTTTTCTCCATAAGAAAATCTCGTATGGAAATTTCGAATGCGCCATTGAGTCCGGAGAGCCAAATTCGGTAGGGTAGCATATATTATTTGGGCACACGGAGTTCCAAATGAATTTTGAGCACCCCATCGGAGAACTTGCATTGGCAAGCTCAGTTTGCATTAGCAGGCACCTTTTTTCATCGCTAAAGCGACTCCTGGTTGCTAAAGCGAGTGTCGATAAAGAGGCTAGATGTCACTAAGACGACCAAGCAGCAGGGGTAGGGTGTCGCTAAAGAGACCAGCCTACGCTAAAGTGAACTATCGCTTAATTGACCTGGTGTTGCTAAAGCGACGCCCACCTCTCTGAGGTGGTTGCTTAAGTGAACATACGGGGCTCGCTAAAGCAACATCAGATACTTATTTTTTGTGTTTTTTTTTCCAGATTTGAGCCCTAACTTTTGAGACTCGGTTTTCTCTCTATTTTTGGGCAATTTGAGTGATTCAAAAGGCTAATTTGTGTGGATTTTCTGGAGGAATTTATTGGTATGTTCATAATTAGGAGCAAAGGCTTCCTTTGAGATATATTACCCTTTTCCCTTGTATTTTAGACTATTCCAGGGCTTGTAATTGACGGTTGTCGTTTGAGTTCTTCCGGTGCTTGGAGTGTGCCCATTTTTGGAGTACAAGTTTCTTGAGTTTTTTGGGACTGTGTGATGGAGTTGGTTTTTCAATTTTATGCGCGAGTTCCAATATTGACTTTTTGACCCAATTTTGGTCCCATTTTAATTATAGTAATATGGGTATTGTTGGCCTTGTTTTGATGTGTTCTTCGATAATTTGCTATAGTGGCATCGTTTGGAGGTGGCTCGGAAAGGAAACACTTAAGTTTAGCATTTCAGGTGCGGTTTCAGCTTTGAGGTAGGTTATGCCTTACTTTTATTAGACTTGGCTTAGTTAGAATCAGTATATTTTGAGTAGTAATGCATGATTAGGGTGATGATCTAAGTATTGATATCCTATTGAGAAATTTGGAGTCGATAATCATCGTTAGAGACTAGTTGGGGTTTTAGTTGTTGGATCCTTAGTCTAGGTGATATCTTGACTTGTTTACATCATTTAGAGTCCTTAGAACTTGCTCCTAGATGATTTGAACTTAGGATGTCGCTTGGTTGACTTGTTTGGTTTTGGTTGGTTACTTATTATGATTCTTGGCTTATACTTATGCCTTGTTTGCTCATGACATTGGAAATGTTGGGCCCGAGGCCGTGCTTTCGAAATCCTAGAATTTTAGGTTAGTGATATATGATTTGGCATGCTTCTTGTCTTGTTTATTCCCGATGCTATTTAAAAAATCTTTTAAAAGGAAGGAATGAAAGATGATATTAAGACTTTCGGTTGATAAATAAGTATGAGGACTATAAGAAAGGGTGGTGATATATTATTTATGGCATTTCAATATTGATAAGCTCGAGGCATAATTCCGGGCAACCCTTTTTATTGATTATTTGGCTACACTTTATTTCCTTGATAAGCTCGAGATGTGTATTCTGGATGGACCGTTGATACACTTTCAAGTTATTAATTCAATGTTGATGAGCTCGAGGTATGATTTCGGGTGCACCTTTTTATTGATAAGCTCGAGGGTTATTCCGGGCGCTTCATGATATTTTTAGATGACCATGAGCCATCACTACGAGTTTACTTTTTGACTTACTTCCGATATTTTATGAGTTAAGACTTTTAATATGATTACGTGATTTATTTGATTCACTTGATTATTTTATTATCTTCCCATGCCCCTTTTCCCCGATATCGTAGATTTTATGCTTCTTTCTTGTTTTTTATGGTATCATCGTGCTGCTTAATATATATTTATTATTTTTGAGTTTGGTTGACCTATGATGCCTACTGAGTACCCCATATGTTGGTACTCATACTGCACTTCTGTATCTTTTGATGCAGCTCCTAATTCGAGCCACCCTCATCGTGCGCCTGATCATTCAAAACTGAGCCAGATTCGGATTGTAGTGAGATCCCGACATTTAGAGACTTTCTACATTCCCTCTTTTGCTCTGACTTATATTTTATATTTTGGACAGTCAGTCCTGCTTGTATATCTATATATATTGTCAGTTTTTGTACTTAGTTGCTCCTGTATAGGTGACACTAGGTCCGGGGTTTGTTCTAGTGTCAGTTCATTATTTTTGATCACTATCAGGCCTTTTGTATATTTTATACCGTATTTACATATCAATACCATAGCCGATTATTCTTTTGTTAGATTCTTTTGCTTTCGCCTTCTTATATTATTAATAATTTAATTAGATTGAGATTTGACTTATATATTGGCTGGGTTTGGCTTGCCTGCTCGGGGGTTATGGTAGGCACCATCATAGCTCGTATTTGGATCATGACAAAGTGGTATCATAGCTTAGGTTTACCGGTCTCACCATTATAAGAGAAAGTGTCTAGTAGAGTCCTACGGATCTGTACGATGATGTCCATATCCAATCTTTGATAGACTATAGGACATTGTTAGGAATTAATTCACTATTCTTGTTTCTGTTCATGCGCTAATGATGATGAACACCGCTAAATCATATTTGTTTCACTCTTTCTCAGATAGTGAGGATGATATCCACTCGGGGTGGATGAGGACCCCCTGTGCCTATAGATAGAGCCCCAGCTCAGGGTAAGGATCGAGGTCGACATAGAGGATTGGGCAAGGCTTAGGCTACAGCACTAGTGCCGAAGCCGGATGTAGAGGTTGAGCAGTTTAAGCCTCAGCCGGCAGAGGAGTATTCAGCCAACCTACACCTAGATTCATGGCCACGCTAGTGTTGTAAGATACTCTGGCCTGGATCCTCAGCTTCATGGAGGGTATATCCAGAGCTGGGACACTACCTAGCACTTCAGCCGAGCCTCAGGTCCGAGAGGAGGCACATAATTCAAGCTAGGCCGGGGCACAGTATGATCAGACTCCAGTTCTACAACCTACTACTATAGCTCGTCCAGTATTTTAGCCTATCCCTACGGTTGTTCAGCATATGGCAGCTAGGCTAGTTATGACCGTGGCAGAGTAGAAGATATTGGAGAGGTTTATCCAATTGGCCTCTCCCAGCTTCTAAAGATATGCGGGTGAGGATGCCCATGAATATTTGGTTAGTTGCCTGGAGAGTTTGCATAACCTTGTATTGGTGGAGTCCTATAATGTTGAATACACTTCTTTCTAGATGGATGGACCAGCGAAGTAGTAGTGGAGATCATATCTTAGCTGTAGACTCGCGGGATCGCCGCCTATGTCATGGACTTAGTTCTCTGAGGTTTTCTTGGAGAAGTATATACCCCGCAGCTTAAGGGAGAGACTGAGGATGAGTTCATAGAGCTGGTACAGAGATTAATGACGGTCACAGAGTATGAGTCTCGGTTTCATGAGATCTTTAGGCACTCTACCATGATCATAACAACAGAGAATGAGTGGGTATGCCGGTTTGTCATAGGTTTATCTGTTCCTTTGTGGTTGTCTATAGAAGAGATGGTTGCATCAGGTTGTTTGTTCTTGTAGATAGAAGATCATGCCTGCACTATTGAGGTTATACATTGTGAGGCCTACGGAGGCAGCGACAAGAGGCCTCGCCGCCAGGGCAGCTTCAGCGGATGCCAATCACACGGTAAGGGTTCTTTTGGCATATGCCATCCATAGTAATATCAACCTAGAAGACCGGTACAAGTATCCTTAGAGTTTACCAATTGTGGATCAGCAAGTGCTGGTGGTCAGAGCGGCCAGACTCTGAGCCTGTCTTCTCGGGGTTAGACTTTTGGGTATTTGGGCCTTGGAGGCCATTTCAATTTAGCTGGGACATCTCAGGGAGGTTCATTCAGAGGTTTGTTCTACGAGTGTGGTGTGATTGGCCATTTTGCTAGGGAGTATCCTACTATCAACCATCGCAGACATCAAAGTTAGTAGGGTACATAGGATCAGTAGATTCAGGCCCCAAGGCCCAGTTCAGCCGCCCAAAAAAAGTGTACAGGGTGGTAGAGGTGAGTCTCAGGGTACTAAGAGTGTTCCCCATGCAGGCCAAATAGGTAGTAGAGGTGGACACAGTTACATGTATGCTTTTCCGGGTAGGCCAGAGATGGAGACATAGGATGCCATCATCACAGGTACAATCTCCGTCTCTCATCAGCTTACCTATGCTTTATTTGATCTAAGGTCCAGTTACTCATATATGTCTGCTCGTTATGCTACTCAATGAAATATTTTATGTGAACCATTTCCTATGCCTATGTGTGTAGCTACCCCTGTAGGTGATTCTTTAGTAGTGGATCGAGTGTATCGATCCTGTGTGGTGTCGTGGGGTATGATACTAGAGAAGACCTGGTTGTGCTAGATATGGTAGAATTTGACTTGATTCTAGGCATGTATTGGTTGTCTACTCATCATGCGGTTTTAGATTGTTTCTCCAAGACTGTTACTTTGTGTATGCCTGGTATTCATCCAGTCATGTGGTCAGGTGCAGTTAGTCATGTACCATGTAGTGTGATTTCCTTCCTCAGGGATCAACGGTTAGTGGGGAAGGGGTGTCTAGCCTATCTTTCTTATGTCCATGACACTAGTGTTGACACACTTTCTATTGATTCTCTTCCATTGGTCTGAGAGTTTCCTAATGTATTTTCCACCGATCTACCTGGTCTTCCTCCTGAGCATGATTTTGATTTCAGCATTGATGTTGAGCCGGGTGCACAACCAATCTCTATTCCACTGTATCGGATGGCTCCAGTTTAGTTGAGAGAGCTTAAGGTACAACTCCAGGACCTCTTGAGTAAGGGGTTTATCAAGCCTAGTGTGTCTCCCTGGGGTGCTCCTGTTCTGTTCATGAAAACAGAAGATGGTACCTTGGGTATGTGTATTGATTATAGGTGATAACGCTCAATTATACCTCTCGAAAGAGATATATATGATTATTAGCAGTATATTTTACCGAACTAATATTTAGGGTCGAACCCACAGGGAATAGGTTGAAACAAGTTCTATTAGCGATCACTATTCTGTCATAGTTGTTACTTCCTAAAAATAAAGATGCATAAAGTAAAATAAGGGGGGTTGTTGTATTTCAGAAATAAAATAATAATGTGGTGAAAAATAAACAAGATTGAATTTGTAAACTATATGAAGACAAGACTAGGATTGTGTTCCCCATGACTTGTAAGTTAATAGGCTAATCGCATTCATTATATCGTTCAATGTATTGCATGTAAAATCTAGCAAGTTGGGTAATATCTAATTCACCTCCCGATCCTTCTTAGATGTATCTCATTCATCTCCTACTGGTCGTAGAATGTATGCTATACTAACCCTTGCCCTGGATCCCTGAGTACTATCTCCTCCCGGTCTCAAGTAACTTAGATGGAGTTTATCCCTTCTTTCGAAGCCAGACTTTCCGAATTTCTGTTGTGAAGTCTTTTCCTAATCACTACCTCCCTCTTGGGAAAGCAACAAATATAGGTGATTTCTTAATGCGTGCACTCACTAAGAAAGAATTTTGAATGAAGAAATCACAATACATGCGAAAACAATTCACAAATATCAATCTTATGTTCGCCTATTCTAGTTAAGTCGTCATGGTTCCCACAACCCTAGTTGTGGGTTTAGCCTTGCATAATTTCGATGGATAACTCAATAAACAATGAATTAATGTATTATAAGTCTTACAAGTAACAATGAATCAAACTCACAATTGAATAAGAAGATTTAGATTCAAATCACAAAACTAGAACTCAAAGAATCCGAGTTGTGTGCTCTTTCTCCCAAATCTGTCCAATTCTGTGTGGTGGATGAAAAATCCTTCAAAAATGGATATTAGGTCATTTAATGTAGTCTCTAAACAGTAGGAAAAACTTATAAACAATTTTAAAAGCGTACCCTAAAAATAAAACACAAGAGGGTATTCATAGAAACCTAAAACTACCCCTAAACGAACTAGGAAACCAAAGTCTTGTTGGGCTTGAATTGCTCTAGACGGGCACCACCACAGCCAGTGGTGAGAATCAAGGCTCTTGGTAGTGTTCCTTGGTGTTTTCCTTGGAAATTTTGAGCAGGCCACCCCACCACAGAACCCAAAACAGGGCGTGGTGTGCACCACGACCCTTAAAGGGGCTCATGGTGTGTGCCTTTGCCATGTTCTTGGATGCCTTCTCATGGGAGATCTCTTCACGACTGGAGGCTGCCTTTCACGGGAAGTGATTTTCACCACGGCCCTTGAAGTGTCTCATGGTGTGTACCCTTGATCAAAACAAGCTGGTTTAGTCTCCAAACATCCAAGCCAAGATCCTTCAATGCGCGGCAAAGTTCGTTCTTTGAGTTTTCCTTTCAAATTGGTGCAAAACCTTTCCAAGCTCAAGTCAACCTAGAACTTTTTGCATATTTTTCTTTCCTTTTGGCCTCACCTCAACACCTACCAACATCCTTCGAGATCAATCAAATTTCCACATGAACCATGCCAAATACCATCAATCGAAGCGTGCTTCAATTTTCCTGAAAACTAACTAAAACATAGATCAAACTAACAAAATGCGCTTAAGAACTTATTATAACTCCTTATTTTGAGCATTATAAATATTGTATTTTGGTGACACATCAACAAGCAGCTGAATTAGGTGACCATCAAGAAAAGGTACCCAATGCCACAGATTGATAACTTCTTTGACCAGCTCTAGGGTGCAGCAGTTTTTTCTAAGATAGACTTGAGGTCAGGGTATCACTAGTTGAGGAATAAGGAGTCATATATCCTTAAGACTTCTTTCAGGACTTGATACGGGCACTATGAGTTCTTAGCCATATCTTTCGAGTTGACTAATGCCCCTGCAACATTCATGGATTTGATGGACCGTATGTTCATGCCCTACTTGAACTCCTTTATCATTGTATTCATTGATGACATTTTAGCCTATTCTAAGAGTAGAGAGCAGCATGAGCAGCACCTGAGGGTAGTACTTCAGACCTTGTGGGATCAGTAGTTGTATGCCAAATTCACCAAGTATGAATTTTGGCTTGGGTCTGTGGCATTCCTAGGGCACAGGTGTCTAAGGATAGGATTATGGTAGATCCGGCAAAGATTGCGGCAGTTCGTAATTGGGCTAGACCTACCTTTCCTACTAAGGTTTGCAATTTCGTTAGGTTGACAGGGTATTATAGATGGTTTGTAGAGGGGTTATCTTCTATTGCAGCGTCTTTGACCAGATTGACTCAGAAGAATGCTCATTTCCAATGGTCTGACGAGTGTGAGGCGAGCATCCTGAAGCTTAAGGCCTTGTTGACTTCAGCTCCGATTCTTACTCTTCTTGTTGAAGGCCAGGGATTTACAGTGTATTGTAATACTTAAGGTATTATCTTGGGTTGAGTTCTAATGTAGTAAGGTAGGGTTATTGCATATGCTTCCAGACAGCTGAAGGTACATGGGTGGAACTACCCTACACATGATTTGGAGTTGGCAGTGGTAGTCTTCACATTGTAGATTTGGAGTCATTACTTATATGGAGCCCACTATGAAATCTACACTAACCACCGTAGTCTTCAGTATATATTTATCCAGAAGGACCTTAATTTGAGACAGCGTAGGTGGTTAGAGTTACTAAAGGACTATGATGTCACCATTCTCTATCACCTGGGTAAGGCAAATATAGTAGCAGATCCTTTGAGCCAGAAGACGGTGAGTATAGGGAGTTTGGCATTCTTATTAGTTGAGGAACGGACTTTAGCTTCAGACATTCAGTCCTTAGCTAACCAGATAGTTCGTCTTGATATTTCTGAGTCGGGTAGGGTACTCGCTTGTGTAAAGGCTAGGTCTTTCTTGATAGAGTAGATTCAGACACAGTAGTTTGAGGACCCACAGCTGAGGGTGATTCATGATAAGGTAATCATAGAGGAGTCTAGGAAGGTGACCTTAGATCTGAAGGGAATTTTGAGGATTGAGGGTCGTATCTGTGTTTCTAGAGTTGGAGATCTAGTCGAGCTCATCCTTGAGGAAGCCCATTATTCTAGATATTCCACTCATCCCGATGTGGTGAAGATGTGTCATGACCTACGATAGAATTATTGGTGGTGTGGGATGAAGTGGGACATTATAGTTTTTTTGGCTAAGTGCTTAAACTGTCAGCAGGTTAAGTTCGAGCATTAGAGGCCAGGTGGTTTGACCCAACGACTGCCCATTCCAGAGTGGACGTGGGAGCGAGTATCTATGGACTTTGTTGTGGGTTTACCATATACCTCTCATGGTTTTGATTCTATTTGGGTCATCGTAGATCGATTGACCGAGTTTGCTCACTTTTTACCGATCCAGACTACCTAAACTTTATGGAAGTTAGCTCTGATTTACATCCGAGAGGTGGTCCGATTGCATGGGGTGCCAGTATCTATTATTTCAGACCATGATACTCAGTTTACATCGCATTTCTGGGGGTCTATACAGAAAGCGTTTGGTACCCTAGTTGAGCTCAACACAATTTTCCACCCCAGACCAATGGCCTGTCAGAGAGGACCATTTAGGTCTTGGAGGAAATGCTACGGGCATGTGTTATTGATTTTGGGGGTCAGTGGGATCAGTCGTTGGCTTTGTCATAGTTTGTATAGAATAATAGCTACCATTCGAGCATCGAGATAACACTTTTTGAGGCATTATATGGTAGGAGATATTGTTCCCTAGTGGGTTGGTTTGATGCCTTTGAGGTTTGGCTTTGGGGCACCAATTTGCTGCATGATTCGATGGACAGAGTTCGTATTATTTAGGAGAGGCTTTGTACTACCCAGAGTAAGCAGAAGAGTTATTCTGATTGGAGAGTGTGGCCTTTGGAGTTTATGGTTGGAGACCAGGTATTCCTGCGAGTGTAGCCCATGACGGGCATGATGAGATTCAGGAGGAGGGGTAAAGCTCAGCACAGGTTTATAGGCTCTTTTGAGATCTTAAGACTGGTAGGGGAGGTAGCTTATGAGTTGGCCTTACCCTCAGAACTTTCAGGTGTTCACCCTATGTTTCATGTTTCTATGCTATGGCGATACATTCCAGATGAGTCAAAGGTGATTCAATGGGATTCAGACCAGTTTGATGGGTTCATAGCCTTTGAAGAGGAGCCTGTAGCTATTTTGGACAAGCAGGTTAGGAAGTTGAGGTCTAACGAGATTTCATTGGTGAAAGTCTAGTGGAGGCATCGTCCGATCAAGGAGGCTACTTTGGAGATAGAGTAGGATATACAGACTCGATATCCTCATCTTTTTGAGCCACCAAGTACCCTTCTTCCTTGACTTTCGAGGACAAAAGTCCTTTTAGTAGTGGATGTTGTAATGATATTCAAGGTCATTTACATGCTTTTATGTGTTTTTACAATTTTACCCCTTCATTTAGCTTTTTTATAGCTCATATGTGATGTTGGGATGGGTGGATCACTCCCTAAAAAGGTTCAATTGAGTTTTTAGAAGGTTTATCCATTCATGTTAAGTCTTGAAAGAGTTGACCTAAGGCAGCCCTCAGATATTCTGATGTCGGATGATGATTTCGTCAGTTCCATCAGCTTCGAAAGGGTCATTTTGGTCTAAAAGGAAGGCTGATTTTAATTTTGGAGCCTTCATTTTGAGTTTGTGCGATTAGGCATTTTAACTTTTATGTTTTGGCCAAATTTGACTTCAGTCAATATTTTTAGTAAACATGCTCGAATGAAAATTCCATTAGTGCGATCAACTCCAAAATGCCAAGTTTGGTTTAGAATGACTTTTGGTACAATTCCCGAGATGCTTGAAATGGTTTTAGGCCCATTTTCTTATTTTGGAACCTTTATAACTTGAAAAGATGACTTCGGTCGTAGGTTATGGTAAACGATCTCAGAACAGAATTCTGTTGGTTCTATCAGCGCTAGAGAAGTTAAATTAGGCTAGTATCATGATCGGCATGAATATCTAGGCAATCGATACGAGTGTGGAGCCATTTGGCACTTTTGAATTTGGAAATTGGCCTATGGTTGACTTTGGTAAACATTATTGAAAATTATGCCCGGATGAAAATTTTGACAACACGATTAGTTCCGGAGTATCGAGTTTGGTCTGGAAAGGCCCTTCATTCACTTCCCAAGGCTCTCAGTCTAATCCCAATGTCTGTTGTGGAAAATGGTAATTGGGTATGGGATCCACTTTTCTGTAAAAAGACCTTGTATGGGGATTTTGAATTCACCGCTGAGTCTGGAGTGCCGAATTTGGTAGGGTAGCATATTTCATTTGCGTGCATGCGGTTTCGAACGAATTCGAAACACCCCATCAAAGAACTTGGCATGGAAAGCTCAATTTGCACCAGCAGGCACCTGGTGCCGTCGCTAAAGCGACTCCTGGTCGCTAAAGAGAGTGTCTCTAAAGCGGCAAGGATATCACTAAAGGGACAAAGCAACAAGGCCTGGGTGTCGCTAAAGTGACCAATCGTCGCTAAAGAAAACTATCGCTTAAGCAACCTGTGTCGCTAAAGCAACGCCCGCCTCTCTGAGGTTGTCTCTTAAGAGAACAGCGGGGGCTCACTAAAGCGACATTAGAGTCTTATTTTTGGTCTCTTTTTTTAGATTTGAGCCCTAACTTTAAAGACTCATTTTTCTCTCTATTTTTGGCGATTTGAGTGATTCAAAAGGCTTATTTGTGTGGATTTTCGAGGGGAATTCATTGGTACGTTCATAATTAGGAGAAAAGGCTTCCTTTGAGGTAAATTTCCCTTTTTCCTTGAATTTTTGACTATTATAGGGATTGTAATTGGCGGGGGTCGTTTGAGCTCATTCAATGCTCAGAGTGTGCCTGTTTTTGAGGCACAAGTTCCTTGAGTTCTTTGGGACCTTGTGACGGAGTTGATTTTTTAATTTCATGCGTGGTTCTCAATATCGACTTTTTGACCCAATTTTTCTCTCATTTTAAATATAGTAATATGGGTATCGTTGGCTTTGTTTTGATGTGTTCTTCGATAATTTGATAGAGTGACATCGTTTGGAGGCGGCCCCAAAAGGAAAGACTAAATCTTAGCATTTCGGGTGCGATTTTGGCTTTGAGGTAGGTTATATATGGTTTACTCTTATTAGACTTGTCTTGGTTAGTATCGGTATATTTTGTGTAGTATTGCATGATTAGGGTGCTGATCTAAGTATTGATATCCTATTGAGAAATTTGGAGTCAATGGTCATCGTTAGTGACTTGTTGGGGTTTTAGTTGTTGGTTCCTTAGTCTAGGTGATAGCTTGACTTGTTTACATCGTTTAGTCCTTAGAAATTGGTCCTGGGTGATCTGAACTTAGGATGTCGCTTGGTTGACTTGTTTGGTTTCCATTGGTTACTTATTATGATTCTTGGGTTATACTTGTGCCTTGATTGCTCATGACATTGGAAATGTTAGGCCCGAGGCCATGCTTTCAAAACTCCGGAATTTCAGGTTAGTGATGTATGATTTGGCATGCTACTTGTTTTGTTTACCCCCGACGGTGTTTAAAAATCTTTTAAAAGGAAGAAATGAAAGATGATATTAAGACTTTCGGTTGATAAATAAATCTGAGGACTTTAAGGAAAGGGTGGTGATCTTATTTATGGCAATTCAATGTTGATAAGCTCGAGGTATAATCCTGGCTTCCCCTTTTATTGATTATTGGGCTACACTTTATTTCCTTGATAGGGTCGAGGTGTATATTCCGGGTGGCCCATTGATACACTTTTCGGGTTATTAATTCAATGTTGATGAGGTCGAGGTATGGTTCCGGGTGCACCTTTATATTGATGAGCTCGAGGGTTATTCCAGGCGCTTCATGATATTTTTAGATGACCATAAGTCATCACTACGGGTTTACATTTTGACTTACTTCCGATATTTTATGAGTTAAGACTATTGATGTGATTGCGTGATTTGTTGGATTCACTTGGTTATTTTATTATCTTCCCATGCCCGTTTTCCTCGATATTGTAGATTTTATGCTTCTTTCTTGTTAGTTTTGGTACCATCGTGCTACTTAATATATATTTATTCTTTCTGAGCTCGGTTGGCCTATGATGCCCATTGAGTACCCCGTGTTTTGGTATTCATACTGCACTTCTGCATCTTTTGATGCAACTCCTAGTTTGAGCCACCTTCAATGCGCGCCTGATCATCCATAGCTGAGCAAGATCCGGATTGTGGTGAGCTCCCGCCGTTCAAAGACTTGCTACATTCCCTCTTTTGCTCACTTATATTTTGTATTTTGGACTATCAGTCCTACGTTGTATATTTACATATATTGTCAGCTTTTGTACTTAGTAGCTTCTATATAGGCGACACCAGGTCTAGGGTTTGGTCTAGTGTCAATTCGTCATTTTTGGTCACTATCGGGCCTTTTGTATATTTTATATCGTATTTACGTATCTATACCCTGCCCCGACTATTCTTTTGTTATATTATTTTGCTTCCTCCTTCTTATAATTATTAATAATTTAATTGGATTGAGACTTGCCTACTCGGGGGTTATGGTAGATACCATCATGTCCCGTATTCGGATCGTGACAAAATCCTACTAGTGTAACTAGTTAGAAATCCATCTACCACAATATGTTGAAATCTTTTCAGACAAATTTCATATTACGACACTTTCGACATGGACACAATATTGCAGATGCATCAGGCTTATCTAATGATGCAAAATGAAGAAACTCCTTGCCTCCATTCTCATATAGAGGATCAAGCCTATTCAATATATTTATCCAATTCTTATCCATTAAGTATATAACCTATACATATAGCAAACAAGAATCAAATAAAAAGTTTTTTTTGGAAAAAGCTGCACACATTTTTATTATTTTGGCTAATAAAGCTGCACATTTTCACTTCTACAAGTTTCATTTTAAGAACATATCAGACCATATAATACATCATTTTCGCACACGTAACTAACGAATAAGGAGATATTGTTGATTATAACTATATAAAAGTATCTAGATTAAAAAAGAATAAAGTATTATCCTACGTAAATTGCAATTTTACAAAATCAACATCAAACTAATATTTGATTGAACTTAATATAGATATATTTCAGACTGAATACCTTTTTCTTTACAAAGTAAATCTGGATATTTACAATTTGTAGATTGAATCTTTAAAAAGTTTGATTTACTTTTATTTTTATTTTTAGTTATGAAAGTGTATAGAAAGTTTTTTAAAAGTATTTTAGATTAAAATCGTAAAAATGACTATCCAGATTTACAAAGTTTTTCTTTTAAGTAGTATAAAAGAAAAACTTTGTAAGTACTTTCAGAACTAAAAAAATATTTCTGAAATTTCTTACACAACAAATATTTAGGTCTCCATACTATCAGATGGGAAAAAAAATACATAATAACCTGCAAAGTCCACACAAAGGGTCTTGAACTCTATACCAATGTTGTTCCAGTACTGTTGCTTTCTTTGTAATCTTCAAACTACAAATCAATAGCAAAATTTCAACAAATAAATAAAATGTATGAAGTCTATTCATGTGAAATTACATAATATGTGACAACAATATAAGAAGTACTTTGAACTCTCAATCCAGTTCAAAGAACAAATTTCTGTAACAATCTCTAAAAGAACTTCAAGTAATATACTTGCCTCAAGAACAACCAAAAAAGCTTCGAATGATATACTAAAATTTATCAGTTGTTTGAAATTATAACTTATAAAGAGAACTGCGATTTTCGAAATTAAAAGGAGGATGCCCTAATTAAAATCAGAACTGAAAGGAGGAAAGCCCAAAAAACTTACCGCCAATTTTGTTTTTCTCCTCTGTATCTGATTAATATTTATCTCTTCAACTTTACAATCTTCCATATTTGTCTATGACTTTAATTTATGGAGAGAAAATTATATTAGTGAAAAGACTTGACCAATTTTAACAAACATGGGACTAAGTTTGAGAAAATGATTCAAATTGAGAGAACCCAACATCTAATTTTGTGTTTGATTTGGTTATTTGCTGGATCTAGCTCTCTCTCAAATAGGTCTTGTAGTGATTTGGCTGTTTGATTGATTTTGCACTTTTTCTCGATCTAGCACAAGCCTAATTGAGAATATATTTTTTATAAATGTATTTCTTTAACAGCCTTTTGACATCCTATTTGTTAATTTTAGTTCATTATTTTAATTACTTTTACAAGATTATTTATTTAATTTTGCTCTCTTCCATTCATTTTTACTTATCCGTTATTCTAAAAATATATTTTTAATTTTGATTTTCACTTTTAACATATCAAAAATACAAAATACAATTATTCTTTTCCTATTTTTATGGTTAACATTAATTACTTTTTTTTCGAAATTATTTCCGAAGACCTAAGATTATACATCAATTAATGTGGAGATTGTAATAAATTATTCATATTAACCATTTTTTTCTTGTGGTTGGAGACGTGCAAAATCAAAAGTGAAAAAGTAAAAATAGATGAAGGATGTAACTTTTAGTTTTAATTCATTTTTTAAAATTACTTTTACAAAACTATTCATTTATTCTAATTGGGGGTGTTCATGAAATTTTTTTACAAATCAAGCCAAATAGAAAATCAAATAAAATAATGACATATTTTTTGTTCAGTTTAATTTTGGGTTCGATAAAGTTTTGTTTGGTTTTAATTTAAGAAAAGAATAAATGAAAAAAACTAAATCAAAGACTATATAAATACCTATTTAATCAAATTTATAACTACACATATATATACATTTTCTATTAGTTGCAATATTTTTTTCAGTATCGTTTTTATTTTTCATTACTACTTTGATTTGCTTGATCACTTGAATCGAAGACCTTTTGAAAACTATCTCTGATCATCACCTCCGCGAGGTAGGGGTTAGGCCAGCGTATATTCTACCTTTCACTGTCTAGTAGTTGATCTTTATATTGATAATTCCAACTTCCAAGTTTGAAAAATAATTACTTAATGATAATACACTTGAGAAAAAATTATAATGACCCTAGAAGTCATTTTTGTATTTTCTTTGCTTTTATTGTTTTCCCCTTCCCTAGCTTCCTTGTAGCTTTTGTGTGATGCTGGGTTGGGTAGCATGCTTCCCGCGTAGATAGTTCGGGTGAGTTTTAAGTAAGATTTTTCTCTTTCGAGAGTTCTAAAGTGAAAGAGTTGACTTTAGTAAACATTCAAAGATTTTGATGTCATATGAGGATTCTGACAGTCCCACCAGCTTTACAAAGTTCATTTTGGTTTAGTAGTTAGGATGGTTGGTTTAGTTTTTGAGACATTCATTTTGAGTTTGTGCCGCTAGGCGTTTTAACTTTGAAGTTTTGACCAAAGTTTGATTTTGGTGAATATTCTTAGTAAACATACTCGAATTGCAATTCCGTCAACGTGATTAGCTCCTGAATACCAATTTTGGTTTTGAATGACCTTTGGCTTGATTCCCGAAGCTTTCATGATGAGTTTGTGGCTTTTAGCGTTTTGTTTGGGTTTTCTTTGTAAGTGTTGAATTTGTTCAACATTTTAACGAGATGACCTCTGTTGGTCATTTCATCGATTTAATTGAGTCTAGAATGTTGTTTCTTATTGGGTAGCATAGTTTATTTGCATGGATGGGGTTCCGAACGAATTCTGACCAACATCAGGGAAATTTTTAATCTTGGTGAACTATTTTAGCGATATTTTTTCTAAATTTCACTAAAATCAATGACATTTTGCAATAAATGTAATAATATATTTGGCATTTGTATTAAATGTCATCATTTAAATGACATTTCTGGCTAAATGTCGCTAAAAACAACGACATTTTGCAATAAATGTCGTTATTATAGGGAAATTTTGGACCAAATGTCATTGTTGTTACGACATTTGATACCAAATTTCATTGTTCTTATGACATTCGACATCAAATTTCATTGTTTTATGACATTTGTTCATAATATGTCATGAAATTGTTTATTTTCCGACATTTATTTCAACTATTGCCAAATTAATGCCGTCTTATGTCCATTTTCTTGTGTCTCATGCCTAAATTCCCCAACGCCACCACTTTGAAAATTTCTAACCTATTGGACTTTGTAACACTGCCTATAAGTTGATCACCAACATCATTGCCATGAGAATCAAAGCCTACCTTTCCCACGTCATGTGGTCTAGCCAATCTATCTTCATCAAAGGTAGAAAAGCTTCAGACAATGAATACATTGCCACACCCCGAGCCTACATCCTGGATATGGCCGACACTCGAAAATCATTGTTGGTCCCAAGCAAACCCTTGGCCTGGCTGATTACTGAATGAAAGACTAAAGATACAGGTGGAAGCTTTATAAAGTGAACCTTAAAAATATATTTAAGTCAAAACTCAAAACATCTAAATCTCAATTTATGTAAAGTCTAAAAATAGCTCTTAATATAAATATTAATAATGTTTAAAACATCCGAATAAATAAACTGAACTGAATCACTAACTTTGAGTATCTATGAAGCCTCTACTAAGTGAAGATAGGTGCCGAGACAAGACTGTAACACCAAAATTTCTATGCTAAGACCCGAACCATTCTTCATATGCGTATATGCCCAAATCTAATAAATTGTAATTGTAATATAATTAGAATGACTGATTATTTAGTGTTTGAAGTATATTTGAAGTGAATTAGGGTCACAATAATCCACTAGCACAAAATTGAGTTGAAAGATTTCTTACTGATTGAGTTTCTATATAAGATTTTACTTGGGTCAACTTCTAAAGATTATATCTCCTAGCATATAATGAATTAGGTGTCCTATTACCTATCACATTAAAGTTCTTTGAGTCTTCTTTCCAACGCCACCAAAATTTCCTCATTTCCAGTTCGGAGTAAAACATTATGACCATTTTAATAGAGGTTGTCAGATCATCAAATGTTACGATTCAACTTTACAACTCATAGAGTTTTGTAAGAATCATAGAAATGACTCGTAGAACCTCTAAATACTTAGAAGAATTTCAGTATTTAGGGTCTTTTCTACTAGTCTTGATTATGACTCATAGAAAAAAGTCGTAGAACCTCCGAACAGTTAAAAAAATTTCCAAAAGTGAAGTCATTCCTATGACTGATGATGAAGACTCGTCAAAGAGTCTACGAGTAATAGAATAGACTCGTAGGAGAGATTCATAGACTCATATTTTCAGATTTTCCAGGACGAGTGGATCCTACGACTCGTCAAACTTTTGATGAGTCATAGAAATGACCCATTTATGGCCAGAATCAGATTTTTATGATGGATAGTTTGGTCTTTTCCGACCCTTTCGCAATCCAAAACCTCAATATTTTGGGACTATTTTGAGTCCCTTAATGGTACCCTATATGCCTAAGACCTCTTTAATAGTTTGTTTATTTGAGACCAAGGATTGGACAAGAGAAAGAATCTAGGGTTAAAGCGTTCACTCCCATCTTCCAACGTTTGATTGTTCTTCAATTTCCAAGTATGTAAGGCTACCCATAATGTGGATTGAGTTCATCCACGTTCCCTTCATCTCCAGTTCTTTGAGTTGTTTTGAGTTTCAAGGTTCCATGAATCGAGTTCTTGAGTTAATAATCCCTATTGAGATTGTATATAAAATTTCCTTGTGTTTGTGTATATAGTACTATATTCCTTGATGATTTATTTGAGTTGAGTCTTATTGAGAGTAAGGATTCATGTTTGCATTCCCATGAACCCTAATTGAGATTTCAATTGTATTCTATGCATTGAAGGAGTTTGTAAAAGAATGGTCTATGAACATTTCATGTTAATTTTGTTATATACTATTTTGAGTTTAAAGAATAACTGTTTTCGCCTTTGATTGAGAAAGAGTTGAGCATGGGGTGAGTTTGAGAAACATCTTCAATATTGTTTTAGTATGAGCATTTTAGTATAAACGAGTTGAGCATTACTACATTAAAACATCTATTTTGAGGTTGAGTTGAAGAGTTAAAGTATGCTTTAAATGCACTTCTTGAGTTGACATGATGTCACGCCCCGAGAGGGTACCCTAGGCGTGGCCGGCACTTAGAAACCATTTCTGGCTTCCAAGAGAACCACTTGGTCTTATTTCTTATTATCATCAGCGGAAGACTTAAGAATACTAATGTGGGCTTGTCATAATCAAATGAAAAATAGATAATTATTAGAAGAAGTAGTTTCTAAGGAGAACTACTCCGATTACATCATCAAACTCTGTCTATGAAGCCTCTAATACTCTTAGATGGTGCCAATGACATGTCCATGGCTACCTTAAAAGGAACATAATACTCAACAATAATTAAAGGATAAAGAGTTCCTCCGAATACAAGAAGGACTCACCAAATAGCTAAAAAATAATGATCTTCAACAAAGCGCCTGTTGAGGATCTCTAACACCTGTATCTACATCATAAAACGATGCAGGTTGGATGACGTCAGTACGTGGAATGTACGAGTATGTAAAATGGCAGGAAGGTAAGGACAGATATCAATAAACACCTCTCAAGAAAACTCAGCTCAAAACTCAACATCATCTCAATATCAATATGTAATGCAAGTTTAAAATATAATAATAAATAATAGTAATAAGCAATGCTTACTCAGTTGGGAGTTTCTCTAACCGACAACCATCACTTATGAGCTAGCGATGATACAACGAAGCGATGTCGTTGCCACATCCATCCAATACCTTGCCAGCATAAAGGGCATCACCATCTTGGATCCACTCATCAAAGTCCTCTTTTTGGGACTTAAGAGGCATAGCCTCCATCCTACGCTGACTATGTAGTTCTGGGGTTTGAGTCAATTAAACTCTTACCCAACTCGGTGCTCAATACTACTCCCAAAATATGTGCTCATATTAAACTCATCATCTAGTCTCATTAGACTTTAATTTAAATCATCAAACTCATCTCATTTCATGTTCATCAATCATTATACTTCCAAAAACATCATTTATATCTCATCAAAATATCTTGCTCAAAATATCTTTTGCTCAAATTCATTCAAACTCAACTCTTTTGCTCTTTCAAAACTCAATAAAATACATATATAGTATTAATTCATATAACTTTCTTTTTATCAATGAAAATAATAAAAAACCAATATCTTTACTCAAAACATGTGTAAAAATATTCATGAACATCAAATCAATTAGGATTCATGAAAAAATAGTCATGAACAATAATTCCAATAATATGAGAGATAACAATAATAATAATAGTAATGCATAAATATATCAAACTCAATAGAAGAAGAATTAATTTATTTAGAATTCAAGATTTAGATAAAACTCAACTATAACTCAATTATAATGAATTTAAATATTGGGCGCATGGACAAACTCAATCCAATGCTATGAAAGCCTTACATACCTTAAATTCGAAGGTTTACTTCGAATTGGAACACTCTTGGACCCCTAGCCTTTTGTTCTCGCCGGAGTGTTTTGTATACTACCCGGAGTATAAGAATAACCGGAGTAGTATTTTTATACTACTAAAACTAAAACTATATTTGAGAAGAAGTATATAGAGAGAAGAAATGCTTAAGAAAGCTTGATGAATAAAATGAGGAAATAAGGTGGGTATTTATAGGTGGGAAAGAGGGACCTAACAATAAATAAAATAATTATAAAGAAAAATCTGAAAATTTAATGGAATATATTGATGTCATGGATGATGTTAAATGGAGGGCAATTTATGTCATGAATAATGTCAAATGTATCTAGATGTTTCCATGGTAGGTAAGATGAGTTGTTTTTAACAGAATACTCTTTTTCGAAGCTGCTTTTGAATAAGATAAATTCCTTATTAGGATTTGGTGTCTTCATAAGAATTGTAGATATGGAAGTATAGTTTCATATAGTTCAAGAATCAACCAATTTGGAGCAACCTACAGTGAGATATGAATTTTCTTCTATAAACACTCAATTCCATCACAACACTATATCTTGCAAAGATTAATTTATTTGATCTACTTATACGCCGAATCACCTAATTTGGACCAACCTATGAAAAGTTATGCCCAAAATACAGAGGCTGTATTATTTTCGTCGAGAATTGAAATACCGACATACAATATTTTAGGGGTTGTTACAATATCTCCCCCTTGGAATCATTCGTCCTCGAATGAAGATGAAAATAGGAGACATAAAGAATGAATATCATCAATACATCAACTCCGATACTCACATGGTCAATGACTCGAACTCAAGAATAAACATCAACTCAAAGGTAGAAGTAAGGAATATTACCTTGAATATCGTCCTCAGAAGGTACAAATAGATGAGGATAGCTAGCCTTCATATCTTCTTCAGCTTCCCATGTAGCATCTTCAACAAATTGATTTTGCAATAGGACTTTGACAGATGCCACTTCCTTAGTTCTTAATTTGTGAACCTGTCGATCAAGAATTTGAACTGGAATCTCTTCATAACTCAAACTCTCTTTCACCCCAATGCTCTCAGTTGGGACAACAAGTGAAGGATCTCCCAAACACTTCTTAAGCATAGAGATGTGAAACACGGAATGAATAGCAGCTAATTCTGGGGGCAACTCCAATTCATAGGCTACGTTACCTACCCTCCTCATAATCTGATAAGGACCAATGTAGCGAGGACTAAGCTTCCCTTTCTTTCCAAATCTCATTACACCCTTCATGGGTAAAACTTTCAAGTATACCCAATCGTACACTTCGAACTCCAAATCTCTTCTTCTAACATCAGTGTAGGATTTCTGGCGACTTTGAGCAGTCCTCAACCTCTCTTGTATGGTTTTCACCTTCTCCATAGCTTGGTGAACCAAGTCAGGTCCAATCAACTCAGCTTCACCAACTTCAAACCAACTAATTGGTGATCTATATCTCCTTCCACACAGAGCTTCATAAGGAGCCATTTGAATACTCGAATGGAAACTATTATTGTATGCAAACTCAATAAGAGGAAAATGATCATCCCAATTACCTTTGAAGTCAATGACACAGGCTCTTAACATATCCTCCAAAGTCTGTATCATACGCTCTGCCTGGCCATCTGTTTGCGGATGAAAAGCACTACTAAGGTTCACTTTTGAACCCAAGCCCTTCTGAAATGACATCCAAAACTGAGTAGTAAATTGAGCTCCCCTATCAGAGATGATAGACAAAGGAACTCCATGCAGTCTAACAATCTCTCTAAGATACAGTTTGGCATAATGCTCTGCAGTGTTCGTAGTCTTAACCGGCAAGAAATGGTCCGATTTGGTCATCCTATCCACAATCACCCAAATAGAGTCATGTTGTTTGTGGGTTCATGGTAAACCGGTAATGAAGTCCATATTGATCATTTCCCACTTCCATTCTGGGATCTCTATATTCTGAGCCACTCCACAAGGCCTTTGGTTCTCAACTTTAACTTGTTGGCAATTCGGGCACTTGGACACAAACTCTGCTATATCTCTCTTCATTCCACTCCACCAGTATACTTCTCTCAAGTCATGATACATCTTTATTGAACCTGGATGGATGGAATACTTAGAATTATGGGCTTCTTTCATGATTCTCTCACGAATACCATCAACATTTGGAACACATAATCTTTCTTGATATCTCAACACTCCATCTCCCCTTTTGGTAAAAGCCATTACCTTCTGCTTATGAACCTTATCCTTCAGTTGAAGAAGAATGGGATCCTGATCTTGCTTTTCTTTCACCTCTGCAACTAGAGATGATTCAGCTCTATTTCGTACTATTGTACCACCCTCACTAGAGTCAATAAGTTGAACTCCCAAATGCGCAAGTCTATGCACTTCCTTTGCCAACTCCTTCTTTTCCTCTTCCACATTGGTTGTACTCCCCATAGATAACCTACTAAGAGCATCAGCAACTACATTTGCTTTACCTGGGTGGTAGAGAATGCTCATGTCATAATCCTTGAGCAACTCTAGCCATCTCCTCTACCTCAAATTCAGCTCCTTCTGGCTGAATACATATTGTAAGCTCTTATGGTCTGTGAACACATCCACATGTACACCATAAAGATAGTGACACTAGATCTTAAGAGCAAATACCACAGCTGCCAACTCAAGATCATAAATGGGGTAGTTTCTCTCATGAGTCTTAAGTTGCCTGGAGGTATAGGCAATGACCTTACCTTTCTGCATCAATACACATCCCAACCCAACTCTTGAAGCATCACAATAGATTACAAAACTATCCGTTCCTTCGGGTAGGGATAGTACTGGAGCAGTAGTCAATCTAGCTTTCAACTCTTGAAAACTTTTCTCACAAGCATCAGACCACTGAAACTTAGCCTTCTTCTGAGTCAGCTTAGTCAATGGTGAGGATATGGATGAAAATACCTCAACAAACCTCCTGTAGTAACCAGCCAAACCTAAGAAACTCCTTATATCGGCTGGAGAGGTGGGTCGGGGCCAGTTCTTAACTGTCTCAATCTTTTGAGTATCAACTTAGATTCCATCCCCAGATATAATATAGCCTAGGAATGCTACAGACTCAAGACAAAATTCACACTTTGAAAACTTAGCATACAACTCCTCCTCCTTAAGAGTTTGAAGGACAATCCTAAGGTGATTAGCATGCTCACTCTTACTTCTAGAGTAGACCAAAATATCATCGATGAAGACAATTATAAACGTATCTAGGTATGGCTTGAATACTCGGTTCATGAGGTCCATAAAAGCTGCTGGAGCATTTGTCAATCCAAAGGACATAACAAGAAACTCATAATGACCATAGCGGGTTCGAAAAGCCATCTTCGGGATATCACATTCTCTCACTTTCAACTGGTGATAGCCTGATCTGAGGTCTATCTTAGAGAAGCATGTGGCACCCTGAAGTTGGTCAAATAAATCATCTATTATAGGGAGAGGGTACTTGTTTTTAATTGTGACCTTGTTTAGTTGTCGGTAATCAATGTACATTCTAAGGGACCCATCTTTATTTCGCACGAATAGGATAAGAGTCCCCCAAGGTGAGACACTTGGCCTAATAAACCCCTTATTTAGGAGGTCTTTCAGTTTTTCTTTCTTTCAACTCAGTAGGAGCCATCCTATAAGGAGGAATGGAGATAGATTGTGTATCAGGAAGGACATCAATACCAAAGTCTATCTCTCTATCAGGAGGGATTCCGGGTAGATCCTTAGGAAAGACTTTAGGAAACTCATTCATAATGGGAATTGACTCAAGAGATGGAGTCTGATCATTAATATTTTTGACTCGGACTATATGATATATACATCCCTTAGAGATTAATTTTCTGGCCTTAAGGTAAGAAATAAATTTACCCCTAGGCACTACAGAATTCCCCTTCCACTCTAAGATAGGCTCATTTGGAAATTGAAACTTGACAATTCGGGTCCTATAATCAACTGAAGCATAACAAGAATAAATCCATTTCATTCCAAGAATCACATCAAAATCAACCATGTCCAACTCAACTAAGTCAGCCATGGTATCCCTATGATAGATTGACACAGTACAATTTCTATAGACCCTCTCAGCTAAGATAGACTCACCAACAGGAGTAGACACACTGAAAGGCTCAAGAAGACACTCAGGAAGGATCTCAAATTTACTAGCCAAGTAAGGAGTCACAAAAGATAATGTAGCACCCGGATCAAGTAATGCATACACATCAAAAGAAAGGACTCGGAGCATACCAGTAACAACATCGGGTGCATTCTCTTGGTCTTGGCGACTACCCATAGCATACAGACAGTTGGTTCCCCCACCTGCACTTGAAGCTGCACCTCTATGATTACCTCTATTCTATGGAGCTGCAGAAGAAAACTGAGCTCTACTACTTCTATCTCCCAGCCTCTTTGAAGGACACTCATTCTGGAAGTGACTTGTCTTTCCACATCCGTAGCAAGCATTGGTGCCCACACGACATTCTCCCAAATGGAGCCTCCCATATCTAGCACATGGTGGTTTCCCTCTAGAACCTTGAGCCATATTTAATTGGGACTGAGAACCCTGAGATCGGAAGTTTTGGTGACTTAGTGATCTCTGATCATACCTGGTATTAGGTGTAAAAGCATTTGTTGGAGAAGGTGCATAATTAGAAGACCTTTTCTGAAAGAAAGACTTGTTACCCTTCCCTTACTTCTGCTCATTCTCATGCCCAGCAGACTTAGCCTTCTTGCTTAGGTGTTCCTCTTGGTCCTTTTTCTTGTCATCCTCAACCTGCTGAGCATAAACCATCAATCTAAACAAATCCATGTCAGAAATCATTAGCATTGCCTTATATTCTTTCTTTACATGTTTGCCTAGGCTAGAGACAAACTTTCTCATCTTAGACCTCATATGAGGAATCATTTCTGGGGCATATTTGGACAACTGAATAAACTTCAAACTATACTCTTTCACAGTCATACTCTCCTGCTTGAGGTTTACAAACTCCTCAATTTTTACTTCACGTAGCTCTTGGGGAAAGAAGTTATCAAGAAATGCTCTTTCGAACTCATCCCAAAGAGCAGGCTCTGCATCCTCACCTCTACTTTCTTCCCACTGGTTATACCTGACATTTGCCACATCCTTGAGTTGATAAGACACCAACTCAACCCCCTCGATCTCTGTAGCATGCATCGCTTTTAGTATCTTCCATATCTCATCAATGAAATTTTGGGGGTCTTCATCAACGTTGGAACCCGTGAAGAACGGTGGATTCATTCTCAGAAAATCTCTGATCCTCGTGGTAGCAGACGGCTCTTGATAACTAGAGCTAGGAGTTGGTGAACTCTGGCTACTATTTCGAGCAGCCACCAACTAGGTGAGCATAGCAATCGCTCCTCAAAAATCTTCCTCAGAAGTAGGAGTGATCTGAATAGTAGGTACTTGGGGTACCTCAGTAGACCTTGAAGGTCGGCCCCTAGTTCTCCGTGGAGGCATCACTGACTATGGAATCTCAGTGCTGGCAGCGTTCCACTGACTAGCTTAACGTTTAGGGGGCATGTCTGAAACGTGTAAATGCACGAATTATAAAAAAAGTTTTTTATAGAGTAAAACTCTATCGCACGAACTCAGATTATGAAAGAAGTGAAAAAATTCCTAATATCCTATAGCTTCCTGATTATAAGTGTGGTGCACAACACACCCATAAACAAGACTCTACTAGACACGGCTTCATAGAAACCCTAGGACTCTTGAACTCTATGCTCTGATACCAAGTTTGTCACGCCTCGAGAGGGTACCCTAGGCGTGGCCGACACTTAGAAACCATTTCTTGCTTCCAAGAGAACCACGTGGTCTCATTTCTTATTTATTCATCAGTGGAAGACTTAAGAATACTAATGTGGGCTTTTCATAATCAAAGGAAAAATAGATAATTATTAGAAGAAGTAGTTTCTAAGGAGAACTACTCCGATTACATCATCAAACTCTGTCTATGAAGCCTCTAATACTCTTAGATGGTGCCAATGACATGTCCATGGCTACCTTAAAAGGAACATAATAATCAACAATAATTAAAGGATAAAGAGTTCCTCCGAATACAAGAAGGACTCACCAAATAGCTAAAAAATAATGATCTTCAACAAAGCGCCTGTTGAGGATCTCTAACACCTGTATCTACATCATAAAACGATGCAGGTCGGATGACGTCAGTACGTGGAATGTACGAGTATGTAAAATGGCAGGAAGGTAAGGACAGATATCAATAAACACCTCTCAAGAAAACTCAGCTCAAAACTCAACATCATCTCAATATCAATATGTAATGCAAGTTTTAAAATATAATAATAAATAATAGTAATAAGCAATGCTTACTCAGTTGGGAGTTTCTCTAACCGACAACCATCACTTATGAGCTAGCGATGATACAACGAAGCGATGTCGTTGCCACATCCATCCAATACCTTGCCAGCGTAAAGGACATCACCATCTTGGATCCACTCATCAAAGTCCTCTTTTTGGGACTTAAGAGGCATAGCCTCCATCCTACGCTGGCTATGTAGTTCTGGGGTTTGAGTCAATTAAACTCTTACCCAACTCGGTGCTCAATACTACTCCCAAAATATGTGCTCATATTAAACTCATCATCTAGTCTCATTAGACTTTAATTTAAATCATCAAACTCATCTCATTTCATGTTCATCAATCATTATACTTCCAAAAACATCATTTATATCTCATCAAAATATCTTGCTCAAAATATCTTTTGCTCAAATTCATTCAAACTCAACTCTTTTGCTCTTTCAAAACTCAATAAAATACATATATAGTATTAATTCATATAACTTTCTTTTTATCAATGAAAATAATAAAAAACCAATATCTTTACTCAAAACATGTGTAAAAATATTCATGAACATCAAATCAATTAGGATTCATGAAAAAATAGTCATGAACAATAATTCCAATAATATGAGAGATAACAATAATAATAATAGTAATGCATAAATATATCAAACTCAATTAGAAGAAGAATTAATTTATTTAGAATTCAAGATTTAGATAAAACTCAACTATAACTCAATTATAATGAATTTAAATATTGGGCGCATGGACGAACTCAATCCAATGCTATGAAAGCCTTACATACCTTAAATTCGAAGGTTTACTCCGAATTGGAACACTCTTGGACCCCTAGCCTTTTGTTCTCGCCGGAGTGTTTTGTATACTACCCGGAGTATAAGAATAACCAGAGTAGTATTTTTATACTACTAAAACTAAAACTATATTTGAGAAGAAGTATATAGAGAGAAGAAATGCTTAAGAAAGCTTGATGAATAAAATGAGGAAATAAGGTGGGTATTTATAGGTGGGAAAGAGGGACCTAACAATAAATAAAATAATTATAAAGAAAAAACTGAAAATTTAATGGAATATATTGATGTCATGGATGATGTTAAATGGAGGGCAATTTATGTCATGAATAATGTCAAATGTATCTAGATGTTTCCATGGTAGGTAAGATGAGTTGTTTTTAACAGAATACTCTTTTTCGAAGCTGCTTTTGAATAAGATAAATTCCTTATTAGGATTTGGTGTCTTCATAAGAATTGTAGATATGGAAGTATAGTTTCATATAGTTCAAGAATCAACCAATTTGGAGCAACCTACAGTGAGATATGAATTTTCTTCTATAAACACTCAATTCCATCACAACACTATATCTTGGAAAGATTAATTTATTTGATCTACTTATACGCCGAATCCTAAGATGTGTTCTTCATGAAAGTTGTAGATAATGATGTTTTGGTTACTCAGAAATTTGAATCACCGAATTTGGACCAACCTATGAAAAGTTATGCCTAAAATACAGAGGTTGTATTATTTTCGTCGAGAATTGAAATACCGACATACAATATTTTAGGGGTTGTTACAATATCTCCCCCTTGGGATCATTCGTCCTCAAATGAAGATAAAAATAGGAGACATAAATAATGAATATCATCAATACATCAACTCCGATACTCAAATGGTCAATGACTCGAATTCAAGAATAAACATCGACTCAAAGGTAGAAGTAAGGAATATTACCTTGAATATCGTCATCAGAAGGTACAAATAGATGAGGATAGTTAGCCTTCATATCTTCTTCAGCTTCCCATGTATCCTCTTCAACAAATTGATTTTGCCATAGAACTTTGACAGATGCCACTTCCTTAGGAACGTGTTTATAGATTTACTTAAATTTTTGGGTCTAGGCTAGATATATGGTAATAAGGGTGTGGTTAGTTTTGAAATTTTATTGTAATTATTTATTTGACTAGATTACATTAATTTGGAGGCTCAATGAAAAGGGAAGACTCAAGTCCCAGAGTGTTTGCTTGATTAATTAAGGCAAGTAAATTTCTAAATCTCGGTTTAAGCTTGTAGATGCTTGTATTTCCATGTTATGTGTCCTGGGAGTAATAAGAATTGGACTGGGTTATTGACTGTATGATTGGCCTTAAAAATGGAGATGAGGGGTATAAAATGGTGATCTAATGACACGTTTTGGTGGAATTGATATGTTGTGATTATGGTTTATTTTGGACATATGAAATGACTATGTTGATGTGAGATAGAAAACAATATTGTTGTTGTCATGTTATTATCCTGAATTATATGAACATGAATTGATAGCATTGGTTCTGACATATTGTGTTGAGATTGAAAATAATATGAAACAAAAGAGGTCGGACCACACGCTCCGTGGCAGGTATTATGAAATAAAGGGGTCAGGCCACACGCTCTGTGGCAGGATATATATATTAAGGGGATGGGCCACACGCTCCATGGCAGGTTATATGGACAGAAATATCCCCCATAGGTTCTGGACTATAATTCAGCTGATGTGTACCAATAGAACAGACATGCATCATCTCATTGCATTGCATCGCATTTTATTGATACTTGTGAATTTGTGTTTACCCCTTTATTGCTCTATATATGCTGAACTTGACTTGATATGATTCATTGATGAGATTATTGATAAGTATTCGTGGACTGTATTATTGTTATTATTGTATGAGTGTAGAGTTGGGCTGGTTTTATAGAGGTTGTAGTTGAGGAGGGTCGGTTGAGAGGACAGGAGTACTTATATCTATTGAGCTTTGCTTAGTTTTAGTTGTCCACTTGCTGAGTACCGTGTTGTTTGGTACTCACCCCTTGCTTCTACACTTGTGTAGGTTGTGATCCCGGACTTTCTTGATCTCCTAGTGTTTCCACCACATCCAAGGCTATCATTTCGAGTGTTGAGGTAGCTATTACATCCATCTAGCATACACATCTTACTCTCTAATATGTTTTAGTTCTATTCTAGATACAAAGAGATTATGACTGTATTCTCTTTCATACTTCGGTAATGTATTAGTAGCTTGTACACGTGACAACTAGTCTTGGGGATTTTGAGATTATTTATTTGTTTTTGACTAAGTTAAACCTTACTTTATCTTAATTACTTTCGCATTTACTTTCCATTAGGTATTAGGCTTACTTATCTTGGTGGGTTGAGATAAGTGTCATCACATCTGGATTCGGGTCGTGAAAAAATGGTATCAGATCCCCAGGATCATAGGTCTCATGTGTATACAAGCCGAGTCTAAGTAGAGACTTGAGCATCGGTACAGAGACATCTGTACTTATCTTTGAGAGGCTATGAAGACTGTTAAGAAATATCTTCACCTTTTGATTCTTTATCGTGCGTCCTTGATCAGATCTATTTTCTATTGCCTCACTCCATTCTCTCATATATAGTGGTGACTCTTGCCTGATTCTATGTGCATATAGTTGAAATATTATCATGTGGTCTAGATCTAATTTGGAGGTGGAAATAATAAACTTATGGAAAGAATGTATGGTGAGACTTGTAATGCACAATGATTTTAAAAGAGTGAGTAAGGTTATGGTTCAATAAGGTACTTTGAGGATAGGGTATAGGAAGAGGAACAATGGTTTGGAGGATTATATGAACGTCTTATATTTTTGGATAGTGGTTATGCATCGAGAATGATGCTTTTTTTGCCTACCCGATGTTTGAAGTGGTTCTACAATTGAGAATGGTATAGTTAGGGGAATGACTATTTTGTGAGCACTGTGCCCTCGGAGACTACAGACTGTGAAATTCGTTGTGAAAGAATGAGTTATATAGTGTGTGATGAGGATGATTTTGCGCTAATTGAGATCAGAATCTCTACAGAGGTTTGATAGGGTGGATGTACATCAAGAAGGGTTATTATACGTCTACTACCATGGTACTTGTGATTATTTAGTTAGGCTTATGGGTTGTGTTTCTTTTGCTATTGACCTTACCTACTGAAGAGTGGTATTGATTTTGAGTGGAGACTAAAATGCGTTGGTAATGTATGACAGTTACGCAATAGATAGGAAGGTATAGACTATCTAGGTATGATCTTTACGGTGGGTATGATATATTCTAGTGGTGGATCTATCAAACTTTCATGGTGTGGTACTATTGGTATACAAAAACAAATACATCGATTATCAAGTGTGATTACTAACTACTTAAGGAGTTATCAGTTGTATCATCTTCTCATATGATGATATTTGATGTTGCATTCACATTTGAAAAATCAACTAGTTTGTTACTATGGATGCTTAGGGTAAGCATTGTTTATAAAAAAGATCTTAGTGGTGGATTTTGGTATGATTAATGCGTTTCGGTTATGAAGTGTATCCCTAGAATTCTAAGTGAGGACTTGTAATTTAACAGTAAACTCGGGAGTGGATCGATATCAGAATGATAAGCTTATGGATAAAGAAAGTAGTAGTGAGTATACTTGTGTGAAGGCAATTAAGAATTTTAGTGAGAGTGCACATAAAATTGGGTTATTCCATTGGATTTGGTTGGTCTAACTGGGTTTAAGGTGTCTTGTCGATTGAGAAGGTTGACTTCGAGATGATGGCAATGGTTATTGAGCATAATGGTAATAAGAATTTGTGATGGACTATGATCCAGACACAACCATACTTTAAGGATTTTTGGTTAAATAGATTCGATATGATAATAATGACTTGCAGGTATCTAAATTGCGGTTTTCTACTATTTGGTGAGTGGCGTGGTGGTATGGAAAGTCGTAGAATGTGTTGAGACACCGCTCAGATAGAATTGAAAGAATCTAGATTCATAAATAAAAATAATTAGTGAAATGTAGTTTAGCCATCGAAACAAGGCGAGAACAATTATATTTACTCTAGTTGTAAGGAACGAATGTATCTTCAGAGAGAGTGTAGAAATAAATTTAGTGACACGTGGTTCTATTTATTTTGCTCTCTTTATGGTGGCAGAGTTATGTATTATTCATATGAGTTAACAATTATAATAAGTTCTTTTATGGTTTCGAGTTTGGTAACTGGTATAATTAAATTTTAACGAAGGATACAATAAGATCAATGGAGAGGTGATTAATGATAGCTAATATACGTGAATTCATAAAGGTCTTCAATGTATGAGCTAATGTGGATAGATAATTGGTTACATAGATGGAATTCGAAAGTATAGAACGACAAGATGAATGGAGTGTTTTACCCGTACTTAGATTCTTTTGTGATAGTATTTATTAATGACATCTTGGTGTATTTCAAGACTGAGATAGATCATGGACGCCATTTGAGGTTGGTACTTCAGAAGTTGAGGGAAGAAAAATTGTATGCAAAGTTCTCCAAGTGTGAATTTTTACTTGATTCTGTGACATTCTTAGGACACGTGGTGTCCAAAGAGGGGATTAGAGTGGATCCAACTAAGATTGAGGCAGTTAAAGGTTGGACAAGGCCTACTTCTCCTACTGAGATTCATAGTTTTGTGGGGTTAGCCGATTATTACAGATGGTTCGTGCAGGGCTTCTCCACTATTGGAGCTCTATTGACTAGATTGACTCAGAAGGCCATGGATTTTCATTGGTCCGACGAGTGTGAAGTGAGCTTTCAAAAGATCAAGACTTTATTGACTTCGGCTCCTACTCGAGGAATGTATGGGATTTACTGTATACTGTGATGCTTCTGATATTGGTTTAGGCGGTGTGTTGATGTAGAAGGAGAAAGTGGTTGCCTATGCCTCGAGACAGTTGAAGTCCCATGAGAAAAACTATCCTACTCATGATTTAGAGTTAGCGGCTGTGGTTTTCGTGCTTAAGTTGTGGCATCATTACCTATACGGTGTGCATTGTGAGGTCTTCACCGATCATAAGAGTCCTCAGTATATATTCAGTCAGAGAGATTTGAACTTGAGGTAACGTAAATGGCTTGAGTTGCTGAAGGACTATGACATGATTATGTTGTATCACCCAAGAAAAGCCAATTGGTGGAGGATGCCTTGTGTAAGAATTCCTCTAGTATGGGGAGTCTTGCAGCGATTCAAGTTGAGGAGCGACCATTGGCTAGAGATGTTCAGAGGCTGGCTAATAACATTGTTCGGTTGCAGATTTCAGAGAATGGTGGTTTTCTTGCCTTTGTGGAGGCACATTCCTTCTTGGTTGAGCAGATTCAAGAGAGATAGTTTGAGGATGAGAAGTTATGTATCATTTGAGATAAGGTATTAAGAGGTGAAGCTAAAGAGGCGATACTTGATTCAAAAGGCGTACTAAGGATTGGGGGCAGAATTTGTGTGCCTAAGGTGGGTGACCTGACTAGACTTATTTTGGAAGAGGCTCATTGTTCAAGGTATTCCATCCATCCGGGAGCAGACAAGATGTATCATGATCTATGCCAGCACTATTGGTGGTGTGGGATGAAGAAGGACATCGCAGAGTTCGTGTCCAAGTGTTTGACTTGCCAGCAGGTAAAGTGTGAGCACCAGTGTCCTGGGGGTGTGAGTCAGAGGATGCCTATTCCAACTTGGAAGTGGGAAATGATCACCATGAACTTTGTTGTGGGTTTATCTCCCATCGTGGGTGGCTACGACTCAATATGAGTGGTGGTTGACAGACTGACCAAGTCCTCCCATTTTATTCCGATTAAGGTAAGGTACACAGCGGATAAGCTATCCTATTTTTTATATTAGACATATTGTTTGGCTTCATGGTGTCTCAGTATCCATTGTTTCGAATTGAGGTTACTTCACATTTTTGGCAGGCATTAGAGCATGGTTTGGGCACTAGACTTGATATGAGTACAACTTTTCACCCACAGATCGATGGTTAGTTCGAGCGGACGATTCAGGTGTTGGAGGACATGCTCCGAGCTTGTGTTATCGATTTTGGTGCTAGATGGGATTAATACTTGCCCCTAGCAGAGTTTGCCTACAACAACAGTTATCACTCCAGTATCCAGATGGCTCCATTTGACACTTTGTATGGTAAGCGGTGTCGATCCCCTATTGGATGGTTTGACTTAGATGAGATGGACTCTTTAGACACACACTTGCTTAGAGATGCGATGGAGCAGGTTCGCAGGATTCATGATAGAATCTTGATAGCCCAGAGTAGGCAGAAGAGTTATGCAGACTGGAGAGTTCGACTATTGGAGTTCATGGTAGGTGATCACGTTTGGCTTTGAGTGTCGCTCATGAAGGGCATGATGTGGTTTAGGAGGAAGGGAAAGCTCAGCCCTCGATTCATTAGGCCATTTGAGATTTTGGCGCGAGTTGGAGAGGTAGCTTATAAATTGGCCTTACCACCTAGCTTATCAGCTATGCATAACGTGTTTCATATTTTTATGCTCTGAAAGTATATTTCGGATGAGTCCCATGTGTTCACTCGATTCAGTGGAGTTGGGTCCAGACCTGACATTTGAGGAGGAGCCTATAGTCATTCTAGATAGGCAGGTTCGTAAGCTTAGAACCAAGGAGATAGCCTTAGTGAGGGTACAATGGAAGCACCGTTCAGTCGGAGAGGCGACTTGGGAGACAGAGGCTGATATGCGTGCTAGATATCCCCAGCTTTTCAAATCTTTAGATATTTTCTTTTACTTTATGTTCGAGGACGAACATGATTTTTAGTGGTGGATGATGTAATGACTCATTAGGTAATTTTGAGAACGAGTCCTCCTCCTTTCATTGAAGACCCTTTTCATAAATTTAAGTTGAAAATTTTGGACCTTTCGGTAACTTTGGTTAATTAGTTGAGGGATAATTTTAGAGAATTAAATTAATTGATGGGCTAAAGTGTTAATTTATTTAATACCCTATACCACTTTTCTTATATTTATTAAAATAGGTTAGTAGGGTTTGTAGATTTTAATACATAATTAGTTTGAAAAAGAAAAAAATAATAATAAAAGAAAAAAAATTATATATATATACAAAAAAATCTGATGGCATTAAGCCATCGGATATAAACAAGAAAACGAGAAAAACGAATAGAAATGGAAAAAAAATGGAGGAAGAAAAAAAAAGAGGAAAAGAAAAATAAAGAAGAAGAGAAAAATAGGGATTTTCATTCCAAAGAGTCAAGGTAATTATTCTTATCTTTTTTATAAAATTTTTATGCGATTATGAACATATTTTTAGGGTATATTGGTGGAGAAATAATGCTGAAATAAGAAAATATAATCGTAGTGTTCTTCACATAAAATCTTGATTTGGGGGTCGAATAACGATCCGTTTTAGCTGAAATTTGACATGTGAGTTTATTTTATCATGAGTGAAAATAATCAAAAAGAAAATTTCAGATTTGACTTCAATGACTCGGGGTGACTTTTTGACTCAATATTTTATCCGAAAATAAATATAGCAATATGGGTGTCATTGGATTCGTATTCTCATGAAAATTATGTATTTGAAAAGATTTTAATCATTAGAAAGCATTATGAAAGGCTCAAATTTTAAAGTGATTATTCAATTTAATTGAGGTTTAATCCTAGTTTTGAAAATCAGAAAATATGGGAGTTGACATGTTAAGTGGCATCAAGATTAGGAACATGTTTATAGATTTGCTTAAATTTTTGGGTCTAGGCTAGACATAAGGTAATAAGGGTGTTGTTAGTTTTGAAATCTTATTGTGATTATTTATTTGACTAGATTACGTTGATTTGGAGGCCCAACGAAAAGGGAAGGCTCAAGTCCCGGAGTGATTGCTTGATTAATTAAGGCAAGTAAATTTCTAAACCTCGATTTAAGCTTGTAGATGCTTGTATTTCTGTGTTATGTGTACTAAGGAGTAATGAGAATTGGACTGGGTTATTGACTGTATGATTTTGACTGTATGATTGGCCTTAAAATAGAGATGAGGGGTATAAAATGGTGATCTAATAACATGTTTTGGTGGAATTTATATGTTATGATTATGAATTTATTTTGGACATATGAAATGACTATATTGATGTGAGATAGGAAAAATTATTATTGTCATCATATTATTATCGTGAATTATATGAACATGAATTGATTGCATTGGTTCTGAAATATTGTGTTGAGACTGAAAATGATATGAAACAAAAGAGGTCGGACCATACGCTCCATAGCAGGTATTATGAAATAAAGGGGTCGGGCCACACGCTCTGTGGCAGGTATTATGAAACAAAGGGATCAGGCCACACGCTCCATGGTAGGTATTATGAAATAAAGGGGTCGGGTCACACGCTCTATGGCAGGATATGTATACTAAGGTGATGGGCCACACGCTCTATGGCAAGTTATATGGACAAAAATGTCCCCCATGGGTTCCAGACTGTAATTCAGCAGATGTGTACCGATAGGACAGACATGCATCATCTCATTGTATTGCATCGCATTTTGTTGATATTTGTAAATTTATGTTTACCCCTTTATTGCTCTGTATATGCTGAACTTGACTTGATATAATTCATTGATGAGATTATTGATAAGTATTCGTGGACTGTATTACTGTTACTATTGTACGAGTGTAAAGTTGGGCTTGTTTTATATAGATTATAGTGAAGAAGGGTCGGTTGGGAGGACAGAAGTACTTGTATCTATTGAGCTTTGCTTAGTTTTAGTTGTCCACTTGCTGAGTACCGTGTTGTTTGGTACTCACCCCTTGCTTCTAAACTTGTGTAGGTTGTGAGCCCAGACTTGCTTGATCTCCTAGTGTTTCCACAACATCTGAGGCTATCATTTTGAATTTTGAGGTAGCTGTTACATCCATCTAGCGGACACCTCGTACTCTTTAATATATTTTAGTCTTATTCTAGATACAAAGACATTATGATTGTATTCTCTTTCATACTTCTATAATGTATAAGTGGCTTGTACACGTGATAACCAGTCTTAGGGATTTTGAGATTATTTATTTATTTTTAACTAAGTTAAACCTTGCTTTATCTCAATTACTTCTGCATTTAGTTTCCATTGGGTATTAGGCTGACTTATCTCAGTGGGTTAAGATGAGTACCATCACACCCGGATTTGGGTCATGACATAACAGGTGCATCATTGAAGACTAGATCTAGTTCAGCTTTTGGTGAGACCTCCTTGCATTCGTAGGGCTTTATTTTATTCCTTCATTTGTCATTCTTTTGATAGTTATTTGAGGTAGACTTGGACTTGTCTTGCCACATTTCTAGTATTGAGTTAGAGGCTTCATGGACCGAGTATGAGTCAATTTAGATGTTTAATTTTAGAGTCTATGTTTAAACCATAATTTCATTATTGAGTTTATAACATTGAGTTACATTATTCTTTGAGTATTTTAATTTATTATTTACTTATTGATGAAGATTGTTAAATTTTCAGTATTGGTTGACCTTCCTCATTAGTCGAGTCTTCCGTTGATTAGTTTAAATGAGTGAATGAGCCAAGTGGTTCTCTTGAGGCCAACAATGCTTTCCGAGTGCCGGCTATGCCTAGAATGAGCCATGTCTAGTAGAGTCTTACTTATGGGTGTGTTGTGCACCACACTTATTATCAGGAGGCTATAGGACATTAGGAATTTGTTTCAATTCTTAATATTCTGAGTTCGTGGGAAAGAGTGTAACTCTCAAAGTTCCTTCCTAATTTGTGCATTTTCTTGTTAAAGATAATGCCTCTTAAAAATACCGCCACTCAGAGAAACGTCGCCAGCACCGATATCCCATAGTATCAGATGCCCCCATCATCTTGAGTAAGAACTAGAGGTTGACCTGCCCGGTCTGCAGAGGAAACCCAGACACCTACTACTCAGCCATCTCTAACTTCAGAGGCTAAATTCAGAGGTGCTATCTTATGCTCACTCAGCTAGTAGCTGCCCAAAGAGGTAACTAGAGTTCACCGGGTCCCAACTCTAACTCTCAAGAGCCGTCAGCTTCGGTGAAAATTTGAGATTTCTTGAGGATGAACCCACCAGTCTTTACGAGTTCTAAGGTTGAGGAGGACCCCTAGAAATTTATCAATGAGATATAGAAAATCTTGAAAGCAATGCATGTTACTGAGATTGAGGGGGTTGAGTTGGTTTCCTATCAGCTCAAGGATGTTGCTAATGTCTAGTATATCTAGTGGGAGGAGAGTCCTATTGAGGATTTTGAGCCTACTATTTAGGATGAGTTCGAAGGGGAATTCTTTGATCACTTCTTTCCAAGAGAATTGAGGAAAGTGAAAGTTGAAGGTTTCGTGAACCTAAAACAAGAGGGAATGAGAGTTAAAGAATAAGGTCTAAAGTTTATCCAGCTATCTAGATAAGCTCTAGAGATGATCCCAGATATGAGATCAAAGATGAGGAAATTTGTCTCTGACCTGGGAAAACATGTGAATAAAGAGTGAAAGGCCTTATTATTGATTTTTGGCATGGATATTTCCAAGTTGAAGGTGTATGCCCAACAGGTTGAGGATGACAAGAAGAAGGATAAAGAAAAGCATCTTAGTAAGAAGGTAAAATCAGTCGGGCATAAGAATGAGTAGAGACAAAGTAAAACAACTCCTTCTTCCAGAAGAGGTCTTCTAAATATACTTCATCAATAGCAAGTGCACCTATCCCCAACCATAGGTATGAACAAAAGGCATAGAGTAACCAAAATTTAAGAGCTCAGGGTTCCCAATCCCAAGGAGGTGTGGCTCAAGGACCAAAGGGGAAGCCGTCTTGTGGAAAGTGTGGTAGACTCCATTTGGGAGAGTGTAGAGAGGGAACCAGGGGTTGCTATAACTACGCTAAGGTGAATCATTTCTAGAAAGATTGCCCGATGTTGGGCGAAAAATCTCAATCTTCTTTGGTAGCACCACCAGGCTGAGGTAATTAGAGGGGTACTGCTATAAGTGTAGGCTAAGGTTCAAACAGTCTGTATGTTATGGCTAGCCACCATGAGTAGGAGAACTAACCAAATGTTGTCACTGGTATGCTTCGAGTCTTTTCTTATAATTGTTATGCTTTTCTTGATCCAGGTGCAACCTTGTCTTTTGTGACTCTATATGTGACTAATAAGTTTGAGATCCTTCTTGAGCATCTTCTTGAGACTTTCAGTGTTTCTACTCCTGTAGGTGAATCTATTATAGCTGAGAGGGTCTATAGAGATTTTCCTATAACCATCTATCATAGAGATACCATGGTCGACTTAGTTGAGTTGGACATGGTTGATTTTGATGTTATTCTTGGTATGGACTAGCTATACACTTATTATGCCTCAATTGATTGTAGAACTCGAGTTGTCAAGTTTCAATTTACAAATGAACCTGTCTTAGAGTGGAATAGTAGTCCTATTATGCCTAAGGGTAAATTTATTTCATACCTTAGGTCCAGAAAGTTAATCTTAAAAGGATGTATTTATCATATCGTGTGAGTTAAAGATGATAGTGTGGAGTCTCCATCTCTTGAGTCAGTCCCGATTGTTAATGAGTTTCCCGAAGTCTTTCCTAATGATCTACTCAGAGTCCCTCCTGATAGGGAAATTGACTATGGGATTAACGTTCTTCCTGATATGTAGCCTATCTCCATGCCACCATATAGAATGGCTTTTGCTGATTTGAAATAATTGAAAGAACAACTGAGGGATCTACTAGATAAGGGATTTATTAGTCTGAGTGTCTCACCTTGAGGCGCTCCTATCCTCTTTATGAGAAAGAAAGATGGGTCATTGAGAATGTGCTTTGACTATCATCAATTGAACAAGGTCACCGTAAAGAACAAATATCCCCTTCCCAGAATAAATGATTTGTTTGACCAACTTGAGGGTGCCACTTATTTCTCAAAGATAGACCTTAGATAAAGCTATTATTAGTTTAAAGTGAGAGAATGTGACATCAAAAAGATTGCTTTTCGAACCCGATATGGTCACTTTGAGTTTCTTGTTATGTCATTTGGTTTGACTAATGCTCCTACAACATTTCTGGACTTGATGAACAGAGTGTTCAAAAAGTATTTGGACATGTTTATGATTGTATTTATAGATGATATACTGGTCTATTCGAGGAGTGAGGATGAGCATACTAATCATCTCAGAATTGTTCTTCAGAATCTCAAGGATAAAGAGCTATATGCTAAGTTTTCAAGGTGTGAATTTTGGCTTTCTTCTGCGGCATTCCTAGGCCATGTTGTATTCAATGAGGGTATACGAGTTGATTTACAAAAGATTGAAGTGATAAAGAACTGGCCCAGGCCCACCTCTCTGACTGACATAAAAAGTTTCTTGGGATTGGTTGGTTACTACCGGAGATTTATTGAGGGCTTTTCATCTATATCATATTCATTGACTAAGCAGACTCAGAAGAAGTCTAAGTTCCAACGGTCAGAAGCTTAGGAGAAAAGTTTTCAAGATCTGAAAATGAGGTTTACTACTACACTAATTTTGTCCCTACCTGAGGGAACAAATGGATTTGTTATCTATTTTGATGCGTCTAGAGTTAGATTAGGTTGTGTATTAATGCAGAAGGGTAAGATTATTGTGTACACTTCAAGGCATCTTAATATTCATGAGAAAAACTGACCAACTCATGACCTTGAGTTAGCAGTCGTAGTGTTCTCTCTCAAGATCTGGCATAATTGCATGTTGACATGTTCACAAAACACAAGAGTCTAATATGTGTTTACTCAAAAACATTTGAACCTTAGCAGAGGAAATGGCTTAATCTAATCAAGGATATGATATGAATATTTTCTGCCACTCAAGTAAAGCTAATGTGGTTGATGATGCTCTTAGTAGGTTATTTGTGAGAAAAACTGCCTATATGGAAGAGGGAAAGAAGGGGTTGACTAAAGAGGTGCATAGACTTGCACATTTGGGAGTTCAACTTATTGATGCTAGTGATAGTGGTACCATCATTCGGAATGGGGCCGAATTATCTTTAGTTGCAGAGGTAAATGAAAAGCAAGATCAAGACTCATTCTCCTTCCAATTGAAAGATGATGTCTACAAGCAGAAGGTAATGGCTTTTTCCAAAGGGGGAGATGGAGTGTTGAGGTATTAAGGGAGATTGTGTGTTCCAAGTATTGATGGTATTCAAGAGAGGATCATGGCGGTGGACCATAACTTCAGGTCATCCATCTATTTAGGTTCTATAAAGATGTACCACGATTTGAGGAAAGTATATTGATGGAGTGGAATGAAGAAAGATATAGCAGAGTTTGTGTCCAAATGCCCGAGCTGCCAACAAGTCAAAGTTGAGCATAAAAATCCTTGTGGACTGGCTTAGAACATTGAGATTCCAGAATGGAAGTGGGAGATGATAAATATGGACTTCATTACATATTTACCGCGATCCTACAGACAACATAACTCTATTTGGATTGTAGATAGGATGACCAAATCAGCCCATTTCTTACTTGTTAAGACTACGGACATCGTAGAGGACTATGCCAAATTGTACCTTCAGGAAATTATCAAACTTCATAGGGTTCTTTTATCTATCATATCAAATAGGGGACCTCAAACAGTTTTGGAAGTTGTTCCAGAAAGGTTTGGGTTCAAAGGTGAATCTTAGTACCGCTTTCCATCTGCAGACAGATGGTCAGGAAGAGCATACTATTTAAACCCTTGAGGTTATGTTGAGACCTTGTAATATCAACTTCAAAGGTAATTGGGATGACCACTTTCCACTTATTGATTTTGCTTTCCATAATAGCTTATTATTCGAGCATTCAAATGGCTCCATATAAGGCTCTTTACGCAAGGAGGTGTAGATCACAAATTGGTTGGTTCGAGGTTGGTGAATCTGAGTTGTTGGGCCAGAGTTGGTTCATCAAGCTATGGAAAAAGTGAATATTATCCAAGAAAGGTTAAAGACTGTGCAAAGTCATTAGAAATCCTACACTGATGTTAGGAAGAGAGACTTGGAGTTTGAGATAAATGATTGGGTGTACCTAAAGGTTTTGCCCATGAATGGAGTTATGAGATTTAGGAGGAAAGGAAAATTGCTTCCCTGATGCACTGGTCCTTATCATATTATAAAAAGAGTTGGCAACGTCGCCTATGAGTTAGAGCTTCCACAGAGTTAGAAGTCGTTCATCCGGTGTTCCATATTTCTATGCTTAAGAAATGCTTGGGAGATACTTCACTCATTGGTCCTACAGAAAACATTAGAGTGACAGAAAGTTTATCCTATAAGGAGATTCCCATTCAAATTCTTGATTGATAAGTTCATAAATTGAGGACCAAAGAGGTCACTTCAGTTAAAATTTTATGGAGAAATAAATTCATTGAGAAAGCTACCTGGCAAGCCGAGAAGGATATGAAAGCCAAGTACCCATGCCTATTCGTTCCTCCTAGTGTCGATGTTGAAGGTACAATTCCTACTCTTATCTTTGAGTTAGTCCCTTTCTGAGTTGAGCAAATGAGTGAGTTATACTTGAGATAGAATATTTTGAGTTCGTGCATTGCTTTCATGCCTTGGGTAAATTATGAGCTTGGTGATCATTCGAGGAAGAATGATCCCAAGGGGGAGCTATTGTAACACCCCAAAATTTTCATGCTGAAGACCAGAACCATTCTTCGTATGAGTAATATAATTATAATTACTAATTATTTAGTGTTTGAAGTATATTTAAAGTGAATTAGGGTCACAATTATGCTCTAGCACAAAGTTGAGCTAAAAGCGTTCTTATTGATTGAGTTTCGATATAAGATTTTACTTGGGTCAATTTCAAACGATCATATCTCCTAGAATATAATGAATTGGTGTCCCATTACCTATTAAATTAAAGGTCTTTGATTCTTCTTTCTAATGCCACCAAATTTTCCTCATTTCGAGTTCGGAGTAAAACATTATGACTGTTTTACTAGAGGTTGTTAGATTATCAAATGTTATGAATCAACATTACGACTCGTAGAGTTTTGTACAAATCATAAAAATAACTCGTAGAACCTTTGAATACTTACAAAATTTTCAGTCTTTAGGGTCTTTTCTACTAGTATTGATTATGAGTGGTAGAAATTCTTATGACTCGTATAAATGAGTCGTAGAATCTTCGAACACTTAGAAGCCATTCCTATGAGTGATGATGATAAATCATCAAAAATTCTATGAGTCATAGAAATGAATCATAGGAGAGATTCAGAAACTAATATTTTCAGAGTTTCCAGGATGAGTAGATCTTACGACTCGTCAAAGTTTCGATGAGTCATAGAAATAACCCAATAGGACCAGAATCAGATTTTTATGAAGGATAGTTTGGTCTTTTCCCACCCTTTTCCAATAAAAACCTCGACATTTTGAGACTATTTTGAGTCCCTCAATGGTACTCTATATGCCTAAGCCCTCATTAACACTAGTTTATTTGAGACCAAGGATTAGAGAAGAGAAAGAAGCTAGGGTTCAAGCGTTCACTCCCATCTTTTAACTTTTAATTGTTCTTCGATTTCCATATATGTAAGACTACCCATAATGTGGATTGAGTATATTCACGTTTCCTACATCTCTAGTTCTTCGAGTTGAGTTGAGTTTCGAGGTTCCATGAATCGAGTTCTTGAGTTAATGATAATCCCTATTGAGATTGTATATAAAATTTCTTTGTGTTCTTGCATATATTACTATATTCCTTGATGATTTACTTGAGTTAAGTCTTGTTGAGAGAGAGGATTCGTGTTTGCATTCCCATGAACCTTAATTGAGATTTTAATTTTATTCTATGCATTGAAGGAGTTTGTAAAAGAATGATCTATGACAATTTCGTGTTAATTTTGTTATACATTATTTTGAGTTTAAAGAATAACTGTTTTCACCTTTGATTGAGAAAGAGTTGAGCATGGTGTGAGTTTGAGAAAAGTCTTCAATATTGTTTTAGTATGAGCATTTTAGTATAAATGAGTTGAGCATTATTACATTAAAACATCTATTTTGAGGTCGAGTTGAAGAGTAAGTTATGCTTTAAATGCACTTCTTAAGTTGACATGAGTTGAGTTTTGAGGTAAGTCCAAAAGAGACTAGATGAGTCAATTGAGTATTTTATTCATTATATGAGCATAATAAAGTATTTTGGGAAAAGTATTAAGCATCAATTTGGATAAGAGTAGAGGTAAATCAAATCCCATAAACTACGTAGCCAGTGTATATAGAGGCCATGCCTCTCAAGTCTCAAAACGATGGACTTTGACTAATTTTGGATCCATTGAGTTGAGTTTCCTTTACTCTTGAAAAGTATTAGACGGCTTCGACAATGGCAGTTCTTAAGTGTTGTATCATCACTAGCTCATTTACTGATGGTTGTCGGTTAGAGAACCTCCCAAAGAGTGAATTATCCTACTTTCATATATTGAGTTGTGTCTCTTATTACATATTATTTAAAGCATTGTTTTACTTTATTTCATGATTTATTGAGTTGAGTCATTTCAGTGTAAGTCCCTTGACTTGAGTTGCATGTAATTGAGTATTGTTGATTTTGTCCCTTCCATTTATTTTACATACTCATACATTCCATGTACTGACTCCATTTAGCTTGCATCATGTTATGATACTGATACAGGTGATAATGGGTCCTCAATAGGTGCATCGCTGAAGACTAGATCTAATTCAGTTTTTGGTGAGACCTCCTTGCATTCGTAGGACTTTATTTGTCATTCTTTTGATAGTCATTTGAGGTATCCTTGGACTTGTCTTGACACCTTTCTAGTATTGATTTAGAGGCCTAATGGACCGGGTATGACAAGTTAGATGGTTTATTTCAAAGTCTGTGTTTAAACCATAATTTCATTATTGAGTTTATGATGTTGAGTTAAATTATACTTTGAGTATTCTAGTATGGGTTGACCTTTCTTTTTAGTCGAGTCTTCCGTTGATTAGTTTGAATGAGTGAATGAGCCAATTGGTTTTCTTGGGGTCAGCAATGGTTTTTGAGAGCTGGTCATACCTAGAATACCCTCTCGGGGTGTGACAAAGAATCACGACTAACTTACGATAAATTAAATAAAACTAAACTGCCTATATTGGAGCCCTATGAAAACTAAGAGGTCTCACCAACTGTTGATAGAAAGAGATCTTATGAATGTGTTCTATCATGAGTACCTAGATCTATTTTATGATGCAGCGTCGAATGACGTTAGTACATAAAATATATGGTATGTAATAAAGTTGAATGAAAATACTGAACTAAACAGAATACTCATGTTGAAAGAAATATTAAAATAAACTTAACTAGAATATACAAAAATTCAAGTGTAATGAAAAACCTCAAAGCTTTATAACTAAAAAATATGCAGCAATATTGAATACTGAAAATAATATAGCTTTTTTTTCATGATGACTTTCTCTAACTAACAACCATCACTATGAGACTCTTGATAATACAATGTACTTCTCATATTGCCAGAGCTGTCCATTACCAATCAAGGATAACGGATACAAACTCAACTCATGAATCCATATAAAAGTCCTTATCAAGGACTGAAGTGAGGAGTCACCTGAACCAACGGTACGATCCTATCCTACACTAGCTATGTATTTTATGGAGTTTAAATTGTCTAATCTCTTATCCAAATCAGTGTTCAATACTACTCCCAAAATCATACATTAATTCTCATATAATAAGGCGAGTATGATACTCAAAATACATCTCATTTAATCTGATTGGACTTTACTTTGATTAGCTCAAACTCTTCTCAACTCTTTATGATTTCTCTTTAAAATAGTTATACTTTCTCAATCTTGATAAATGCATCATAACATAGCTCTTGTTTCTCAAACTCGTTTTCAATATAAATAAATGCATAATTGCTTTAGTTTACTCAAACTCTGAAAAAATATTCATGCATAATTTAAGCAATGCAACTAATTTAACATCTCAACTAATGTGGAGTTTATGGGAAGAATAACATGAACTACTATTCAAGAAAAATCAAAATTTCCATGTGGAGGAACACACACTTCAATAATAATAAGACAATACTCAAAATGCAATAGAACGAATACTATCTCAATACAAGAACTCAAGAAATTCGGGATAGAACCCTAGATTAATCTTTTATTGACTGAATTTATATGTAGAGGGAGAGGATGAACTCATTACAATGCTATGATTAGATTTACATACCTTAAATGCTCCAAAAATCTTGAATAAGAATGCTAACTTGAAGAAGAATAATCATTAAACTCTTTCTTGAAATTCTTGGATTCGTTTCTTGAAAATCCTATGTTTTGCTGGTAGATCCTTCCTTAGGATACATAATTATATATTAGAATCACTAGGAAATCGATGAGAGTATGCTTACCTTGATTTGGAAGGAAGGATTCTCGATGGACTTGCTCAAAAATCAAGTCTTGAACTCTAGAATCAAATTTTTGATATTCACTAGAGATAGGAAGAAGATTTGATGTTAAAATCTTGTAGAAATTTAAGGAATTAAGTTGTAAAATCATGGAGAATACTTATCATGACTTAGTAGGGTGGAAGAGAGCTTTTAGGGGCAGTTGGGGTCAACCAAGTGGTGAAAAGTGCAAAAACAAACTCAAAATAACGTTTTTATGAAATCTAAAACATTTAGTATACAGTAAATATACATTATATATGGGTGATACACATGGTCTACGGACCTTGTTAGGGCCCATAAAATGAACCACGGCTCGTATATTGGATCCGTGGAATTTAGGCACAAATTTCCAATTTGTGATGTTAATCTACGAGTGGAATCCATGACTCGTGGTTGCTTTCATGACCCATGGTTTCAATCTGTTGTTCATGAAGCAGAATTCTCATATTGGAGCGTTTGTAGTAAAACGGTCATAACATTTTATGACCAACTCAAAATGTAGAAAATTGGTGGCATTGAAAATAAGACTCATAGACCTTTGATTTTGTTAGTCATGGGCCACCTAACTCTTAATATTCTGAGAGATATGGTCATTTGAAGTTGACCCAAGTAAAATATTATATTGAAATTCAATCGATAAGGAAGTTTTCAACTCAACTTTGTGCTAGAGGATTGTTGTGACATTAATTCATCTCAAAATCTATTACAACACTAAAAAATTAATCTTAACACGTATGCATAACTAGGAATCACCCGATACGACCCTATGCGCATATGAAGAAAGGTTCGGGTCTTAGCTTAGACATTTCGGGTGTTACATACATATTCCGCTTCCAATAAATGAAAGGAACCAAAGCCAACATGATTCTAAAAATTGACCTCGAAAAGGCTTTTGACGTGCTTAAATGGTCCATCATTTAAAGACTACCTCATCTTCTTAAATTTCTCTCCCACCCCCCAAAATAGTTAAGCTGATCATGTTTTGCATCACCATTCTTTCATCTTCATTCTCTTGAATGGGTCCAGGACCAATACTTTCAACACCTCAAGAGGCATCAAGCAAGGAGACCCTTTATCCCCATACATCATCATATGCATGAAAAGGTTCTCTAGAAATATTTAGGAAGCTATAAGAGAAAAGAAAGACTAGAAACCTACCAGTACCTTAATCTCTGAGCCGAAAACCTGCCACCTTTTCTTTGCAGATGATTTGACCTCTTCTCCTCATCTAATGCTAATAGTTGCATATCTTTTAGAAGCATCCTTAAAACATTTTGTAGAGATTTTGTCCCAAAGCTCAACCTAAATAAGTCCAAGGTGGTTTTCTCCAGAAATAGCAGCAGTGTTAACAGTGCTACCTTCTCCACAATGTTGGGTATCTAGGATGATAACCACTTTGGCGAATACCTAGGCTTTCCCATCTTCTATTCCAAACTTGTTAATAATGATTTCCAATTCATCATTAACAACATGCACTCATAGCTTAGTTGATGGAAAACCAAATTCCTCAACATGGTTGGTTGAACTGTCCTTGCTAAATTATCCCTAGGTAGGATCCCCTCCCATTTCATGCAATTAATATAACAATACTATAATTGACAGAATCTAAAGGAACTTTCATTGGGGGACAACTTCTAAAAATAAAAGAGTTGCACCTTTTGAGCTGGAACATCATTACCAAATCGAAAAGAGAGGTGGGCCTGGGTATGCAAAGATACAATAAAAAAACAAAGCCTTACATGCCAAACTAGCATGGAGGATGTACCACAACAACAATTCCCTCTAAGGCACTATGTTACAAGCATTGCCACAACAAAAACCTAAGTTTATGAAGCAGACCCACTTCTGTACTTTAAAAATGCATCAGAAAGGCTTGGACACTCTTATTGTTGGACCAAGATGGAGTGTTAGGAAAGGAAATAAGGTTAACTCCTTTGAGTATAAATGAATCACTAACATGATGTCATAAGGAACCGCATCTAGCCCTCTTACTAGGGAGGAACAATATTTGAGGATCGATTCTCTCAAGGACAATGGTAGATGGAACCTAAGCACTCTCTCCATCACTTTTCTCGAGGATATCATCTCCAACATAGAAGACTTTCATCTATCACACCTTGAGGGAAGTAAAGACAAGAAGAACTGGCATCTCACTAACAAAAGGTTTTTCACCACTAGAAGTGCTTACAAACTGATTAATAATATAAACAACCCACAGGAAGACACTGAGCCAAGGAATTTCTCTAGGATTTGGAACCTCCAGACCCCCCAAAAAATCAAAACCTTACTTTGTCTCTTCTACCATGGCAAACTCCCCAACAACCTTTACCATAGCCACATAGGCACTAATATTGATCCTATATACAAATTCTGTGGAATTGACATGGAAGACATAAACCATATTTTCTTCAAATGAAACAAAGTAGCCTCTTTTTGGAAAAATCTTGCTAAACATAGCTCTCCCACCATAGCTATCGACTCCTCATTCATAAATACAAATAATTAGGCTAGATTCCGGAAGACCCTCCAGGGAAAACCTTTCAAAAATTAGATCCCCTGGGAATCAGTCCTTCCATGCTGCCTATAGGGAATCTGGATTAGCAGAAATGATAATACCTTTAATGAAAATAAGAACCTTTCCCAGATTGACCATATAATTGTTTGGCCAATGGAATATCACATCTTGAGATTGAGACTAGCCCCTTGTATAGGTATGGGGTTCCAAACTTGCATTTCTTCAAATATCCCAGAAGGTTTGGATCTTATAATCTTATGTCGTGAGGTATGTGACCTATGTTAGGTACATAAGATACCACAACTTTTGGTTGTCAAAAGGAATGAAAACCAAAGCCACTGAAATTTCCATTGAAGTCAAATGGCTTCCACCCTTTTAAAGAACCTATAAACTGAACACCGATGGATAAAATGGGACTTGTTCAATTAATTTGGGAAAATTCTTGAAATAACCATCAACTTGCGTGGAATTAAGCATATTTAGTAACATAACTATACATAGAATTCTTTGTGACTATTGATAAGCCTGAGGTACCATTATGGGTGGCCCATTGACTTAGGTCTGGGATACATTTTACCCTATGACTTATCGATACGTCCGATCTATCATTTTAGGTGGCCCGTGGACACTTACCCGGGTTACACATTTATTGTTGATGAGTTTGAGGTTTCATTCTGGGAGGCTCCTCCGAGTTTTAATTTTCAGCATCTAGTCACTTCATTGCATGATATCATGTGTTTATATTATTGTACTCTTTTTTGTAATTGGGAACTCTATTCATGATATTTGTGTGGGTTATCTCTATTCTAGCTTAATTAAAAATATTGGTTACCGAGCTGTTAGTTTTTTTTATTAAATGGACCTAACCCAAAAAGCTTATCCCGCGTGGTGGTCAGAGGTTGAGCCACACACCCACAAGCCTTAATATAAATAAAATACAAAATTACAAAGAGGGGGACATAAACCATACCTCCGGTCAGATGGTGTTCATAAGTTAGCTAACCTACTAAGGTCAGTTGAGCTGTTGGTTAGTAATTGTAATACTATTTTACTCTTTTATATATATATGATCTTTTTGAGCTCAGTCGGCCTATGATGCCTACTTGTTATCCCGTGTTTTGGTACTCATGTTGAAGTTCTGCATCTTTTCTTGATGCAGCTCCCAGTATGAGCCACCTTTCGTTAACATTGGATCTCCTACAGCTGTTCTAGACTTGGATCATGGTGAGCCCCCAGGGTTCAGAGACTTGTTACTTTCTTTCCTTTGTTCTGACTTATATATTTTGTATTTTTGATGAGTCAGATCTCTTATATATAGCTTCCAGTACATAGAAGCTCTTGCACAAGTGACACAAGGTCCAGGGATTAGTCTATTTCACTTTGTCCTTTTGGTCATTTTCGGGCCTCTTTTATATATTTTGTATTGTACTACAGATTTATGATATGGAACACTTCTTGTATTTACTATTCCCATCTACCACCTTTTATTAATATTATTATAATATTATCATGTTGTTATCTGTAAGAATTCTATTTGTTGGGGTTTTAGGCTTACCTATATTGGGGGTGTAGCAGCCATTGTCATGGCCCAGTTGCTGATCGTGACAGAGTGGTACCAGAGCAATAGGTTTACCAATGTCATCAATACAAGAGAAAGTGTCTAGTAGTTTCTTGTCAATTGGTACAATTAAGTCTATATCCTATCTATGGGAGGCTAGAGGGCAATTCTTAGGAAAACTTTTGTTGTTTTGTTCTTTATCATACGGTATTTACTTTTGCAACATCGAAGTGTTTTCTTGTTTCATTCATTTGTAGATTAATAGGATGCATTCATCTATGGGTGGTTGAGAGCCTCTTGCACCAACAAGTGGGGTCCCCTTTAGGGTCAAGGCCGAGTTTGACCTAGAGGTCGAGGCAGAGAGCGAGCCATATCACCAGCTAGAGATTAGGAGCGGGAACCGTTGCTAGGGCTCGAGATGAGGTTGAGCATATTTAGCATCAGCTGGACGATGAGGGTACAACCCAGCCTTCGACGGGTTCCTATCTATGTTTTTAGAGTTAGAGACTTTGTTAGGTTGATCCTGAAGGAGTCCTATTATTCTAGATATTCTATCCATCTTGGTGCAACGAAGATGTACCATGATCTGAGGCAGCACTACTGGAGGTATGGGATAAAGAGAGACATTTCAACTTTTATGGCTAGGTGCTTGAACTGTTAGAAGGTGAACTACTAGAAGAAGAGACCAGGTAGTTTGACCCAGCACCTACTCATTTTGGAGTGGAAGTAGGAGTAGATAGCTATGAAATTTTTGGTAGCCTTGCGTGTACTCTTCAGAGGTTTGATGCTATTTGGGTTATCATAGATCGATTGACTAAGTCTACTCACTTTATGCCAATTCAGACTGCATACAGTTAAGAGAGGTTCGCCCAGATCTATATCTGGGAGATTGTCCATTTGCATGGTGTTCCAATGTGTATTATTTCAGATCATGGTACTCAACTCACCTCTCATTATGGAGGTCTATTCAGAGATATTTGGGTACCAGAGTTGAGATCAATACAACATTCCACCCACAGACTGACATTCAATCAGAGAAGACTATTCAGGTCTTAGAGGATATGCAAAAGGCCTATGTTATTGATTTTGGGGGTTAATGGGACCAATTCATGGTTTTGGAAGAGTTTTGATATAATAATAGATACCATTTCAGCGTTTAGATGGCCCCATTCGACGTGTTATATGGTAGGATGTGTCATTCTACTATGGGTTGGTTTGATGTTTTTAAAGTTAGGCCATAGAGCACTGACCTATTGTGAGATTTTTTGGATAGTGTTTGTGTGATTGAGGAGAGCCTTTGTTATTCTTAGAGTAGGAAGAAGAGTTATGTTGAACGGATATTGTGGCCTTCAAATTTCATGGTTGCTGATCGAGTGTTGCCTATGAAGAGCGTGTTGAGATTTGGAAGGAGGGGCAAGCTTAGCCCCAGGTTCATCGGTCCTTTTGAGATCTTGAAACAGGTAGTTGAGGTGGCCTATGAGATAGTCTTGCCTCCATCTCCTTCGAGTGTTCACCCTATTTTCCACATTTTCATTTTGAGACGATATGCTTTAGATGAGTCTCATATGCTTCAATAGGATTCGGTTTCATTGGATGAGTCATTGGATTTCGAGGAGGAGACTATGGCTATTTTGGAAGCTGGGTTTGGAAGTTGAGGACTAAGGAGATTCCATCAGTGAAGGTTCAGTAGAGGCATTTTCCAATCGAAGAGGCAACTTGGGAGACTGATCTTGATATGCATTCCCAATATCCTCACCTTTTTCAAGCCTTCGGATACTTCCCTTGCTTTTACTTTTGAAGACGAAAGTCATTTTAGTAGTGGATGTTATAATGACCCTCATACTCAATTTTATATTTTTGTATGCTTTTACTATTTTACCCCTCTCCGTAGCTTCTTTGTAGCATTTATGAGGTTTTGGGATGGGTGGCATGCTTTCCGAGGAGGTCGGGTGAGTTTTGAGTGAGTTTGCCCATTTTTGAGACCTAAGGCATGAACGAGTTGACTTTAGTCAACATTCAGAGAAAGTAATGCCGGATGAAGATTTGGTTAGTTCCATCAAATCTGGAAGGGTCATTTTGGCCTAGTGTGATGATCGATTCAGGATTGGGAGCTATCGATTTGAATTTGTGCAGTTAGGCATTTTAGTTTTGGAAGTTTCGCAAAAGTTTGACTTTAGTCAATATTCTTGGTAAATATGCTCGGATTGAATTTCTGACAGTGTGGTTAGCTCTAGAATGCCAAGTTTGGTCTAGAATGACCTTTGGTTCGATTACAGAGGCTCTGTGTGAATTTATGACTTTTGTTATGTTGTTTGTGAATTCTTTGGAAATGTTGTTATGTTGTTTGTGAATTCTTTGTAAGTGTTGACTTTGGACAACATTTTGACAAGATGACCTCAGATGGTCATTTCACCGATTCCATTTAATCTGAAATGTCGTTTCCAATATAGTAGTAGTGTTTGCTTGTGTCGATGGGATTCCAAATGAGTTCCAAGCCCCTGACGGGGAATATTTTCATTCATTGGAGTTGCTGATGTTCAGATGCTGGTGCAGCGACATTTCTTATCTGTGATCACAAGCCCTTGGCCTTGTTCGCGGATATCTTTCCATGTTCTACATTGCATTCGCGAGAAGACCTCCGTGCTCGCGGAGGCCAATTGGCCAGAGCTCTGCGATTGCGCGAGGAGCTCTGCATTTGCAGAGGCTACTAGTCTAGTGCTCCGCATTCGTGGACTAGCCTCCACATTCATGAAGGGTCAATTGACTTAGCTCCACGTTCATGCAGCTAGTCTCCGTGTTCACGAAAGCCAAATGTCCTTGCACTTTAGTCTTTTAAAAGACCATTTCCAGCATGCAAGTTCCTATTTCAAACTTAGTAAACCTTCGATTTTGAGAGTATTTCATGGAAAAATTTGGTTATTCTCTTTGGAGGGTATTGGAAATTCATGTGGGCAAGTTCCAGGGTCGTTGAATCTTTCATTTCTCTTGGTAATGTATGTTAATTTCTCCAATTTTTTTGTTTTTGATCACTTTTGTTCTTATAGTGATGGGACTATTTTAGGTTGAATTTTGCTCGAATTGTGCTCTTTTTTGGAGCATGAATCTCTTGAGCTCATTGGAACCTTGTGATAGAGTTTTTTTTCGATTTCATGCATGGGTCCCAAGGTCTAATTTTAGCCCATTTGAATTTCGAATTTGTAAATTATAATATGGATATCAATTATTTTATTTTGATGTTTTCTCTACTGAATTGATAGCGTGGCATTGTTCGAAGGCTTTACATAAAGAGAAAGCTTTGTGAAAGAGGTTGGGGTGGCAAGCAAGGAACCTGAACAAGGAGGCATTGGAGGTGTGATTAGAGATAACATGGGTGTTAGTGGGCTTCACCAAAACTTGCACATACAAGCAGTAACCAAGCTGAGCTTCCATCCATTCTGTACAGTCTGAAGTTAGCTGACAAAAGGAATCTGCAACCCTTAAAAATTAACGCTGACTCGGAGGAAGCCATTAACATGATGAAAAATCACTATCTGCCAAATAAGAATATTTTCCTTAAATGTAGGTATCTTATGCAGAAATTGTGGGGGACCAGCTCTTAGGAATATCTTTAGGGAAGAAAACAGAATAGCAGATACATTGGCAAAGAAGGGAGCCCAAGGAAGATCGTGCTTACACCAATTATATTTGAAGTTCCTCCGATGTTTGTGGAAGAGACACTCATGACAGATATCCTAGGAACTGTTGGGTTTAATTGATAGGTTGAATGGGAAATTGAGGGAAAAAGAAGTGGAGAGGAAATGATATGTTCTCTCTTGCTTTATTAAATAAGCTTTGGTCTCACATAGGTGGTGGAAATGAAAAGTCTCCTACTTAAAAGTAGAAGCACTCCTTCATGTTGCTAAAGGGTCAAGAAGAGGGTCTCCCCTCGCGCCGTCGTCGTCGCTCGCTCGGCTCGGCTCGGCTTCGGCTACGGCTACGGCTTTGGCTTCGGCTTCGGATTCGGATTTAGATTCGGATTCAGATTTGGATTTGGATTTGGATTTGGATTTGGATTTGGATTTGGATTTGGTCAATTGATATGATTGATTGATAATCTTTTTGGACCAAATTTTCTTTAAATTTTTAATTAATTAATATTATTTATTTATTTAATTAATTAAGGGGAAAAAATCCTGACCCGCGACCCGTGACCCGTTTTTTTCCCGGATTAATTTAAAATTTCCCTCTGTTTTTTCCAATGGATTTTTGAAAGGTTGCAACCTTGTCCGAAAAGTTGCAAACCTTTCCTCAACAGGCAAACCTTTTCCCAACAGGTGCCTTTTCTTAAAAGGTGTAAACAGTCTATATATATATCTGTTAAATCCTCAGAATGTTCCATACGAAATTCTGAATATATACCATCTTCTTCTTCTTTCTGCACTTCCTAAAACTCGTGTGAAATACAACCATCAAGTGGTTCGAAGTTATCAAAGATTTGCAGTACCTCTACTTTGGTGAGTAAATCGTTCTATCCTGGGAGGAAAGATTCCAAAACCTCGGGTACTTTGAGGGGAATAATTTCCTTAAGGACACACTGTGCAGTCAGTGGGTTCGATTTTGTTCTTGCATTAAATTTCCAGATTCTGGTTTTTATTATTTTTAGAAGTTTCTGTTACTGTTTGATATTTTCCAATACAGTTTACTAACAATCTTAAGGAAATTATTATTATTATTGGTTTTCTAATCAAACTGTATTCTGTATTTGGTGACTAAAACCTGTGTGGTTTTCTACTCCGTATGAAATAAATATTCTGATTTGAAGAGTATAAAAACTTCGTTGGAATATTAAAGTTCATACTTGTACAACGATTTGAAGAGTATAAAAACTTCGTCGTTTTTTTTTGTAAAAGGTCTGATATTCTGAAATATTAAGATAGTTTGTCTATTTTGACAGTGAAAAGAAATGGCAAGTGATACTGCTACTACTTCTGCGACTGTTGCTGCAACAAGTCACACTTCTGTGCCACCGGCAAAAAAACCAGGAAAATTTTCTGGAGCCAACTTCAAAGGATGGCAGCAAAGGGTGTTCTTTTAGCTTACCACTCTTGGTATGCAGAAGTTCACTAACGAAGATCCTCCTGTGTCCGCTGCTGATATGCCGACCAATGAAAAATTTATGATTACTGAGGCATGGACACAGGCAGATTTTCTATGCAAGGGCTACATCCTAAGTGCTTTGGATGATGATTTGTACAATGTCTATAGTGCTGTGAAAACTTCTAAAGAATTATGGGATGCACTTGAGAAGAAGTACAAGACTGAAGACGCATGCTTGAAAAATTTTGTGGTTGCTAAGTTCCTAGACTATAAAATGATAGATAGCAGAACTGTTGGAACCCAAGTTCAAGAAATACAACTTATTTTTCATGACCTTATTGCTGAAGGTATGGTAGTTAATGAAGCATTTCAAGTGGCTGCGATGATAGAAAAATTGCCTCCTTCGTGGAGAGATTTCAAAAATTATCTAAAGCACAAGCGTAAGGAAATGAAGTTGGAAGATCTTGTGATTCGTCTCAAGATTGAGGAAGATAACAAAACAGCAGAAAAGAAGTTACGTGGAAATTCAACAATTATGGGAGCGAACATCGTTGAAGATGCTGCTCCAAAGAATAAGAAAAGGAAGCAACCTTTTGGAAAGAATCAGGAGCAGAACAAGAAAAAGTTCTAGGGAAATTGTTATAATTGTGGGAAAGTTGGACACAAAGCTCCAGATTGTCGTCTTCCGAAAAAGGATAAGAGAAAGGGACAAACCAATATGGTGGAAAATAAAGAAGGTATTGATGATCTGTGTGCAATGCTATCAGAATGCAACCTAGTAGGTAATCCCAAATAATGGTGGCTTGATTCGGGAGCTACTTCGCATGTGTGTGCAGTTCGAGAAGCCTTCTCTACTTATTCCCCTGCAGCACCTGATGCGACGATCTATATGGGAAATTCTGCAACTGCAAAGATTGAAGGATATGGGAGAGTATTTTTGAAAATGACATCCGGCAAGGTGGTGACGCTGAACAAAGTGTATCATGTTCCAGAAATGCGAAAGAATTTGGTGTCTGCCGGCCTTCTTATCAAGAATGGATTCAAGTGTGTTCTAGTTTCAGACAAAGTAGTTGTCAGTAAGAATGAAATGTATCTAGGAAAAGGCTACCTCACTGAGGGTCTTTTCAAACTAAATATAATGGTTGTTGATGATAATAAAATTCAAGCTTCTTCTTACTTACTTGAGTCAAATAATTTATGGCATTCACGTTTAGGACATGCCAATCATAAAACCTTGCGAAAACTGATTAATTTAAATATATTGTCTAACTTTGATTGCAATAAATCAAAATGTCAAGTATGTGTTGAATCTAAGTATGCTAAGCATCCTTATAAATCTATTGAAAGGAATTCTAGTCCCTTAGAATTGATTCACACAGACATTTGTGATATGAAGTCTACACCAACTCGTGGTGGAAAGAAGTATTTTATAACTTTTATTGACGATTGCACTCGATATTGTTATGTATATGTGCTTAATAGTAAGAATGAAGCAATTGATGCATTTAAGCAATACAAGAACGAAGTAGAAAATCAATTGAATAAAAAGATAAAAATGATTAGAAGTGATAGGGGTGAAGAATACGAATCTCCTTTTGAAAAGATATGTTTAGAATATGGAATTATTCATCAAACTACTGCCCCCTACACACCTCAATCAAATGGAGTTGCGGAAAGGAAAAACCGAACATTAAAAGAAATGATGAATGCTTTATTAATAAGTTCCGGTTTACCGCAGAACTTGTGGAGGGAAGCTATCCTTACAGCTAATCGAATACTCAACAGAGTACCCCACAGCAAAACACAAACTATTCCATATGAACTATGGAAAGGAAGAAAACCCAACTTGAAATATTTCAAAGTGTGGGGGTGTTTAGCAAAGGTCCAAGTTCCTTTGCCCAAAAGGGTAAAAATTAGACCAAAGACCGTGGATTGTGTTTTTATTGGCTATGCTACAAACAGCAAAGCTTGTCGATTTTTGGTTCACAAATCGTACAATCCTGAAATTAATGTTAATACAGTAATTGAATCAGATAATGCTGAATTTTTTGAAAATATTTATCCGTATAAAACTAAAAGTGAATCCTCAAGTGAAAGATCTAAACGACCAAGAGAATTTCAAGAGGAAAGTAAACCAATCGAAGAGGATCCAAGGCGTAGCAAACGTCAAAAGATATCTACTTCCTTTGGACCAGATTTTGTGACATTCTTGCTTGAAAATGAGCCTCAAACATTTAAAGTTGCAATGTCTTCTTCTGATTCAGCATTTTGGAAAGAGGCAATCAATAGTGAGATTCAATCAATTTTGAATAACCATACATGGGAATTGGTTGATCTTCCTCCTGGAAATAAACCTTTAGGATCAAAATGGATATTTAAAAGGAAAATGAAAGTTGATGGCACTATTGATAAATATAAGGCAAGACTTGTGGTCAAAGGTTATAGACAAAAAGAAGGTCTTGATTACTTTGACACATATTCGTCGGTAACAAGAATAACATCTATTCGGGTGTTAGTGACACTTGCAGCTGTATATGGTCTTGAAATTCATCAAATGGATGTTAAGACGGCTTTCTTAAATGGAGAATTGGAGGAAGAAATTTATATGGAACAACCTGAGGATTTCGTAGTTCCAGGTAAAGAAAGGAAAGTGTGCAAACTTGTTAAGTCACTTTATGGACTTAAACAAGCACCTGAACAATGGCATGCAAAATTTGACCAAACAATGTTGGCAAATGGTTTTAAGATTAATGAGTGTGACAAATGTGTTTACATTAAAAATACTCCAAATCATGAAGTCATTGTTTGTTTATATGTTGATGACATGTTGGTAATGAGTAAAGACATTGCCAATGTAAATGCTATGAAGCGTATGCTTGCTAGCAAATTTGACATGAAAGACTTAGGGGTTGCTGACTTAATCTTAGGAATTAGGATCCATAAAACTCCACAAGGTCTAGCATTATCACAGTCACACTATATTGAAAATATACTTGATAACTTTAAATATTTAAATTTCAATGTTGCAAAAATTCCAATTGATGTAAGTTTTGCACTTCAAAAGAATGAAGGTAAAAGTGACTCACAATTGGACTATGCACGAGTTTTGGGAAGTTTGATGTATATTATGAATTGTACACGACCAGATATAGCATGTGCTATTAGCAAGTTGAGTCGATTCACGAATAATCCTAATCAAACTCATTGGATGGCAATGAAATGAGTCTTGGGGTATTTGAAACACACCCAAAACTATGCTTTGCATTATAATAAATATCCCGCAGTAATTGAGGGATATAGTGATGCAAACTGGATCACCGGATCATCTGAAGTTAAATCCATAAGTGGATATGTTTTCACCGTTGGTGGAGGAGCAGTGTCTTGGAAATCATCAAAACAGACATGCATCGCCCGCTCTACAATGGAGTCTGAATTTATAGCTTTAGACAAGGTTGGTGAAGAAGCTGAATGGCTTCGAAATTTTTTGGAAGATATTCCATTTTGGCCCAAACCTTTGGCACCCATATGTGTATATTGTGATAGCCAAGCGGCAATAGGAAGGGCATGAAATGTTATGTATAATGGAAAATCGCATCACATTCGACGGCGACATAATACTGTTAGACAACTACTCTCTAGTGGTGTTATCACTATTGACTACGTAAAGTCAAGAGATAATATATCGGATCCACTAACAAAGGGCTTATCTAGAGAGGCTATTGAAAGATCATCGAGGGGAATGGGGTTAAGGCCTAGGACAAGTCAACATGGCGGTAACTCTACCTAGTAGACTGGAGATCCCAAAAACTAGGTTCAAAGAGATCAAACAAAGTTATGATTGACGGTTCAACATTGTTAAATAACTCAACCCATTCTCGTGATGATGACAATGTTCAAAAACAAAGGATAAAACCTTAAGGATTTTTAATGAGTTAATAAAGCTTTAAAGGTTTTTTAATGATTATCTAAATCTGACGGAAAATGACTAGATAGTGTGTCTATAGGACTACACGTTTAGAAATCACCTATGTGAATGTGAAGTATAAGCCGCTTCAAGGGGAATGACAGTAAAGGCCCATTCTCTATGGATTCACGAAACCAGGCGGTGTTCATGGCTGAAATGAACTCAACCGTGAGAACCATAGATGGTTGATGATTGATTGTGTGACTTATGTTGTCTAGTTATACAACAAAGTTCAACGGTTCAAAGATATCGCATCTATCGATTGATCAAGTATATCCTATATAAGTTCACTATGGAAAGTTCAAAGGGAAACCTACTTATCCAGATGCAATTAATCTTCGCTTGTATATCACACACTTATCCGTACATTCCTTTATCTTGTAGACATTCCCCATTCATGTGGGGGATTGTTGGGTTTAATTGATAGGTTGAATGGGAAATTGAGGGAAAAAGAAGTGGAGAGGAAATGATATGTTCTCTCTTGCTTTATTAAATAAGCTTTGGTCCCACATAGGTGGTGGAAATGAAAAGTCTCCTACTTAAAAGTAGAAGCACTCCTTCATGTTGCTAAAGGGTCAAGAAGAGGGTCTCCCCTCGCGCCGTCGTCGTCGTCGCTCGCTCGGCTCGGCTCGGCTCGGCTCGGCTTCGGCTTCGGCTACGGCTACGGCTACGGCTTCAGATTCGGCTTCGGATTTGGATTTGGATTTGGATTTGGATTTGGATTTGGATTTGGATTTGGATTTGGATTTGGATTTGGATTTGGTCAATTGATATGATTGATTGATAATCTTTTTGGACCAAATTTTCTTTAAATTTTTAATTAATTAATATTATTTATTTATTTAATTAATTAAGTGGAAAAAATCCTGACCCGCGACCCGTGACCCGTTTCTTCCCCGGATTAATTTAAAATTTCCCTCCGTTTTTTCCAACGGATTTTTGAAAGGTTGCAACCTTGTCCGAAAAGTTGCAAACCTTTCCTCAACAGGCAAACCTTTTCCCAACAGGTGCCTTTTCTTAAAAGGTGTAAACAGTCTATATATATATCTGTTAAATCCTCAGAATGTTCCATACGAAATTCTAAATATATACCATCTTCTTCTTCTTTCTGCACTTCCTAAAACTCGTGTGAAATACAGCCATCAAGTGGTTCGAAGTCATCAAAGATTTGCAGTACCTCTACTTTGGTGAGTAAATCGTTCTATCCTGGGAGGAAAGATTCCAAAACCTCGGGTACTTTGAGGGGAATAATTTCCTTAAGGACACACTGTGCAGTCAGTGGGCTCGATTTTGTTCTTGCATTAAATTTCCAGATTCTGGTTTTTATTATTTTCAGAAGTTTCTGTTACTATTTGATATTTTCCAATACAGTTTACTAACAGGAACTACTTTTGTCAGAAAATTAATTGTAAGGACTCTTGTAATGGCCAACTAATGGACCATGTTATGAGGCATTCCTATGAATTACGTGACCCACCGTTTTGATTATATATATAAATTGCCAATTTTAACCAAAAAAAAAGTTACACTTGGCATTAATTTGCTACTCAAATTTATTATCTCTGGAAAAATAAAAGAGATGCAACAAACCAATCTTAGTTGATATTTCTAATGTGCCCAAGAGAAAAGGAAATTCATGTTGAAGCCGTGGACATTCTGAGTTCTTATTGCTGAGCAAAATTAACATGCATGATCGATCACCTTCCTCCAGGAAATGGTAAAGTTACACGGCTCGTTATGCTATTAACATGGATAATGTGTTCAATATATTCGTATTTAGATCTCAACAGCTGAGTGCTAGACAGTAAGGAATCTATCTCCTCTGAATGTTGATCAGTTTACGCCTACGACTACTTCAATCTCGATCCAGCTTTCAATTCTGCTGCAACTTCCTTCATAGTAGGTCGCTCATCCCTTTTAACATTTAAGCACCTGTGCAAGCATAACAACATTTTTCAATTTCCTTCCTTTCGTTGGAGAACAAAGATCTCAAGCTTACTCAAGAACAAAATATTGAACAAGTAAAGAAAGCAGACAAGTTGAAGAGGAAATATAACAAATATTTGAGAGGCAAAAAGTTTTCTGTAATTGTAGGCTGCTTGACTGATTTCATTCATCACTAATGATGCCTTTTAAATAGCTTACAGTTCAACTAAAAATGCAAAATTAAAAGATACTAACTCAATAGTGCTTTCAACTGAAATGAGAAACTTAAGGATCAAATAACAACTATCCCAGACTAAGTCAAAATGCAGTAAAATACTAAAAGAAATCTGCAGTAACTTTTTGTACTTCTTTTTGAATCATTTATTCAATATTCCCCCTTGATTCAAAATCGCTAACACCAAAAAATGATCTGAATTAGACATTCTTATGATATGGCAATGCCTTTGTGAATATATCTGCTACTTGGTTATTGGTGTTGCAAAACTTCAATATGATATCTTCTTTTTCCACTACCTCACGAATAAAATGGAAGAGAATGTCAATGTGCTTTGTTCTTCCATGAAATCCAGGATTCTTAGCCATTGAAATTGTGGATTTGTTGTCACAATAAATTTTTGTTGCTTTCTCTTGCTTCTGGTTTAGATCAACCAAAATTCTCCTAAGCCAAATGCATTGACAAGCTGAAGAAGTTGCTGCGATATACTCTGCCTCTAAAGGCGATAATGTCGTTGTTACTTGTTTCTTCAAACTCATTGTTATTACGCCTGATCCAATGCTGAACACATTGCTTGATGTAATCTTCCTATTATCCATCGAGTCTCCCCAATCACTGCCAGTAAAGCCTAACAATCTGAAATTTTTGAAACATGAGAATACCAAATACCATATTCCAATGTTCCAGCAATAAAATATAAAATTCTTTTTGCAGCTCCAATATGATGCTTCGATGGATTTCTCATAAACCTTGAAACAACACCAACGGAGTATGAAATATATGGTTGAGTATGAGCTAAATAAATCAAACCTCCAATTAGATTCTAAAACTTCTTGCATTGGCTTTCCCAATACTATCTTCCTAGTACAATTTTTCATCCATATTCATAGGTGTTGTAGCACATTTACAATTGACAAGGACAAATCATTTAAGAAGGTATGATGCATATTTATTTTGAGAAAGAAATACTTCACATTTTCCTTGTTTCACCTCAAGACCAAGGAAGTAATGCAACAAACCCAAATCAGTCATTCAAATCTACTCATCATACTAGATTTAAATTCAACTACAATAGAGTGAGATGGATCCACATAATTATGTCATCAACATAGAGGAATACAACAAGATGATCATTGTTACCTTGCTTTCTTAAGTACAGAGTAGGCTCACTTTCACTCCTTTCAAACCCATTTTGAATAAAATAGGAATATATTTTACTATACCATGTGTGTGGTGCTTGTTTCAACCCATAAAGTGTCTTCCTAAGATGGTACACATTTTCCTCTTGGCCACTGATTTCGAAACCCTGAGGTTGAGCAGCATAATTCCTCTTCCAGTTCACCATTCAAGAACGCTGACTTAACATCAAGTTGATAAAGTGACTATTTCAATTGAGTAGCCAGGCTAAAATTGTTCTTTCCATTTCAAATCGAGCAACAGGATAAAATGTCTCTTCAAAATCAATAACCTGTTGTTTCGAGTATCCCTTTGAGACAAGTCTTGCCTTGTATTTCTGTACACTTCCATCTATATGATACTTTGTTTTGAATATCCACTTTAAGAAAACAACATTCTTTCCATTTAGCAAGTTAATAAGTTGCTAGGTTTCATTTCTTTGTATTGCCATCAATTCTTCCTTCATTGTATTCTTTCACTCCTCCTTTTCAATTACTTTTTCATAAAATATATGATCTGAAACAATAAAAGCAAATTAACAAGATTGATTATAATATTTAAGATTCTCTTTTCTGGTTCCTGTTGATCTTCTCAATGGAATTTGCTCAGCCAAAGGTTTTTCAAGTGTTGTAGATGTCTCTGGTGTAATTGCTTCTTCCGGTGAATTTGGGGAATACCCTTGTTCTTCATTTGGAGAGACTTCAATGGGTGTCGAAATTTCCTATTGTACTTGTTTTTCACTCCAATTCCAACATGAATTTTCATCAAATATAACATTTCTACTAATTATCATTTTGCCACTAAGAGGATTATATAACCTGTATGCTTTGGATTCAAGACAATGACCAATGAAATTATATTTTTATAATTTTCACTAGTTTTTGACGAGTTTAAGAGTTAACCAAATCATAAGCAATACAGCCAAAAAATTCTTAAATATCTTACAGAAGGACTTGTACCTTTCTAAGCTTCATATGGTGTTTGATTCATCACAATCTTTATAGGAGATAGGTTCAGTAGGTAAATTGAGATTGCAGTTGCTTCTGCCCATTATTGGTTTGGAAGTCCTTTGCCTTTCAATAAACTTCTTACAATCTCTATAACTGTACGATTTTTGCATTCAACTACACCATTTTGCTCTCGTGTGTAGGATGTAGTAAGTTACTTGTGAATTCCAGATTCTTCACAAAAATGGATAAATTTAGTAGATATAAAACTCACCACCTCTGTCTATTCGAGGATTTTTTATGCGCAGCCCAATTTGAGTCTCCACTAAAGCCTTGTATTTTCTAAAATTCTCAAAAGCTTCTGACTTGTATTTCATAAAATACACCCAGCTCATGCGACTGAAATCATCGGTGATGAGTAAAAAATAACGACTTCCACCAAAAATTTTAGTATTCATTGGACCATAGAAACCTGCATGAATTAGCTCTAGGCAAGTTATAGACGCTCTCCAAGCCTTTCCGACAGGAAATGACTTTTTAATTTGCTTCCATAAATAGAACCTTCACATAAATCAAAAGAATTATTTTTTGTTAATCCAATGACCATACCTTTTTGCCCTACCAACTTTAGCCCTTGAAATTAAGATGTTGATAAATCAAATGCCACAATTCAAAATCATTGTTTGCACCATTAACCAAAGCAAAAGTTTCCACATTTGAAACTTCTAGCGGAAACATTTTGTTTTCAGCCATGTGAACATTAACCATTGTTTGGCCTGATTTTTTTAATCTTTATAACACATTCTCCATCATCAAACAACATTGAATAGACGCTAGCCATGAGTTGCCCAATACTCAATAAATTATGTGCCAAACTAGGAACAAATTGAACGTCATGTAGAAGCTTTACTTTATCATGAGTACTGCTTTTGATTCCTATTGTTCCTTTTCCTTCAGCTTGAAGGCCATTGTTATTATCAAGCTTTACAGTCATTTTTTTCTTCTCAACAAGTTCTTCAAAGATTGACTTCAGTCATGTCATATTATATTGTTGGAGCAGCCACTATCTACAAATCACATGTCACGTGAAATTTCATTAGTATCACGTTGAGCAATGAATAACTTACTTTCTTCAATAGTTGTCTCAATATAATTCACTTGTTTCTCCTTGTACTAGAAATCTGCTTGCACATGCCCAAACTTCTTGCAATGATGACATTGTTTGTTGTTTTTATTGCCTCTTTGCTCATTGAAGTGTCTTTGTTCAAAGCCTCTGCCCCGGCCTTGGACCTTGGTTGTTTCCTTGAAATGCACCTCTGCCTCGTCCTCTTCTTGTTGTATTATTATCATGATCTCTTGAATTGGGTGCCTCCACCTTAGATTGAAATGTTTTTTCTTCCTACTTTTCTGCTGACCTATTTATGTTTGCCTCATGGGTTTGTAAATAACCCATCAACTAAATATTTTGACAAATCTTTGGACTCCTCAATTGCAGCTACAACATGATCAAACTTAGGAGTTAAACTCCTTAAAAAAACTTCAACAACAATTTGATAAGCTATTTGGCCTCCGTATGACCTTATTTGACTATAATAGACATTGCTCTAGACAAAAAATCTTGCATAGATTCATTTTCTCTCATGATTTAAAGTTTCAAACCCATGCCAAAGAGTTTGGAGTTTTACAATTATTATCTTTGATGAGCCTTGAAATTCAGTTCGCAAAATTCTCCATGTTTGCCTCGAAGTGGTGGCTGCTGTAATTCGAGAAAACACATTCTCATGGACTGCTAAGGAAGAACAATATCTTTGTGTCCTTCTTTCTATTTTTCTTCAACGGCTGCTCTTCATCCGGATTTGCATACCCAGTCTCTATCAAGTTCCAAAGATCTTTAGACCTAAATAAAGTCTTCATCTTGATGCTACAAAACTGATAGCTTTGTCCTGTGAAAATAGGGCTGGCTGGTTGAGATATGTTCAGAAAACTTCCATTGGAAGCCATGGTGTTTTTCTGTTACTAGTCTCTTGAATCTAAGCATGCTCTGATACCATAAATGTTGGAGAACAAAGATCTCAAGCTCACTCAAGAACAAAATATTGAAAAGGAAAGAAAAAACTACAGACAAGTTGTAGAGGAATTATAACAAACATTTGAGAGGCAAAAAGTTTTTTGTAAATGTAGGCTTCTTGATTGATTTCATTCATCACTAATGATGCCTTTTAAATAGCTTACAACTCAACTAAAAATGCAGAGATAAAATGGTACTAAGTATTGCTTTCAACTGAAATGAGAAACTTAAGGACCAAATAATAATTATCCTAGACTAAGTGCAGTAACTTTTTCTACCTTTTTGAATCATTTATTCAATATATTTGTCTAATCTCAAACTATATTGTCATCTAGAATATTGAGCAAAAGACTCTTCTCCACTGAAGATGTGAAATATTGAACTAGACTTCTCTCTTCTTTTGGTCCTTCAAAAAAGGAAACATAAATACCCCTCACTTATGAGAAAAGATTCATAAATACCCTTCTTCCACATTTTGGTCTAAAAACACCACTAACCGATTTTTTTTGGCTCAAAAATACCTCTAACCTATTGGAAACGACTCAAAAATACCCTCCCTCCACATTTTGGTCTATAAATACCCTCAACATTTGTTTTTGGTTCAAGAACACCCATCCTTCCATCTTTTCGTCTAAAAATAACATCAACCCAAATTTAATTAAATTGAATTCTTTGAATAATTAATTGATTATTTCATTTATTCTAAAAGATAATTTTTTATTTATTCAAATTCTTAATATTAGTTCATCCCAAAATATTTAAAATATTTAAGTCTAACTATATTTGAAATGAAAAATAATTTTTTTATGTTATCAAACTTTTTAGTAACGGAGATTAAAGGAAAAAGGATAAAATTTGGCTAATTAATATATTTATAGACTCAACGATTCATCCTCAAAACTAACGAAAATAATTATTTATTGATTCCAATTATAAGTCAAAGATTTTCTAATAAGATGTCCATTTACTAATTTTTTTAGTCGAGTAAAAATTATATTGAAGATTACACATTCTAATCGATATTTCATAGGCTTAACTGTTTATCCTCAATACTAAAAAGAAATATGTAACTATTTATTGATTCAAATTTTAAGTAGAAGTTCTCTAATTGATTTTAATCTTTTAGTCGGGTAAAAATTTACTATTTACAAAAAAATTGATATAGTTCAAATAATAAAATTACAGATTTTTATATTGTAAAAGTTTAAACGATATTAAAATCATAAATATTAGATATACAAATATAAAGAGATAACAAAGATTAATGGAATTTTTAGACTAAAAGGTTGAAGGCGGGGTTTTCTTGAACCAATGATAAAGGTTAAGGGTATTTTTAGACCAAAAGGTGGAGTAAAGATATTTTTGAGCTATTTCCAATAGATTCGGGGTATTCTTGAGCCAAAAAAAATTGGTTAGGGATATTTTTAGATCAAAAGGTGGAAGAAGGGTATTTATGAGTTTTTTCTCATAGATGAAGAGTATTTATGAGCCTTTCACCTTTAAACAGTAAAGCTTTTCTGCCATTTAGGAGCTCTATGTAAGAATTTTGGGATTGTGGGTCACCCATGTGAACTGATCCAATCCAATCTTACCCAACCCTTGAATAAAAAGGATAAATCTAATTTTAAATTAAAAGGTAAAATAGTTAAATTATAACTGTTCAACCTTATCTTTTTAGGATAAGGCTGAACAATTACTATTCAACTCCCTTTTTTTGAAAAAGGAGAGGGAATAGTTATTTAACTACTCTACCTCTCCCCTATTTTAAAGATATATGGAGTCTTCTATTGTGGGCAATTCTGGTATAGGTAGATCACATGAAAAAGTTAAGTGACTAAAAAACAGAAGAGAGAAAAAGAGAAAAAACAATAGAAAGAAAATTCATATTGATTTTCTAGAATCATCAACACACACAAACAAAAAGGGCATTTAGTTTGTGGATATCAAACTTTATTTTCTACTGAAATCAAAATAGATTTGGGGAAAATTCACTTGGTAGCAATAACAACTATCCGTTGCGAATACAAAGGCACACAATCTGTTGTTCTTGCTCGTTTTTTCCTTCCTTGGTATCAAAGTGTGGTTATATGATTTGATTGTTCCATGAAAATAGCCTTGAAATCATTATTTATGTGCTTAAGATGAAATCTTGTTGGTTGGCAATTTTTTTGACAAGTTTTAAATAATGCAGTTTCTATTTTAGTCCATTTAAACTATAGTTTGTTAATTTTGGGGACCTAAGTCTTTAATAATCATGATCTACTTGTTCGGGGATTTTTGAAAATATATTATAATAAAAAATGGATGAAAAACGAGTATGATATGAATGTTGAAAAAGCGGAAGTTTTTGACTATTTATTCCCCAAAAACTGCTGTTGTTTTTGGGGTTTAGGCTCTGCTAGTTAAATTTTGAGACTTGATTCTTTCATATTCATGTTCTATTTGTTTCGGACTTTTCGAAAATATATTAGAATAGTCAAACTAATTTAAAACGAATAAGTTGCTATTTTTGAAAGTTTTGAGTATTTTTTTTATAAAAGCAGTCTTCCAACCTTAAACCCTTTTTATGATTCTTTTTTACTTTCTACCAAAAGTTGTGACATTTGTTGTCACATTGAATGGTATTTACCATAATTTTGATTTATGATTTCTATTTCAAATATGGCTGAACAAGAATATGCTTCTATTACTCCAAGTGAGTGTGATATAAACATAGAAGTAAAAAGAAAAAGTAAAAGAACTCGACGCAAGAGGATCAAAATGCAAGCTGATTCAGATTCAGAGCTGAAGTCAGAAGAAATGACTCAAGGAAAGTATAGAATCAGAACAGAGATGGAAGGTCTATTCGAAGGGAAAGAGAGAAGAAACTAAAATGTCCCCTACTATTTCAGTTGTTAACTTTATTCATTTATTTGAATTAAAGCATTTAGAACTGAAAAATTATGTAGAACTCTCGGATTGGGAAACTTTGGCTATTTTAGTAGACTCTCGTTATGAGCTATGGGGAGATAGACTAATTAATGTACATCACGAGGTTTTTCCTAGCGAACCTTTTAGTTTGTATATATGTTATCTCGAATTTAAGTGGGGAGAACTTTACGACAAATGACTTGTAACTTCAGTTAGTTTGCTTATTTCAACATATGAATTATGTTGTTTCTCTCTTCATTGTAAATATGGGTGTTTTATCATTTTTTGGATTATTTGATATTCCATAAAAAAAATTATAATATGGTATTGATCTAAGACTTAGAAAATCTTTGTGATTAAGTCTTCATAGTATTTATACATATTAAAAAAATTGTTCCTAATTTTGGTTAAACATTTGGTTTGTAGATGATGATTGAATACTTACATACCCTTTCGATTTTACACCAAATGTGAAACTCTTATTTGAATTGATTTTCTTGAATATGTATGACACATGCATTATTGATGAATAAACTTGCGTAATTATCTCTTAATTACAGACATGGCATAAAAAAGTATTATTGCTGACTAAAACAAAGGAGAGAGACTAAATGGTGACAATTATGACATCTGGAGTCGTAAGATATGGTATGTATTAGATGAGCAAAACACGCTCGAAGGCATAAACTATGTCCTTAGTCAACCTGAAGAGGGTAATTGTAACACCCCAAAATATTTCTACACCAAGACCCAAACCAAACTTCATATACATATAGGATCGAACTCGATGACTTCTAGTTGTATATATATGAGTTAGGATTAATTTCTAAGTATTTGAAGTGCATTAGATGTGTTTTAGGGTTATAAGGGATCTCTAACACCAAGCCAAGTCCAAAGAATTTCCATTGGCTAAGTTTTCATATGAGTTCGGGATAGGATCAACTTCATATGCCTATATCTCCTATTCTATAAGAAATTAGGCATTCTATGAGCTATCCAATTAAATGTCTTTGAGTTCTCTTTCCAACGCCACCAAGTTTGCCTCATTCCGAGTTAAGAATCAAAAGTTATGATCATTTTACCAAAGACTACCACTGCAGCAGTTTTGGGTTTGGCGCGGTACCCCACCAGAGCGGCCGAAATTAGTTGCAGTAGTTTGGCCTGTGGCACGGCGTGCCACTATCGCGCCTGCAGGGTTTTAAGCCTATTTTCCAGATTTGTTTTTATGAAGGGCATCTTGGATAATTTCCTAACTATATATATATATATGAACTTGGAGCATTTTGGGGTCATTTTTGCAGTCTTTCACCTCTAAAAAACCTTAATCTTCATCCTCCTCTCTCCCAAATCATCTCCTACAAAAATAAAATCCTCTCAAACTCAAAGGATTCAAGCTCTCCATTGAAGACCTAATATCAAGACTTCTCCAATTCTTCTTCAAGTTCCTCTCTAAGGTATGTAGGTTTTCATCCATGGTTCCTTCCATCCATGGAGCCCAAAAGTTTTCTCAATCTAGTATTTCCATTCAAAATGATGAAATCTTATGGGATTTTACATGATGACTTTAAATGCATAGATTATGATATATTTGAAGTTTCTTTACATATATTGATGGATATTGACTCTTGGTTTCATGAAGTTATGATATTATTAAAGTGCCTATATGAAGGCTTGAAAAGAGTTTTAAGACATATATGGTGGGTTGCTTTAAGATGTTTAAATGATAAATTTCTTCACTCTCATGCATTCTAGAGTTGATTTAAATAACTTGAAAGTTGATTGATATGAACCCACCTAGTTTTCTATGATAAAGTAAAGTTGAAATGAAGTTTGACTCTAATGAATGTTATGAAGTAAATGCTTATGAAGGGGAGTGTTTATGAAATGATTGATTGATGAAAGGGCTTTTTAGCCAAAGTAAGGTTTCAATGTGAAAGAACAATCCTCACATTGAATCAAATGAAATGATTAAGGTTATGATATGACATGTATGACATCCCTATAAGCCGTCAATGCTTTTGAACATTTTTCAAAAAAAAAAGGGCAGGTCTGATTAGCGTGGTACCCGGAATACCATCACTGATTGTAGACCTAATTTTCTTATAAATCAAGGTTCATTAGTAGGATGGTAAATAGGGCATGGCATCCATGATGATATAATAAACCAAAGGTTTTAATGAGCTATTCTATGGAATGATGATTTTATGTTAAAGTTATATAAATGCTTATGTTATTATGTCATTTAAATGTTATTCTGCTGAGAGCTTACCTAGCACCGAGCTGGACTAGGGGCAAATACCCATGTTCCAGAACTACGCGCCACAATAGGTATAAAGAAGATAGAGGTGAATACCCAAATCTCTAAAGGGTGAGTACCCGGTTCACATAATAGCTTAGTGGATCCACTTAGGCATGATAGAGTCTATCTTGGCAAATAGTCTCCCTCTTTTCTCCTACATAGGGGAAATATCGGGACTCCATGTTATAGCTCACATGGTTTATGTCAGTTAACGGTCGCTCTCATAAAGGTAAAAGGTCCCTCTTCCAATGTTTAAGATATATCATATGATGTCTACTATGTCTATCACAAAGAAAAGTATATGCTCTCACACAGCTAAAGATTTCTTTCAAAAGGTTTATGGTATACTTATTTATGATTCATGGTACTTTGCAAGTATATGGTTTCTTATAATGACTCATGATTACCTCTATAATGTTTAAGTTTCTTTTATCATTCATGATGGTTTCTATATTTCATTGACTAAGCTTCATAACTTCAAATGGTATTTCAAATGAATACAAGGTTCTAGCATGGTCCATTGTATCACCTTATTGTATAATGATGTATTGCATTGCATGCTCACATACTTACTACATTCAAAGTACTAACGCATAATGTTTCCTACATGATATCACCATGTAGGGACCGACGTTGCTCCACATTCTCCTCTACGTGGCTAGTTTGATCATTGAACACTACTTTTTGGTGAGTTCCCATGTTCCGAGAAAAATATTCCATTTCCTTTTCTCGCTATTTACATGTATAGACTTTCGGTTATCTTATGGTATTTTTTGATATTTATCATGAGGGTGAGTTAGGGACATGTCACCGCCAAGTCTTTAATGTAGAAGGTATGGTTGACTATCAAGTTTGACATTATCAAAAAGCATCATGATCAAAGCATCAAACAACACCTTAGGGTGATGTCAAACATGATAGCACAACTCAAGAGTGTTGGTCATATTCTCTCAAATGAGCAACAAGTTCAAGAAGTGATCCGGTATCTTCCAAATAATTGGGAACATTTGAAGGTTAACTTGATCCACAATGAAAGTATCAAAACTTTTTCAAAGTCTTCAGGTTTCAAGCGTAACAAAAATTGGAAAATGAAAGAAAAGGGTAAGGAAACCGAAGGACCCTCTAAGAAAAATAACAAACCAAATTCCAAGAAAAGAACAGTTCTTCAAGAAGAGAGACAAGAGCAAAATAAAGTGCTACAATTGCCAAGAATTAGGGAATTTCGCTCATGAATGTACCGAACAAAAAATGTAGCATTTCTAAACACATCTCCAAGTTCTTGATATGTTTCTAGCACTTCTTTACTAACTAAATCTTATCCTATGTGGATTATAGACTCAGGATCCAGCGACCACGTGAGTTGAGATCAAGAAGCGTTTGTGGAATTTCATCGAGTTTAACCTGGATCAAGATGGATTTATGTAGGAAATAATGCTAAACTTGAAGTCAAGGGAATAGGCACTTGCAAAGTGGAATTGCGAGGTGGTCGATGATGTTGCATGACATCCTATATGCTCTAGAGATTCGACAAAATTTAGTATCTGTCTCAGTTCTTTTGGATGTTGGTTTCCATTTTTTTTAGCATAATGTTGTTAGAATAACTCTAGATAATATTTTGTATGATTTTGGATTCCCTTATGAGTTTTGCTATTTTAGATTGTAAGTCTTCAACTTATGACTATTATGTTGATCCTTGTGTAATAACATGTTATTCAAGCAACACTGATATTGATGTTATTACATGGCATGAAAGATAAGGTCATATAGGGAAAGATCGAATGAATAGTTTGGCAAATGAAGGACTTTTAGGTTCTTATTCAAATATTAATATGCCAACTTGTGAAAATTGTATTGCCAAAAATCTTACACATAAACCATTTGGGAAGGTTAAAAGAGTTGAGTTCCCGCTTCAATTAATTTATTCTGATATTTGTGGTCTAATAAATTTGAGGGCAAGGTCTGGTACCACATACTTCATTACATTTATTGATGGTTTCACGTGCTTCGGTTATGTCTATTTGATTTCTCATAAATCTTAAGCATTTGAATGGTTTAAAAGATATATGAAGGAAGTTGAAAATCAAATAGATAAAAGAATAAAGCTTTTAAGAATCGACCGATGATGTGAATATTTGTCAAGACAATTTGAAGAATTATGTACTGGAAAGGGCATTACCAGACAGTTAACTACTCCTTATACACCTCAACAAAATGGTGTAGTTGATAGAAGGAATAGGACATTATTAGATATGGTAAGATCAATGATGGCGCAGACAAATTTGTCTATCTCTTTCTGTCGAGATGCATTATTGACTGTAGCCTATATATTAAATAAAGTGCCTTCTAAATCGGTATCTTCCATACCTTTTGAACTTTGTACTGGTCGTAAAACAAACCTAAATAATCGATGACCTTGGGGTTGTGCTGCATATATTAAAGATCATTTGGGTGAGTTTGGTAAATTAAGTTCAAAAGGAAAGAAATATATCTTTATAAATATACTCGAAATGCTCCAAAGGTTATGTGTTCATTGATGAATTGGAAGATGAAAATATTACTGAAATTAAATCATGAGATGTCTGATTTTTGGAGAATGATTTTCTCAAAAAGGGTGATATAAATGAAGGTGAGCCTCACTATGAAATATTTAATTCAAAAGATCAGATAATGTCATCGGATATATTTGATAGGACAATAGATCAAGAAATAATTCCTGTTCCAAGTGGGAGTTTTGAATCCCAAAGTCCTATAGAAGAATCTGAACTTCAATTACGTAAGAGTACAAGAAAAGGAATACCTAAATGATCTTATGTTATTGAGAATTATGTTTTCTTGGTATCTCCCACAAAATTGGATGAACCCAATTCTCTAACTGAGGCATTATCTAGCCCTAAAAGGGATGAATAGTTAAAAGCGATGAAAGAAGAATTAGAATCCATGAAAACCAATAAAGTGTGGGATCTAGTTGACCTTTTTGGGATGTAATGCTATTGGGAATAAATGGATTCTCAAAGTTAAATGCAAATTGAATAGGTCAATAGATAGACACAAAGCACGATTCGTGGAAAAATGTTTTACTCAAGAAGCTAGAATAAATTATGACGAAACCTTTTAATCAATTATGAATTCACCTCTATAAGATTACTTTTGTCTATCGTTGCACGTTAAGATATAGAAATTACACTAAATAGATATGAATTAAGAGAGGAAATCGACATGGAACAACCTGTATGTTTCGTCGTTAGAGGCCAAGAAAAGAAAGTTTGCAAATTTAAAAGATCCATTTACGGCCTAAAGCAATCTTCAAGGCAGTGGTACTTGAGATTTCACAAGAAAGTAATTTTATTTGATTTCACGATGATCGATGAAGACCATTGCATCTATGTGAAAAGGTCCAACACAAAAGTTTGTAATTCTTTCTCTTTACGTGGATGATATTTTGTTAGCTAGAAATGATTTGGAGTATGTGAAAACTATCAAGTCATGGATTTCAAAGTCCTTTGACATGAAATATATGCGTGAAGCAGATTATATATTGGATGTTAAGATCCAAAGAGACCGTTCCAAGAAATTCTTGAGTTTATCTTAAGAAACACATATAAAGAAATATTGGAACGCTTTTGAATGAATAGTTGTAAATCCATGGATACTCTTGTAGCAAGACTTAATACTTTAAGCCTTGAAATGTGTCTAAAGACTAAAAAAGAAAAGGAAGACATATCTCGAGTTCTATATTCTAGTGCTATCGGGAGTCTGATGTACATTATGATGTGTACTCGTCTAGACAATTATTATGTCGTAGGTCTGGTTAGCAGGTATCAATCTAATCCTAAAAGAGATAATTGGCAGGCAGTGAAAAGAATATTCTGATATCTGAAGGGAACTAAAGATTATTCACTATGCTATAGTGGATATGTTTGGTTAAAGAGATTTCTTGAGCATTTTGAATATTGCAAAGAATATTAAGAGTCCTATGATTTTATATTGCGACTGTCAGGTGGCTATCGCATATACAAAGGAACCTAAGTATCACAGCAAAATCAAACACATTGATATAAAATATAACTTTATAAGAGACACAGTAGCAAGTGGTGAAGTAAATTTACAATACATTCCTACTCGTGAAATGATAGCTAATCCTTTTTCAAACCCCATATCTAGAGATCTATTTGAGAAATATGTTAAGGCTCTAGGTTTGCATAGGAAATGATGATATTTATGTATTGTAAAATAGCTTTGTTGTTGTAATATTCTCATCAACATGAGACTATTGAATATATTTCATATACATGTGATAAGGTTTAGAAATAAAATGTGTTGGACAAGTCGCGAGATTGTTTCTCTCACATGAACAATCGCCTCTTACATTGGGGAATGTGAAGAGATAATTATCAGTGCTATATTATTACTTTTTTTTTGGAAAATAGACAAGAGTCTCCCTAATAAATGAGTTTGAGGATCACTGGAGTAAGAAACTCGGGTTAGACACCAAGAGGTGTTTAGACCAAGGTTTGTACGATATTGGATAATGAGACACATGCACCAAGATAAGGTGACAACATTGTAGCACTTGTTTTTTACCACGTGTGTTAAACGACTAATGTGTTAATGAAAGCATGATCCTTTGTTCTTCATTGTGTGAAACCCTAAAAAGTTAAACTTAAACTTTTCATTAGAATACCCTTTGACAATTTTAATCAATGTTGCTACTTTAGCATGTAGATAATAGCTATGAATGATTCGGCAATGTAGTGCAGGTCTAGAAAACCAGTTGATATGAGAAGGATAGATTCGAGTATAAAGAGAAGAAAATTAAATTTAAATAATTTGACTTATGTACACAAGTAGACTATTACACTGACCATAGAGATGTCGAGTATAATTGTGTGTATAAAGTTAAACTTGAACTAGAGTTCACGTTTTAAGGAGGATGATGGATCGAATGAGAAACTACTGATGTAGTAAAGTCTGGGGTATGGTGAGTATTGGTATTCTCATATTAATAGTGAATTCTTTCCATATGTGATTGAATTTCTATATAGGGCTTACAAGACCTTAAAGGCAAGCCTTGATGCTCACAGGTCGCGAATTGTGTGTGTAGTTGATGTAATATTGGCTTGGGTCTTGTCCACCATGTGCGAAATGGGAGATGTAAAAATTTTGAAATTGTGGGTCGCCCTTGTGAACTGACCCGATCCAATCTTAATCAATCCATAAATAAAAGGATAAATCTGGTTTTAAATGAAAAGATAAAACTGTTAAATTATAACTGTTCGACTCCCTTTTTGAAAAAGAAGAGGGAACGGTTATTTAACTACTCTACCTCTCTGCTATTTAAAGGTATATGAAGTCTTCTATTATGGGCAAGTCAGTAGCCTGCAGATCACGTGAAAAAGTTACGTGACTAAAAGCACATAAGAGATAAAAAGAGAAAAAACCAGAGAAAGAAATTCATCTTAATTTTCTAGATTCATCAACACACACAAACAAAAGGGCATTTAGTTTGTGACTATCAAACTTGATTTTCCAGTGAAATAAAAGTAGGTTTGGGTTAAATTAACTCGATAGCAATAACAACGATCCACTGCAAATACAAAGGTACACAACTCGTTGTTCTTGCTCCATTTTTTCCTTCTCTACAAGCACTACTTCAAAACTGTAATTCTGTAAACATCATTTGTTTTCATTGAGTTGATTTGTTTGCAAGTATTCAGGATCTTCTTGAACAATTTTTTTAGTTGACCAATTGAATCTCATAATGTTCTCTCTCTCTCTTAATGAATACTATTTGCCACGAATAAGTTGTGCATTTTTGTTGATAGGGTATGCTCAATAGCATTAATGTGGTGCTTAATATAGGGATAGTTGTTAGCAAAATTGTAAAAATATAGAAAACAAGAAAGAACAAAAATATTTAATGTGGTTTGTATCAGAATAATCCTTCGTCCACCAGACACCAACTGTCTTTATATTAACAATGAAAGGGGAGAGATCCCAAATACATCTAAGAGAATTGTACTATTAATTCTCTACTCTTCTAATATATTTTACAAATACCTTAGAATATGAGAAGACAAGTGAGAGATGTGATGAAAGGTATGTTTCAAATGAATCAAGAGCTACCTATTTATAGGAATAAATTCTTACTCTTGATGTCATCCTTGACATCACATTCTTGTCAAAATGTCAAAGTTTACCAAACTTTCACCTAACTTGCACCTACCAAGTTACTACATTAAATCAAAGTTTACCAAACTTTCACCTACCAAGTTGCTATATTAATTTATCTAGAATCTTGTCAATTTTAACAAATCTCCACCTTGGCAAGATTCTCTATATTTAACTTTCTCTAAACAACTTTTGATTTTGTCTTCAACTTCAACTCTTTCAATCTCCACCTTGGTTTGTGTTCCGAGCATGTGTATGATCAACTCCGGCTAAAACTTCTAAGCTTACTGGGTAATCCCTTTACAAGAAACAAGAAGAATCAAACCTTTGAACACACTAGCTCCACCTATGTGTTGTTCTCCTAGAGTTGAATTAGTTGATTGATACTCCCGCCAAGTCCTTGCAGTGTGCAAACTTGGCAAGCGGGACTATCTTGGGTAACATGTCTGCAGCGTTATCATCTGTGATAACCTTTTCGACCTTGATAGATATCTCTTCAACAAAATCTAAAATGAAAAGGAATCTGTCATCAATATGTTTGGTGTACTCATGAAATCTTTGATTTTTAATCAAATGAATAACACTTTCACTATCCCATCTTAGAGTTGATTCCATCTGAAACTCAATTCTTCCACCAAACCTTTCAACCAGATAGCTTCTTTCACTACCGTTGTTGCTTCTATATATTCTGCCTTTGTTGTACACAAAGCGACAATCGATTGTAAAGTTGATTTCCAACTAACAATACTGCCAACGAGAGTAAAGATGTATTTAGTTGTGGACCTTCTTCTATCAAGATCCCCTGTATAGTCAGAATCTAGAAAATCGAGAACTGAAATACCTTCACTTATCCAAAAGGTTGGGCCAATATCAGAAGCTCCTTTGAGATATCTCAATATCTATTTGATAGCTTCCCAATGCGTTTTTCCTGGATTGGCTATGTACCTTCTTACCACACTTACTGATTGAGAAATATGTAGACATGTAAACACCATAGCATATATAATGCTACCAACTGTGCTAGCATAAGGAACTTTTGACATATGCTTCACCTCATCCTCAGACTGAGGCAATTGTAACTCTAAGCACTTAAAATGAGAAGCTAATGGTGTACTTATAGGCTTGCTCATCGACATATTCAACCTCTCAAGAACCTTTTTGATGTACCTCTTCTGAGAAAGATGTACAACATCATATTCTCTTGAAATCTCCATTCCATGAATTTTCTTTGCAGCTCCCAAATCCTTCATGTCAAATTCCTTGCTCAATAGTTTCTTCAAAATATTTATCTCTGTGATGTTGTTAGCAGTAATAAGCATATCATCAACATATAATAGTAAATAAATCATAGAGTTACTAGATATTTTCTTGTGATACACAGAAATATCAAATGCACTCCTCGAGAATCCATGTGTAGTCATGAATATATCAAACCTTTTGTACCACTGTCTAGGGGATTGCTTCAAACCATAGAAAGACTTCTTCAGTTGGCATACATGATCTTCTTTTCCCTCAGCTAGGAAACCTTCAGGCTGATCCATATAGATTGTCTCTTCTAGATCACAGTATTAGAAAGTAGTTTTGACATTAAGCTATTGAAGCTCCAAATCAAATTGTGCAACCAATGCTAGTATCACGCAAATTGAGCTATATTTTATGACTAGAGAGAAGATCACATTATAGTCAATTCCCTCTTCTGACTAAAAACCTTTGCAACCAATATCGCCTTGAACCTGACATCTTCCACTTTTAGAATACCTTCTTTCTTTCTATAGATCCATTTGCATCTAACTATCTTCTTTCCTTTTGGCCTTTCAACTAAGACCCATGTCTTATTTTTGTGAAGAGACTCCATCTCTTCTATAATGGCTAACCGCCATTTTGCAGCATCTTTGCAAGAAGTTGCTTCAACATACGAAAGGGATCTAGGTCTTTAATCTCTTCTTTTGTAGCTACGAACGCATATGCAATCAGATTTGCTTGCTTTATAAGATGTTATAATTTTTGTATTTTCCTTTTGTCCCTTCCCTTCGCAATTGTGTATGGTTCACATGTTCTTCAAGATCTGCATCTTTTGACTTATCAACTTGAGTCTCTTGATCCTTTTCCTTGGTAAGCTCCACCGGTAGCTCCACCTGCTCGTTGTTCTTATTTCTTGATAATTTGTCAGAAACTTTATGAGGATCAAGTATGGAGAATTCATGTCACACCCTGGGAGGGTACCCTAGGCGTGGTCGGCACTTGAAAGCATTTTCTGGCCTCCAAGCGAACCACCTGGTCCAGTCACACATTCATTCAAAAACATTCTCTCAATGGAAGACTCAATCAATGAAGTACTAGTCATAATTTATGGCCAAAGGCCAAATAACTATCAAATCAACAAAATAGTTATAGAGGAACTAATCAAAAGAACAATTCAACATTTCTACGCTCCGCTCTATGAAGCCTCTATTAACAATATAGGAGGTGCTAATGACAAGCCCATGGCTACCAACAATCAAAATAAAGAAAATAACACAAAACTATACAGGAAACTCAACATCCTCCGGAAACTAGGAGGACTCACCAACTAGCTGGGAGTGTGTGGATCTTCAATGGTGCGCCAGTTGATTATCTCTAGTACCTGTCTCTGCATCATGAAATGATACAGGCCAAATGGCGTCAATACATAGAATGTACGAGTATGTAAAATGGTCGAAAGAAACAGACATCAAGGAAGAATCAAATCAACTTGGAATATCAACTCAAGAGAAATAACAACTCAATCAAGTATCCTAAGTCTAAACAAGAATATGGTTTATACGGGACCAATCACATACCATTCAACTCAATCCGACTTAGAGTACTATCAAGACCTATATGAGAGTTTCTCTTATCCGACAACCATCACTTATGAGCCAGTGAAAGTACAACAAATCGACGTTGTTACCTCATCCATTCATACTTTTCCAGGGTATGAACGAATCAACCAATCATGGATCCAATCCAACCAAGTCCTATAATGTTAGGACAATAGATTTGGGGAAACATCTGACTTTAATGGTTCAATCCCCTCCTACATTTGGCGACGTAGTTATCGGGTTCGAGTCTAGACTATACTCTTACCCAATTCGGTGCTCGATACACCTCCTAAGACTCAATGCTCATAAAACTCCATCCAATCAACTCAATCAAATCATATCGACAAGTCTCATTTATAACCTTGTCAACTCATCAACTCTATCACAATCAAATCTCTCCCAATCATACTGTCCGATCAATCTCAATCATATCTTTCAAAAGTAGATTAAATATGCATTTATAACAACATGTAAACCTATCCAATCATTCCTCTATTCATTTAACAAGTCTTCTGGGACTCAACACAACTCCAAGGTTTTAAATCAACAATTCAAGATAAACAACATATTTACGAAAATTAACATTTAACATAATCAACATAGTTAAGAAATTAACAACATATGATTGACCTCTCATCTCAATCAACTCATACCAACATGTATTACATCACTTCCTTGACTCCACAACATCAACATAATAATAGAAATTAGGGTAAAAGATGAAAAGGACCTATTTGGACCTAACTCCATCAATAAGCTTCATTCTTATGGACAATAAATCAAAAAAAGATGTAGGGCACATGGGTGGACTCAATCTATATTTTGAATAGCCTTACATACCTTAGTGAAGACTTGAAGAAAACCTTGATGTTGGGTCTTTAATGGGAAACTTAAATTTCTTGAAGCCCTTGAATGAAATCTTTGTTGGAGAAGGATTGAAGAAGAAGAGAGAGATTTCAAGGGCTTTTAGAGAGAGAGACAGGGGCTGAAAATATGCTCCAAAAATGTCCCAAGGCTGTGTATATATAATTTGGGGAAATACCCAAATTGTCCTTTCTTCGAAAATCTGGAAAAATGACTAAAACACTCTTGGCGCAATAGTGGCGCATTGCGCCACTGCGGCGCCAATCCTAGATTTCCAACAATTGCAACCCAGGCCTGAAATTCCTGCCGTGCTAGTTCGTCTTAGGATCGTCATATCTTTTGACTCCGAACTCCAAAAATTACATTTTTGATGGCGTTAGAAAGAAGACTCGACGACCTTTAATTAATAGGTCGTGGGCCACCCAGATTGTCATCTTTCAAAAGATAGGGTCGTTAGAAGTTGACCCCTTATACGAACTAATCCTAAAACTTAGCCACGACGAATCTTTTGTACTTAGCTTGGTCCTAGAGGTCCTTTGTGACCCCACATCACCTCTAACACTTTTCAATTTCTCAGGGACTCATTGTAACTCATGCATATACTCCACAATAATAGAGTTTAACCCTACCCGAATACAACAAATGTCTGAATCTTAGGGAAAAATTTTGGGGGGTGTTACAATATCTCCCCCTTGGGATCATTCATCCTCGAATGACGAGAAAACCAAGAATGGAATTGGGGTAAAAATCACAATTAGAATTCAGTCAATCAACCAATCAATTTCTCAAATAAAAATTTCTATCCAAACTCAAAATGCACAAACGAATACAAATCAAGTGAATGAGCATTACCTTCAACATTTTCATTGGTAGGCATGAATAGATGGGGATATTTAGATTTCATATCTTCCTCCACTTCCTACGTGGCTTCCTCAACAAATTGATTTCTCCACAAGACTTTGACTGAGGTGATCTCTTTGTTCCTCAATTTGTGAATTTGGTGATCAAGAATTTGGACCAGAACCTCTTCATAGGATAAGATATCCTTAACTCCAATAATATCAATGGGGACTACCAATGAGGGATCACCTAGGCACTTCTTCCATATCGAGACATGAAATACCGAATGAATAGAGGTAAGCTCCGGAGGTAACTCTAACTCATAGGCGACACTCTCAATCCGCCTCGCAATCTGGTAAGGATCATTGTATCGAGGACTAAGCTTCCCCTTCCTTCCAAACCTCATGACACCCTTCATGGGTGACACTTTCAAATACACCCAATCATCCACCTCAAACTCTAAGTCTCTTCTCCTCATATCGGTGTAAGACTTTTGGCAGCTTTGGGCTGTCTTTAGCCTATCTTGAATAACTCTCACCTTCTCCATGGCTTGGTGAACAAAATCGGGCCCAATCAACTCAATTTCACCAACTTCAAACCATCCAATTGGCGATCTATACCTCCTCCTATACAAAGCTTCATAAGGAGCCATTTAAATGCTTGCATGATAGCTATTGTTATATGCAAACTCTATGAGAGGTAAGTGGTCATCCCAATTTCCTTTAAAGTCAAGCAAACATGCCCTCAATATATTCTCCAATGTCTGGATGGTGCACTCCGCTTGGCCATCCATTTGGGGATGAAAGGCCGTACTAAGGTTCACCTTTGAACCTAGTCCCTTCTGAAAGGATCTCCAGAATTGGGAGGTGAATTGAGCTCCTCTATCTGAAATGATAGACAAGGGAACCCCATGTAATCTGACGATCTCCTGAATGTATAACTTTGCATAATCTTCTGCGGTGTCAGTAGTTTTAACTATCAAGAAGTGAGCTAATTTCGTCATTCTATCCACAATCATCCAAATCGAATCATGTTGCTTTTGGGACTTCGGCAGACTTGTAATAAAGTCCATGTTGATCATCTCTCACTTCCATTCAAGAATTTCTATATTTTGAGCTAAACCACATGGCCTTTGATGCTCAATCTTCACCTGTTGACAATTCGGGCACTTGGAAATGAATTCTGCAATATCTCTCTTCATCCCACTCCACCAATAGATTTTTCTCAAGTCATGATATATTTCTGTAAAGCGCGGATGAATAGAGTATCTGGAACTATACACTTCGACCATAATTCTCTCTCAAACATCATCGACATCAGGTACACACAACATATTTTGGTACCTTAACACACCATCTCCCCCTTTGGTAAAAACCATCACCTCTTGTTTGTGAACAACTTCCTTCAATTGGAGAAGGACGGGATCCTGATCTTGTTTCTCCTTTACCTCTACCACAAGTGAGGACGCAGACCCATCCTGAATATTAACTCCGCCTTCATTGTTCTCTTCAATACAAACTCCCAATCGGGCTAATATGTGCACCTCTCTAGCTAATTCTTTCATTCCCTCCTCCATATAGGCAATTCTACCCATAGATAACCTGCTAAGAGCATCAGCAACAACATTAGCTTTACGTGGATGGTAGAGAATGCTCATATCATAGTCTTTGAGTAGTTCAAGCCATCTCCTTTGTCTCAGGTTGAGTTCCTTCTGGCAGAAGACGTATTGTAAACTCTTGTGATTGGTGAACACATCAACATGCACTCCATACAAGTAGTGGCGCTAAATTTTAAGGGCAAATACCACAACTTCCAGTTCAAGGTCATGAGTTAGGTAATTCTTCTTGTGAACCTTAAGCTGCCTTGAAGCATAGACTATCACCTTTCCCTTCTGCATCAGCACATAGCCCAAACTGATCATAGATGCATCACAATAGATCACAAAACCCTCTGTTCCATCGGGCAAAGTAAGAACAAGAGCAGTGGTTAGCTTGGTCTTCAATTTCTAGAAACTCTCCTCACAAGCATCAGACCATTGGAACTTAGCCTTCTTTTGGGTCAGCTTGGTCAATAGCGATGATATGGATGAGAATCCCTTTACAAACCTTCGATAATAGCCGGCCAAACCCAAGAAGCTCCTGATCTCTATCGGGGATGTGGGTCTGGGCCAATTTTTCACTGCTTCAATCTTATGAGCATCAACCCGAATACCATCTCCAGATACAATGTGGCCTAGAAAAGCCACTGATGCAAGCCAAAATTCACATTTTGAGAACTTTGCATATAATACCTGGTCCTTCAAAGTTTGCAAGACGACTATAAGATGATGGCCATTCTCCTCCTCATTCTTGGAGTAAACTAAAATATCATCTATGAATACAATCACAAACATATCAAGATATGGTTTAAATACTCGGTTCATGAGATCCATAAAAGCTGTGAGGGCATTAGTCAACTCGAAGGACATCACCAAGAACTCAAAGTGGCCATAGCGGGTCCAAAAGGCTGTCTTTAGGATATCACACTCCTTTACCTTTAACTGATGGTAGCCCGATCTTAGGTCTATCTTTGAGAAATAAGTGGCACCCTGAAGTTGATCAAATAAGTTGTTTATTCTAGGGAGAAGATATTTGTTCTTTATGGTGACCTTGTTCAGCTGCCTGTAGTCAATACACATTCTAAGGGACCCATCTTTCTTTCACACAAATAGGACTTGAGCACCCCATGGTGAGACACTTGGCCTAATGAATCCCTTATCTAACAAGTCCTTCAACTATTATTTTAACTCTTTCAACTCAGCTGGGGCCATTTTATATGGAGGGATTGAGACAGGCTGGGTATCAAGAAGAACATCAATCCCAAAGTCGATCTTCCTATCAGGAGGGACTCCAGGCAGATCTTCAGAAAAGACATTAGGAAACTCATTAACAATCGGAACCAACTCAAGGGATAGAGACTCAATACTGTCATCTTTCACTCGGACAAGGTGATAAATACACTCTTTTGAGATTAGATTTCTAGCCTTAAGGTAGGAAATAAACTTACCCTTAGGCACGACAAGACTACCCTTCCACTCTATGACAGCCTCATTCGGGAATTTGAACTTGACAATCTGAGTCCTACAATCAATAGAGGCATAACAGACATAAAGCCAGTCCATGCCAAGAATTACATCAAAATCAACCATGTCTAACTCAACCAAGTCAGCCAAGATATCCCTATGATGAATTGACACAGTGCAATCTCTATAGACTTTCTCAGTTATGACAGAATCACCAACAGGAGTAGTTATGCAGAAAGGCTCAAGGAGACACTCTAGGATTTTATCGAATTTACTAGCCACGTAAGGAGTCACAAAAGATAGGGTGGCACCCAAATCCATCAAAACATAACAGTCAAGGGAAGAGACTCGAATCATACCCACCACGACGTTTAGAGAGTTCTCTTGATCTTGGCGACTATCCATGGCATATAGGCGGTTTGTGCCCCCACTCATATCTGAAGTAGTTCTCCTCTAATTACCTCTAGGTAGAGGTGCGGTGGTAGAATAATGGGATCTGTTCCCCCATGCTGGATACTCCTTCTGAAAATGGTCTATTTGGCCGCATTTATAACAACCAACCCTTCCCGCTCTGCACTTTCCCAAGTGGAGCTTACCACACTTGATGCATGGTGGCTTCTCTTGTGAGCCTTAACCTATGCTAGCCTAGGATTAAGAACCCTAGGGCCTGAAATTCTGGCAACTCTATCCCTACCGATCATACCTATTCTGCGGCATAGGTGCACTGGAGGTAGATGAGGCATAGTTGGAAGGACTCTTTTGGAAGAAGGACCTGTTGCCCCTGTTTTGCCTCTGTTCATTCTTATGCCCTGCTGATCTTGCCTTCTGGCTCAGATGCTCCTCTTTGTCTTTTCTCTTCTCATCTTCCACCTATTGAGCGTACACTATTAATCTTGAAATATCCATATCGAAGATTAACAATGCCGCTTTGAACTCCTTCTTCACATGTCTTCCCAAACCGGAGACAAATTTCCTCATCTTCGACCTTACATCTGGGATCATCTCTAGAGCATATCTGGATAGTTGAATGAACTTTAGACTATACTCCTTAACAGTCATGCCTTCCCTCAATTCCTGGGGAAAGAAGTGGTCAAGAAATGCTCCCTCGAATTCATCCCACATAGCAGGTTCAGCATCCTCACCTCTACCTTATTCCCATTGGTTGTTACAGATGTTTGCCACATCCTTGAGCTGGTAAGACACCAACTCAACCCCCTCAATCTCCGTATCTTGCATAGCTTTCAGGATTTTCCATATCTCATCAATAAAATTTTGGGGATCTTCATCAACCTAAGAACCTTGTAACGCCGGCGGGTTCATTCTCAAAAAGTCTCTAATCCTGGTGGCAGTAGATGACTCTTGGGAACTGGAGCTAAGAGTTGGCAAACTCTGGTTACTATTTTGGGCAGCCACTAATTGAGTGAGCATGGAAATCACTCCTCTAAAGTCTGCTTCCAAAGTTGGTGCAGGTAGGGTAGTAGGCATTTGAGGTGCCTCCGCATACCTCGCCGGTTGGCCTCTAGCCCTCGATGGGTGTACCTATGACTGTGGCACATCTGCGTTATCAGCATTCCTCTAGCTAGAAGTATGTTTAGGAGGCATTATCTGTAACGTATAAATGCACAAATTAGAAAGAAAGTTTATAGAGTTTAACTCTATCGCACGAATTCAGGGTATGAAAGAAGGGAAACAATTCTTAATGTCTTATAGCCTCCTGATTATAAGTGTGGTGCACAACATATCCATAAGCAAGACTCTACTAGACACGGCTTCATAGACTCCCTAGGACTGTTGAACTATGTGCTCTGATACCATATTTTTCACATCCCAAGAGGGTACCCTAGGCGTGGCCGGCACTCAAAAGCCATTTCTAGCCTCCAAGCGAACCACCTGGTCTAGTCACACATTCATTCAAACACATTCTCTCAGCGAAAGACTCAATCAATGAAGTACTAGTCATAATTTAGGGCCAAAGGCCAAATAACTATCAAATCAACAAAACAGATATAGAGGAACTACTCAAAAGAACAATCCAACATTTCTATACTCTGGTCTATGAAGCCTCTATCAATAATCTAGAAGGTGCCAATGACAAGCGCATGGCTACCAACAATCAAAATAAAGGAAATAACACAAAACTATACAGGAAACTCAACATCCTTCGGAAACTTGGAGGACTCACCAACTAGCTGGGAGTGTATGGATCTTCAACGGTGCGCCGGTTGATGATCTCTAGTACCTGTCTCTGCAACATGAAATGATGCAGGCCAAATGACGTCAGTACATGGAATGTACGAGTATGTAAAATGGCTAAAAAAACGAACATAAAGGAAGAATCAAATCAACTCGGAATCTCAACTCAAGAGAAATAACAACTCAATCAAGTGTCCTAAGTCTAAACAAGAATATGGTTTATACGGGACCAATCACATACCATTCAACTCAATCTGACTTAGAGTACTATCAAGACCTATATGAGAGTTTCTCTTATCCGACAACCATCACTTATGAGCCAGTGAAAGTACAACAAATCGACGTTGTTCCCTCATCCATTCATACTTTTCCAGGGTATGGACGAATCAACCAATCATGGATCCAATCCAACCAAGTCCTATAATGTTAGGACAATAGATTTGGGGAAACATCCGACTTTAATGGTTCAATCCCCTCCTACATTTGGCGACGTAGTTATCAGGTTCGAGTCTAGACTATACTCTTACCCAATTCGGTGCTCGATACACCTCCTAAGACTCAATGCTCATAAAACTCCATCCAATCAACTCAATCAAATCATATCGACAAGTCTCATTTATAACCTTGTCAACTCATCAACTCTATCACAATCAAATCTCTCCCAATCATACTGTCCAATCAATCTCAATCATATCTTTCAAAAGTAGATTAAATATGCATTTAGAACAACATGTAAACCTATCCAATCATTCCTCTATTCATTTAACAAGTCTTCTGGGACTCAACACAACTCCAAGGTTTTAAATCAACAATTCAAGATAAACAACATATTTACGAAAATTAACATTTAACATAATCAACATAGTTAAGAAATTAACAACATATGATTAACCTCTCATCTCAATCAACTCATACCAACATGTAGTACATCACTTCCTTGACTCCACAACATCAACATAATAATAGAAATTAGGGTAAAAGATGAAAAGGACCTATTTGGACCTAACTCCATCAATAAGCTTCATTCTTATGGACAATAAATCAAAACAAGATATAGGGCACATGGGTGGACTCAATCCATATTTTGAATAGCCTTACATACCTTAGTGAAGACTTGAAAAAAACCTTGATGTTGGGTTTTCAATGGAAAACTTAAATTTCTTGAAGCCCTTGAATGAAATCTTTGTTGGAAAAGGATTGAAGAAGAAGAGAGGGATTTCTAGGGCTTTTAGAGAGAGAGAGAGGGGCTGAAAATATGCTCCAAAAATGTCCCAAGGCTGTGTATATATAATTTGGGGAAATACCCAAATTGCCCTTTCTTCGAAAATTTGGAAAAATGACTAAAACAATAGTGGCGCATCGCGCCACTGCGGCGCCAATCCCAGATTTCCAGCAGTTGCAACCCAGGCCTGAAATTCCTACCATGCTAGTTCGTCTTAGGATTGTCATATCTTTTGACTCCGAACTCTAAAAATTACATTCTTGGTGGCGTTAGAAAGAAGACTCGACGACCTTTAATTAATAGGTCGTGGGCCACCCAGATTGTCATCTTTCATAAGATAGGGTCGTTAGAAGTCGACCCCTTATACGAACTCATCCTAAAACTTAGCCACGACGAATATTTTGTACTTAGGTTGGTCCTAGGGGTCCTTTGTGACCCCATATCACCTCTAACACTTTTCAATTTCTTAGAGACTCATTGTAACTCATGCATATACTCCACAATAATAGAGTTTGACCCTACCCAAATACAAGAAAGGTCTGAATCTTAGGGAAAATTTTTGGGGGGTGTTACAATTCACCAAAGGTAACATCTCTACTAACTACAAATTTAGTAAAGACAAATACCAAAGTTTATACCCTTTTACTCCATCTATATACCCTATGAATATGGCCTTTTTAGCCCTTGGTTCAAGCTTTTCTTCATTAACATGATAATAAGCTGGACACTCAAATATTCACAGGTATGAATAATTAGAGGGTTCACTTGACCATATATCATTCGGAGTCTTAAAGTCAATCGATGATGCTGGAGATCAATTGACAATATGAGAAGTAGTGTGAATTGCTTCAGCCTAAAACACTTTGGACATTTTGGCTTGTAAGAGCATACAACGAGCCTTCTCAAGAAGAGTTCTGTCCATCCCTTCTGCAACTCCATTTTGTTGTGGTATGTACCTAACCATCTTATGTCTTGCGATCCCATAAATTTTGTAGAAATTTTTGAACTCTTCACCGTAAAACTCCAAGCCATTGTTTGTGCGAAGATACTTGATTTTCTTCTCCATTTGATTCTCAACTAAAATATTCTATTCTTTAAATGCTTCAAAAGCATCACTTTTTTCCTTCAACAAACGCACCCAAACCTCTCATAAAAAATCATCAATGAATGTGAGAAGGTACCTCTTACCTCCCTTCGATGGAAGTTGGATTCATTCAATGCATCTCCTTCAATCATCGCCTTGTCAGAAATCGATGTGGTATTAGGGTACTTTCTGTCAATAGCATGGATTGAACCTTCCCTCCGCAGTAAGGCCATCATCTGGATTTTGCTGATATTGAAGTTGTTGTGCCCACTAAATCTATCAATTTCAAACTTCATGGAAATCATTTTTACTTATTCTTCCTCTTCTACTACAAAGTATTTTGAAATACATGAAACCAAAGTAATTCTTTTCTGGTGTAGAAGTTCAGACTGTGTTGCAACCACAGAGCATACATAGACAGAACCTTGGCTCTGATACCAATTGTTAGCAGAAACGTGAAAATATAAAGAACAAGAAAGAACAATAATATTTAATGTGGTTCTGATCTAAATGATCCTACGTCCATTAGAGAAAAACTACCTTTATATTAACAAAGAAAGGGAGAGATCTCAAATACATCTAAGCGAATTGTTTTATCAATTCTCTACTCTTCTAATGTATTTTACAAATACCTTAGAATATGAGAAGACAAGTGAGAGATGTAATGAGAGGTGTATTTCAAATTAATCAAGAACTATCTATTTATAGGAATAATTTTTTACTCTTGATGTTATCCATGACATCACACTCTTGTCAATATGTCAAAGTTTACCAAACTTTCACCTAACTTTCACCTACCAAATTGCTATATTAAGTCAAATTTTACCAAACTTTCACCTATTAAATTGTTACATTAATTTATCTAGAATCTTGTTGATAACTCCATCAAAGGAGTTAGACCTGAAAGAAAAAAGAGGCAAGTTGCCAGAGGAAGAAGAAGAAGAAAGAATGAAGAAGAATATACAGAGAAATGGAGAAGAGAGTTGTAGAGAGAAGGGAGAGCAGAGAAGTATAGAGAGAGAAAAATATCTTGGGCAAATAAAATTTGTGTATATTTACTTCATCAGTACATGCCCTTATACTTATAACTTGTATATGTACAATATTTATACTCTTATACAAGTTGGCATTTAACTACATTTTAACTACCCATAACAACCTGCTAACAACCTCCTAACTACTTTTAACAACTTATAACAAAACTCTAACCTCTCTTTAACCATGGTAGCTTGCTAGGTTAACACTCCTCCTCAAGCTCATGGTTTGAAGAGGTTCATAACTCTAAGCTGGTTTAGTAACTGTTGATGTTTAGATCTTCCTAGACTTTTGGTAAGTATATCTGCTAGCTGGTCTTTTGTATGTATGAATTTGGTTTTCAGCAATCCTTAGCAGATTCTTTCCCTTACAAAATGACAATCTATATCAATATATTTGGTTCTCTCATGAAAGATGGGATTTGCAGCAATTTGAATAACAACCTTGCTATCACAGACCATATTAATAGGCAATTCAATCTGAACTCCTAGCTCTTTAAACAGACTTACCAGCCAGGTGATCTCAGCTGCACAATTGGCCATACTTCTAAACTCAGCCTCTGCTGAGCTTCTTGATACTGTTTCTTATTTCTTTGATTTCCAAGAAATTAGTGATCCACCAAACTTTACTAGGTATCCAGTGACAGATCTTCTTGTTTTCAGACAAGCACCCCAGTCAGAATCACAGTAGGCAGTCAAAGTATTTGTACTTTGAGATGGCATTAATAGCCCAAGGCCTGGAGCTTCCTTGAGGTATCTGACAACTCTCAGTGCAGATTCCATATGTGACTCCCTAGGATTGTGCATATATTGGCTCAACACCTGGACTGGGAAAGTTATGTCAAGTCTAGTCATAGTGAGATACAAGAGTCTCCCCACAAGTCTTTGGTACCTTTCAAGGTGCTGCAATTGTTGATCATCAACTCTTCCTTCATGTGATAAGTGTTCATCATATTTCACTGATGTCAGCTTTTTATTTTGTTCTAATGGTGTTCCTGCAGGTTTAGCTCCTTCTAGCCCACATTTAGCAATTAGTTCCAGTGCATATTTTCTCTGAGACATGTGAATTTCTTGACTAGATCTAGCACATTCAATGCCTAGAAAGAACTTCAACTCACCTAAGTCTTTCATTTTGAATTGATTTTGTAGGCCTCTTTTGTGTCCTCTACTAGACCAGTATTGCTAACTGTAACCAATAAGTCATCCACATAGACCAGTACAATAAGTATATCACTATCAACTTGCCTGGTGAACAAGGAGTAGTCATAGTGGCTTTGATGGAATCCCAGCTTCAGTAAGGCCTTAGTCAGCTTCAAGTTCCACTGCCTGGGAGCTTGTTTGAGTCCATACAAGGACTTGTGGAGTTTGAAGACCTTGTTATTGGACTCCCCTTGTCTAGCAAACCCATCAGGGATGGTCATATAGACCTCTTCCAGCAGGTCCCCATTGAGAAAGGCATTGTGGACATCCATTTGGTGAATAAACCACCCCTAGATGCAACAAGGGCCACAACAGCTCTGACAGTGAACATTTTGGCAACTGGACTGAAGGTTTCATTATAGTCTAGGCCTTCTTGTTGGTTGAACCCTTTGGCCACCAGTTTTACTTTCAGCCTCTCAACTTCACCTGTGGATTTATACTTGATTTTGTACACCCACTATAGCCAATAGGTCTCTTGTCAGGGGGTAAATCAACCAGAGACCAGGTATGATTGGCCTCCAAAGCATCAATTTCTAACTGCATTGCCTGAACCCATTGAGGATCAAGAGAGGCAGTTTTATAGGATGTAGGTTCAGTGATCGATGAGTAAGAAGCTAGACAAGAGCTGTAAGAAGGAGAGACATGAGAATAGGATATGTGTGCTGCAATAGGATAGGAACAAGAGTTACCTGTATAGGTGGTGATAAAGTCTTGAAGCCAAGATGGTGGCTTACTGGGTCTGGAGGATTTTCTGGGTGGGACAGGAGGGGAAGGAGGCTGAGATTAGAACTCAGGAGGTGATACATGAGGTGAAGGTGGTTGGATGGACTCTGAGTGGGAAGGTGGCTGGATGGACTCTGAGTGTGGCTGTAGAGAGGGATAAGAAGGGTCTAGAAGTGTGAGGATTGGAAATAAAGGATTAGAGGAGACTTGGACATCCTTGAAAGGGAAAATATCTTCTTTGAACACTGCATGTCTATTTACAAAGAAGGATTTGGAGTGAATATCATACAGGAGGTACCCCTTTTTTGATGAGGAGTATCCCATAAGGACAGCTAGTATGGCTCTAGGAGAGAATTTGTCATGGATATGTAGGACTGTGGCATAGCAAAGGCAACCAAAGACTTTAATGTGAGCTAAGGAAGGAGGATGTAAATGAAGCATTTCAAAAGGAGTTTTGAACTGAAGAAGTTTTGAGGGGATTCTGTTAAGGAGGTAGACTGCAGTAGTGACACACTCACCCCAGAATTTTAAGGGTACATAGGATTGGAACCTGAGTGCCCTGGCCATCTCCAGGATAGTTCTATGCTTCCTCTCAGCAACTCCATTTTGTTGAGGAGTATAAACACAGGTGGTCTGATGAAGAATGCCAAGTATAGACAGCATGTTCTGAAATGCAGCACTAAGAAACTCACAGCCATTATCAGTTCTTAGAGACTTCACAGTTGTAGAGAATAAGTTGTGAACCTGTGTGAAAAAATTTCTTAACACCACAATTGTGTCAGACTTAGAGGCTATAAGAAAAATCCAAGTAAACCTGGAGTAATCATCAACTACAGTCACAAAGTATTTCTTTCCATCATGAGTGGGTACCCTGTAGGGACCCCAAATGTCACAATGAACAAGTCAAACACAGCATTTAACACATGAGAGCTTATAGGGAAAGGAAGTTTAGTTTGCTTAGCAAGTGGGCAAACTGTACAAGTAGAATGTTCAATGTCTAGTATCTCAATACTGGATGATTTCTTTATTATGTCTACAGGTACATGGACTAGTCTTAGATGTCATAGAGTAGTTGTGGCAGGTCTGCCAGCTGGGATGACACTGCTACTTGTGGAGTTTGCAGGAGCTACACCTTGGAACTGAGTTGAACAACCATTGACTTCTGCCTTTGGAGCACCTTCCTTCAGAATGTAAAGCCCTTGATCCTTTTTACCAATCCCCTTGACCTGATCACTGAAGAGATCCTGGAAAATACAAAAGTCAGGGAAGAAAACTACCATACATTTGAGTTCTTTGGTGAGCTGTGATACAGAAAGAAGATTACACTTGAAGTCAGGTACAAACAGAACATTTCCAATGGATTGATTCCCAAGAATGTTTGTACTACCAACATGTGAGACTGACACAACATTTCCAGTGGGTAACATTACTTGTCTCCTTTCAGATGGTGATATAGTGTGAAAGTCATTTAGAAGTTCAGTCTTAGAAGTCATATGGTTTGTTGCTCCAGTATCAACTATCCAGCTTTTATCTACATATTTTGAGACTAAAGCAGATAGAGAACTACCTGCTATAGCTGCTTTAGTTGAGTGTTCTCCTCCATTTTCACCTCCTCTGGGCAGCATCTGCAAGATCTGATTGTACTGATCCTGTGTGAAAAAGGCTGTAGGTAAAAGTGTGTCACCTGTGGAATTTGGATCTCTACATTGAGTAACCTCAGCTTGATTAGCGTATGAATTTGAATTGAACTGTTCCCTCTTCTTCTTTGACTTCCATCCAGCTGGATAGCCTTTCACTTTAAAACACTGTTTCTTAGAGTGTCCCCTGTAGCCACAGACCTCACACACAAGAGTTGACTTCTAGAATTTTTGTGGCTTGTATTGGTTGTCATAGTGCCCTCTTCCTGGGTTTCCATCACCTCCTGGTTGATGGCCAAAGTTGCCACCCTGATTAGGACCATTTCCCCTATTTTTACTAAATAGAGCAGTACATTCAACCATTTTAGAGGTAACACTTTCATGACATGAACTTGCTAGGTTTCTTTGGCTTTAATGATCTACTATTAGAGAGTAAGCTTTGTTTAGGTTGGGAATTGGATTTTGCATCAATATCTGATCTCTAGCAGCTGAATACGACTCATTCAGTACCATAAGAAACTCAAGCAGTCTCTGGTATTCAAAGTGTTCTTGGAACCTTTTTGATTCAGCACACGAACACCCTGGACATGGCATGATAGAATCAAACTCATTCCACAGCCCTCTCAGATGTGTGTAGTATTCTGTAATAGTCATAGTTCCTTGAGTGAAACTATGAATTTCCTTGTGCAGTTGAAATACATGTGCACCATTGATTTTGCCAAATCTCTCTTTCAGATCACTCCAGACCTTGAATACATCACCAGCATAAACAATACTACTCAACAATCCAGGTGTAACAACATTCATTATCCAGGATAAAACTACAGCATTACATTTTTCCCAGATGTCAAACAGCTCAGGTGCAAACTGAGACTTAGGGAACCATCCATCAACAAAGCCTAATTTGCCTTTCCCTAACAGTCCAATACGCATAGACCTACTCCAAACAACATAGTTTTCCGAACCTGTGAGCTGAAGGGAGATTAGAGAGCTACCTGGAGTGTCATTCGGATGGAGATATAGATGGTGATTGTGTCCTACAGTCGGAGATTCATAAACGGTTGGACCAGCGGTTGCACGTGCTCCGTTTAGGTTTGCATCACCAGTTTCCATAGATCCGAACGTAGTCTCAGCTGTATACATATCTATTGACAGCTTAAACCCTAGCTCCCAGTTTGACTTCTTCTACTGGAGTCTAGATCGCCGATTGTAATCTTCTTCTTCTACCCTACGATCCTTGTAGGCTCTGATACCATGATAACTCCATCAAAGGAGTTAGACCTGAAAGAAAAAAGAGGCAAGTTGCCAGAGGAAGAAGAAGAAGAAAGAATGAAGAAGAATATACAGAGAAATGGAGAAGAGAGTTGTAGAGAGAAGGGAGAGCAGAGAAGTATAGAGAGAGAAAAATATCTTGGGCAAATGAAAGTTGTGTATATTTACTTCATCAGTACATGCCCTTATACTTCTAACTTGTATATGTACAATATTTATACTCTTATACAAGTTGGCATTTAACTACATTTCAACTACCCATAACAACCTGCTAACAACCTCCTAACTACTTTTAACAACTTATAACAAAACTCTAACCTCTCTTTAACCATGGTAGCTTGCTAGGTTAACACTTGTCGATTTTAACAACAATAATGTTCAAATTTCCCTTGGCTTCTTTCTTTAAATCCTATCAGAATTTGGTTAAGGAATCTGACCCTACTTAGACTTGATTTTCTTATTTGATGCGAACTCCACACGGCTTCTCCTAATTCCGAAGTTCTTTCCTTTTGTGCGAACATAAATATTAAGTTTGTGTTCCTTGATTTATGTGTTTATCCCATAAATCAAATTTCTTAAGGAATCTGTATGATCAAACATCTATAAGAGAATTATGTTCCTTGATGTATGATCAATTCTTCTTTAGTTCTTGGCAATTATATCTGTTCCCTATTGAAACCTGCTAAGGACACAATTCTTTTATAGATGTTTGTTGATCGTCAAAATTAGTTTCAGCTTAAATCAACAACTTCCATTTTTTTTTATACATTAACGATCTTGCAACAATAATACATGCAAAACTTATGAGTTTAGCTACAAAACAATTTAACAAGGAACTGTTCAAGAGTAAGAAGAACATCAAAATGTGTCGACTATTATCAGGATACATAAACAAGTACACTTGAGATTAATTTGTTACTGAAATTTATTATCTCTGGACAAATAAAACAGATGCAACTAAATCAAACTTAGTTCCTGTTTCTAACGTGCCGAAGAGCAAACGAAATTCATGTTGAAGTCATGGCCGTTCTGAGTTCGTATTGCTGAGCTAAATTAACATCCATGATCGATTACCTTCCTCCAGGAAATGGTAAAGTTACATGGCTGATTATACTGTCAACATGAATTGTGTGTTCACTATATTGGTATCCAAATCCTAACGGTTGAGTGCCAGGCAGTAAGGACTCTATCTCCTCTGAATGTTGATCAGTTTGAGCCCAGGAATGCCTCAATCTCGATCCAGCTTCCAATTCTGCTGCAACTTCCTTCATTGTAGGTCGCTCATCCCCTTTAACATTTAAGCACCTCTGTGCAAGCATAGCAACATTTTTCAATTGCCCTGCATTTCCCTCTTCACAGGCTATATTGTTGTCTAGAATATCGAACAAATGACCTTTTTCCACTGAAGATATGAAATATTGAGCTAGACTTCTCTCTGCTTCTGGTCTTTCAAAACATAGAGCCTTTCTACCAGTTAGGAGTTCTACAAGCACTACTCCAAAACTGTATACATCACTTTTTTCAGTGAGTTGATTTGTTTGCAAGTATTCAGGATCTAGATATCCTAGAGTTCCTTGAACCAATGTAGATAGCTCTGTTTGATCAGCAGGAACCAACCTGGATGCTCCGAAATCGGACACTTTGGCTGTGTAGCTTTTGTCTAGAAGAATGTTGACTGACTTAATATCTCTATGGATGATAGGAGGGTAAGCTGCTGAGTGCAAGTATGAAAGTACTCCTGCAGTTTCTGCAGCAACTTTCAGACGAATATCCAAAGAAAGAGTAGAGGCCTTTACTTTATCATGTAAGTGTTCAGAAAGTGTTCCATTGCTGATAAATTCATACACCAATAGTGGAACTTCCGTCTCAAGGCAACAACCTAAGAGCTTAACCACATTTCTATGGTTGATTTGGGAAAGGACAATGACTTCATTTATGAATTGTTCGATTTGATTGTGATCAATTACCTTAGATTTTTTTATCGCAACGATGCAATCATCTTTCAGATATCCTTTGTACACAGTTCCAAAACCTCCTTGACCGACAACTCTATCTTTATCAAAGCCATTAGTTGCCTTCTCTAGCTGTTCCGCTGTGAAAATCTTTATTGTATTAGTATTACTTGATCCCTCTTCCCCTGTGAGTCGTTGTTGTAGAACTAATCCACCATTTTCTTGGAAAAACTTTTTCTTCATCATTAACATCTTTCTCCTTTGGAATCCAGTATATGACCAGCCAAATACTATGATAACCATTAAAGCAACCCCTGTTGTAACACCTGTAATAAAAATATATTAACATATAGATGTTTGTGTAGGTTCAACATGAACGAACTTTTTCTCTGTATTAGACATTTTAGGTTGATGAGAAGAAAATTGTTACACATTTCGAAATCTGTTATATGCGGCGAAAGAAGAGCTTTCAAGTTCAAATTTCTTTCTCTTGATCATAACACTTCGCCAAAAATTACTTACTTCCTCCTTCCCAATTTGAAGTGGCACCGTTTGATTTGAAATAAATTTTAAGAAAAAAAGAACATTTTTATATTTTTTGGTCTAATATATGTAAAAATCATTCTATTTTTAAATGTAAAAAGGGAATTTTTAATAAGTAAAATAGAGGAAATAAATACTAGTAACCTAGTGAAGTCATTAGTTAAGTTGACTCGTCTCATAGATAGAGTAGTTTTTTAAAAAAGTTCAAAAATTAGGACAGATAGAGTAAAATTTGTGAATCCTTCATAAATTTGAGCATCAGTAGATATAAAACCGTTGACAAATTCTATCATGAAACCATGACAAGTCTGTCATAGAATTCTCATCCCATTTCTCTGTTGAGAATACATTTAAATAATAAAAGTATGCTCAACTAAGAATTTAAACTTTTAACTGAGAAGGTCACACACTTCCACAGTCTATGACTAGCTTCTCCAAGAACTAAGGATTAGGGATGAGAATTCTATGACAGACTTGCCATGGTTTCATGATGGAATTTGTCAACGGTTTTATATCTACTGATGCTCAAATTTATGTGTTGAGAATACATTTAAATAATAAAAGTATGCTCAACTAAGCGCGTAAACTTTTAAATGAGAAAGTCACACACTTCCACAATCTATGATTAGCTTCTCCAAGAACTAAGGATTACAATTAACCTCTTGCTTGCAGAATTCTAAAGAAGTTAAGAAAGGTACCTATAACAAGATAAGTATTCAGAATTTTTTTCTGAGGATTGTCACGATTGCATTCAGTATAACCATCACCACTGAAATCTGGAGGGCACGTGCATGTATAATTCCCATCTATATTGTTGCAAATGGCATTTGTGACACACCTATAATCTGGTTTCCGATCTATACATTCATTGATATCTGCAGACTCGTAGAGCACAAACGTATGATAACGTCAAAATTCATTTGCAAAAAAAATGATTTGATTTTAAAATTCAGCTGCACAGAATTTAAACATAGAACACAGAAGAAATTTAATCAGGAAACGCACCTTGGCAACCATCTTTGAGGTATGGATTCCCATCATATCCTTGCTTGCAGGTACATCTATATCCATTTGAATTATCATGACAATCACTGTTGTTACTCTTACATGCATATGCAGTCGAGTCTCTCTTAGCTATTTCACATGTTTCTTTACCAATTGCCCAATCTAGCACAAGAGGAAGCTTCGTCGTGGTCTGCAAATTGCTAAGGTAACTCTTAGAAAAGCTAAAATTAGCTTCATCGACCACAAAAGCATAGCTGCAGGCATTTGTCATATTAGTACTTCTATAATTATTATAACTGTCTAGTGTTATGGTGACATTCCATGCTCCCTCAGGGATGGATGTCCTGCAACAACCGACCCCAGAACATGAGTTATTATCACCATTAACAGCATCATCAAGACTATCGCACATGGACATGCATCCTGTTATGTAGGAATCCCTGACTTTAAGATTATACTTCCGATAATAGCCCTGAACGATGGCGTATGTGTCACAACCAACTGCGATGAACTTATTCGCGGTGTAGCTCACACTAAGCAACGATGATAATTCTATAGATGGCTGGGTTGTTTCCGTGTTATTCCCAGCACGATAACAATCGCTGGATATGAACTGTAAGACGTTAAGTTGCCCAGCGAGAGATATGCGTGTGATTTCAATACCGCTGTCTCCTAAAAAGGGCTGGGGAGGTTGAAAGGTGTGATTACATGTGACGAGGAACTGATCGTCTAGACAGCAGTCTCCGGTCAACCCGAAAGGAAAAGGGATGTTGACATTGCCACAACTTTCATTGCAGCTAGGTTTGGCTATGAGATGGTTGTGTCTTGGTACCATAGCATCAATACCAAAAGATAGTGAAAAGCAAATTAATGTTATCAGATAAAGCATCATCACATAATTAGGAGCCATTGTTAAAGGAGACTAGGGATGTATGTATTGTGTTTGTTGTGATTTTTGATACTTGATTCTCCGGCCCATTAAACATCCTTTTATAGCTACTTATAAAGTTGGAAGGACTAATTTCATTGGAATAGAGCGTCAACTACGTTAGAATTTTAATGTGGACTATGTCAACGAGAATTGATGACTTTATACATCGAGAATCGTTTAGTACATTGGAATAGAGTGTCAAATACGGATCCGGCTCACCTCGAGTAGCTGATCCCTCCATTTCCTTCAGTTGGCTGTTGAAATTTCGAACGTGTCTCAATAACAAATAAATGGTGCAGATTTATTTATTTAACCACAACCTTCTAACCATGGTAAAAACCCCTCTCTCTCCTCTCTACAGTCACAAGGACCATTCCCCCATCCAAATCTTTCAAGATCTGCAATTGAAAAAACAGAGTGAACAATTTACCACAGTGGGTTAACTAAATAAATCTGCTATTGAGGCACATGTCGCAATCTCAACAGCCAACTGGTGGAAATGGAGGGATCATCTACGGGAGGTGAGCCGGATCCTTCAAATAAGTTAGAATTTTAACGTGGACTGTGCCAAGGAGAATTGACGACTTTATGCAATCAATTATATTTCGAGAATCTTTTAGTACATAAATGTTTTTCCCTGAAAATAATGTGAATGGCTACTTTTCCGTTTGAAGGAAGATGAGAAAGAGCAAGTGCAGTCATTCTCATGCTTTGTACGTATTTGTTGGAATAGTATGCAGGGTTTAATCAAGAAAGTTAAGAGAGTATTAGGAGAGAAATTGACGGAAAATTTAACTGATTAGACCTCATTTTCTTGGAAATTATTGATGAGGGGTCATATTTAAAATTTTAGGAAGTTATGGCTTTTTTAAAATTATGTAAAATCCTAAAACTCAATACCCTCACATCTTGTTTGGATGGTTGGTACCCATTGTATTGTGTTGTGTTGTATTATATTGTGAGTGATAAAACTAACAAGGTGAGCTCCTTTCCTCCATTAATGGAGGTTGAGCTCAAGAGAGAAAACACTACTTGAGAGAGAAGAGTTGTGAGAAAATGAATCTTATTAAAGAATGAAAAACTAAACTAAATTGTTTACAGTTGATGTATGTACATATACACATGGATCGACTTCCTAACAGAATCAATAACAACTAACCTTGCAGTAATTCTGCTAACTAACAAACTAACAAACTTTGACTAATGTTAACTAATTTTGACCAGTTAACTTATAATTTATAACTATTAACCTTATAGAGTTTAAATACAATATTTGATTTGATTGCTATTTCAAAGGCTCAACGAATTCTTCTTTTTTGTTGATAACAAACTCATATGATCTTTAATATGATTGATAATGTGAGAATTCGTTCCTAATCCCTTTTATAACGAAAAATAAAGAAAATTCATTTATTCTTAGAATTGATCTTTAATATTGTTGTAATTCAATATCTTAACTAGTTTTTTTCATCTAATAGATGATGACTCTCCCTTGTGCTTAGTTTGATAAGCAGGCCTACTATTATTTGCTAGGCGGGAACGTGTGTGTCTATAATTCTTTTTGTGAACCTATCAAATTCTCATTGTATTTCTCTAGAGAAAAGCGAAGGATATATACCTCGAGAGTTTTAAAGGCTGAGCTTAAGATCATATATGTAGTTTTCTAAATCAATATGGTTGTAGTTAGGGTTGGCCAACAGGCGGCTCGAATTGGATATAGATCGATCAGGTTAAAATGAATAAAATATTTGACTTGATCCATATTTAATATGGATAAAAATGGGTAAATACAGGGAATAATATGAGTATCTATATATTCATAGTATCCACCACTTAGGGGTGTGCAAAAATTGAACCGACCAATAAATCGAATCGAAAAAAATATTATTGAGTTACTGCTATTGGGCTATTTGGTTAATGAGTTCATAATGGTTTTATAAAAAAATTATCGGGTTATTGGTTCGATAGTGGTTTTTAATATTGGATTATTAGATAAATCGATAACCCATTAAGGCAATAGTAATTTACTACTTTCTGCTAAATAAATATTAAATATTAATATCAATACATATTGGTTACTATCTTTGTCCTTTAGCCTTCAATTCACATTGTTGTCCTAATTATTTATTTATGTTGGACTTGTAAAGTTCTTTTCATTTAGTCACTATTGTTTTAATTTTATGAGCATTCCATAAAGTTATATTATTGTCTTATCGTGCCAAATTATTGTAGAAGTTATATAATTAGTTTATAAATATTTTTTTATTGGTTAAACAGGCGAACTATTATGGACCGAAAATTGATAAGAAAATATCTTATTGATTTGCTTATTGGTTTAGCATATTTCAAAATCAAAAATCGATAAATCGAACCGATAATACATAAAATCGAATCGAACCGACCGATGCACACCTCTACCATCACTTCTTATATTATGTAGAGGAATACATACTTTTATTAAAAGATTGTTTTTTCTTATTTATTTTTCTCCTTTTAGGGCCTGTTTGGTATGAAGGAAAATATTTTCATGTTTATGTCACGCTCCGAGAGGGTACTCTAGGCGTGGCCGACACTCAGAAATCATCTCTGGCCTTTAAGAGAACCACTTGGTCTCATCACTCATTCGTTTATCAGCGGAAGACTTAAGTGAAAATAAGAATACTTATGTGGGCTCGTCATCATTAAAATCAAATGAAAGAAATAATCCTTAGAAGAAGTAGTTTCAAAGGATAACTACTACAATTACATCATCAAACTCTTTCTACGAAGCCTCTAACACTATCAGACGGTGCCAATGATATGTCTATGGCTAAATCAAAAGAAACATAATACTCAACATTAATAAAAGGATAAAGAGTTCCTCTGAATACAAGAAAGGCTCACCAAATAGCTGGAAAGAAATGATCTTCAACGATGCGCCTGTTGAGGATCTCTAACACCTGTATCTGCATCATAAAAAGCTGCAGGTCGAATGATGTCAGTACATGGAATGTACGAGTATAAAAAATGGAAGGAAAGTAACGACAGATATCAAGAAACTCCTCTCAGAAAGACTCAGCTCAGAACTCAACATCATCTCAACATCAATATGTAATGCAAGTTTAAAAATAATAATAAGCAATGCTTACTCAGTTGAAGATTTCTCTAACCGACAACCATCACTTATGAGCTAGTGATGATACAACAAGTGATGTCGTTGCCACATCCATCCAATACCTTTCCAGGGTAAAGGACATCATCATCTTGGATCCAATCATCAAAGTCCTCTTTTTGGGGCTTAAGAGGCATAACCTCCATCCTAAGCTGGCTACGTAGTTCTGGAGTTTGAGTCAATTAAACTCTTACCCAACTCGATGCTCAATACTACTCCCAAAATATGTGCTCATATTAACCTCATCATCTAGTCTTATTGGAATTTTATTTAAAATATGGAACTCATCTCATTACCTCTTCATCAATCATTACTTTCAAAATATTATTTACATCTCATCAAAATATCTTGCTCAAAATATAATTTAATCCAAAAAATCAAATTCATTTAAACTCAATTCTTTTGCTCTTTCAAAACTCAATAAAATACATATATAGTATTAATTCAAATTACTCTTTTTGTCAATGAATATTAAAAGCCAACATCTTTACTCAAATCAGGCGCAAAAATATTCATGAACATTAAATCAATTAGGGTTCATGGAAAAGTAGCCACGAACAATAATTCCAATAATATGAGAGGTAGAAATAATAATAATCTCAATGCATAAATATATCTAACTCAATAGAAGAAGAATTAACTCATTTAAAATTCAAGAATTAGAGTAAATTCAACTATAACTCAATTACGATGAATTTAAATATTGGGCGCATAGACGAACTCAATACAATGCTATGAATAGCCTTACATACCTGAAATTTGAAGCTGTACTCCGAATTGAAGAACTCAATGAACACTCCTGAACTCCTAGCATTTTCTTCTTGCCAGAGCATTTTGTGTACTATTCGGAGTATAAAAATTACCAAAATAGTATTTCTGCACTATTAAAAACTAAAAATATATTTGAGAATGAGTAAAGAAGTGTATAGAGAGAAGAGTTGCTTGAGAAAGTTTGATGAATAAAATAAAAAAATAAGGTGGTATTTATAGGTGTGGAGGAATGACCTAACAATAAATAAAAATAATTAGAAAGAATGATCTTAAAAATATAATGGAGGATTGTGATGTCATGGGTGTTGTCAAATGGATCTAGATCTTTCCATGGTTGGTGAGATGAACTTTCTTTTAATGGAATACTCTTTTTCAGAGCTGCGTTTGAAAAATATAACTTTCTCATTAGGATTTAGTGTTTTCATATGCATTGTAGATCTAGAAGTATACTTTTATGTTGTTTAAGAATCAACTGATTTGGAGCATCGTACAGTGAGATATGATTTTCCTTCTATAAATACTGCATTTTATCACAACACCATGTCTTACAAAAATTAATTTATTTGACATACTTAGCCTCCGATTCTTAAGATATGATCTTCATAAAAGTTGTAGGTAATGATGTTGAGGTTATTCAGAAATTTGAGTCAACTAATTTGGACCATCCTTTGAAAAGTTATGCAAATAATATAGAAGCAATATTATTTTCGTCAAGTATTGAAACACCATATACAACGTTTTAGGGGGTATTACAATATCTCCCCCTTGGGATCATTCATCTTCGGATGAAGATGAAACTAGGAGACATCAAGAACAAATATCATCAAGACATCAATTTCTCAAAAACTCCGATAATCAAACTATACTTCTTCACAGTCATGCTCTACTGGTTGAGGTTCACAAACACCTTAACTTTTGTTTCCAGTACTTCTTGGGTAAATAAGTGGTCAAGGAAGGCACTTTCAAACTCATCCCAAACTGCAAGTCCAGCATTCTCACTACGACTCTGATTCCACTAGTCATACCACACATTTTCCACATCCTTGATCTGGTAGGAAACCAACTTAACATCCTCAACCTCGGTAGTATGCATCAATTTAAAGATCTTCCACATCTCATCAATGAAATTTTGAGGATCCTCGTCAACCTTAGACCCTGTGAAAACTGGCGGGTTCATCCTTAGAAAATCTCTAATTCTTGTGGTGGAAGACGATTCTTAAGAGCTAGAGCTAGGATTTGGTTAACTATGGTTACCTATCTGGGCAGCTACCAGTTGAGTGAGCATGGCAATAGCTCCTTTGAATTCCACCTCCGAAGTAGGAGTGATCTAAATAGTAGGTGTTTAGGGTACCTCAGTAGACCTTATAGGTTGTGTCACGCCCCGGGAGGGTACCCTAGGCGTGGCCGGCACTCGAAGGCCATTTCTGACCTCCGAGCGAACCACCTGGTCCAGTCACACATTCAATCAATCACATTCTCTTAGTGGAAACTCGATTAATGAGATACTATTCACAATATGAGGGCCGAAGGCCAAGCATTCATTAACTAAACAACAAAAATAATAAGACTCCTCAAATTAACCGTTCAACCTCCCCACACTCCAGTCTATGAAGCCTCTATCCAAGTCTAAAAGGTGCCAATGACAAGTCCATGGCTACCAACAATCAAAATAAAAGAAATGACAACAAAACTGTACAAGAAGACTCAATATCCTCCGGGAACTAGGCGGACTCACCAACTGGCTGGAAGTGTATGTGGATCTTCAACGGAGCGCCGGTTGATGATCTCTAGTACCTGTCTCTGCATCATGAAATGATGCAGGACAAATGGCGTCAGTACATGGAATGTACGAGTATGTAAAATGGCCGAATACAACGAACATCAAGGAAAAATTTATCCAACTCGAAAACTCAACTCAAGAGGAATAACAACTCAATCAAATTTCCTAAGTCTAAACAAGAATACGATTTAGACGGGACCAATCACACACAACTCAACTCAATCTGACTCAAAGTACTATCAAGACCTATTTGAGAGTTTCTCTTAACCGACAACCATCACTTATGAGCCAGTGAAGGTACAACAAAACGACGTTGTTGCCGCGCCCGTTCATACTTTGCCAGGGTATGAATGAATCAAACACTCATAGATCCAATCCAACCAAGTCCTATAAGGTCAGGACAAATCTCTCGGGGAAGCATCCGACTTTAACGGTTCAATCCCCCCTACGTTTGGCAACACAGGTATTGGGTTCGAGTATGGACTATACTCTTGCCCAATTCGGTGCTCGATACTCCTCCCAAGACTCAATGCTCATAAAATTCCATCCAATCAACTCAATCAACTCATATCGACAAGTCTCGTTACAACCTTGTCATCTTATCAACTCTATCACAATCATATCTTTCTCAATCGTACTATCCGATCAATCTCAAGCATATCATTCAAAGAAATCTAAATGCACATATGTAGTATCATCTGGATATAATCAATCGTTTCTTTCATCCATTTGAGAAATCTTTGAGACTCATCACAATTTCAAGACTTTAAATTTACATTTTTATAATAAGCAACATTTTAAAGAAAATAGCATCCTTTATCAAAATCTACATAGTCAAGAAGATCAATAGAACATATTTAACAACTCATTTTTTCATCAAGTCGTACTCACATAGAGGCTCCTTTTGGGAACTTCTTAACTCAACAACATCAACATATATAGAACCAAATACATAGGGGACAAGATTCATACAAGCATAAACCATACCAAGAAACTCTAATTTCATGAACACCTAACCTCAAAGCAGGAGTAGGGCACATGGGTGGACTCAACCCATGTTCTGAATAGCTTTACATACTCAACCCGTCACGCCCTTACAGCGCCAAGGCCAAATTTTCTGGGGTTCTGGAAACTTGGCCTGAAAAACCCTGCACAACTTTTAGTGGCGCGTTGCGCCAAGGACCAAACTACTGAGGCATGTTTCTAGCGCGATAGTGGCGCGTCGCGCCCTTACAGCGCCAAGGCCATTTCCCCAGCAGTTGCAACCCAGGCCAAGAATGAAATTCCTGCTGTGCTAGTTCATCTTAGGATCGTCATATCTTTTGACTCCGAACTCTAAAATTTACGTTCTTGGTGGCGTTGGAAAGAAGACTCGACGACCTTTAATTTGATAGGTCGTGGGCCACCCAGATTGACGTCCTTCAAAAGATAGGGTCGTTACAAGTCGACCCTTATACGAACTCATCCTAAACTTAGCCACAACGAATCTTTTGGATTTAATTTGATCCTAGGGGTCCTTCATGACCCCACCTCACCTCTAATACTACTCAAATTCTCTAAGACTCATCTCAATTCATGCATACGCTCCTCTATACTCGAGTTCGACTCTACCCATATACAAGAAGGGTTTGAATTCTAGTGGAAAATTTTGAGGGGTGTTACATTATCTCCCCCTTAGGATCATTCGTCCTCGAATGACGAGTGGCCAGGAATGGACTCAGGGTACTAATCATAATCAACAATCAGTCATTCAATAAATCAAATTTTCAAACAATTATCAATCAAAACTCAAAATGCTCTAATGAATTCAAGTCAAGGAAATGTCGTTACCTTCAACATTCTCCTCGGTAGGCACGAATAGATGGGGATATTTAGATCTCATGGCTTTCTCCGCTTCCCATGTGGCTTTCTCAACAAATTGATTCCTCTAAAGGACCTTGATTGAGGCTACCTCTTTGTTCCTCAATTTGCGAATTTGGCGATCAAGAATTTGGACCGGAACCTCTTCATAAGATAAGCTATCCTTAATTTCAATGCTATCAATAGGGAATACCAACGAGGGATCGCCCAAGCACGTTTTCAACATTGAAACGTGGAATACCGGATGAATGGAAGCTAACTGCGAGGGTAACTCCAACTCATAAGCAACACTCCCAATTCTTCTCAAAATTTGGTAAGGACCAATATATCGAGGACTAAGTTTCCCCTTATTTCTAAACCTCATGACGCCCTTCATCGGTGACACTTTCAAGTATACCCAATCGCCCACCTCAAACTCTAAGTCTCTCCTCCTCACGTCGGTGTAAGATTTCTGGCGGCTTTGGGCTGCCTTTAGCCTATCTTGGATAACTCTCACCTTCTCCATGGCTTGGTGAACAAGGTCAGGCCCAATCAACTCGGCCTCACCAACTTTAAACCACCCAATGGGAGATCTACACCTCCTCCCATACAAAGCTTCATAAGGAGCCATTTGAATGCTTGCATGATAACTATTATTATATGTAAACTCTATGAGAGGTAAGTGGTCATCCCAACTTCCCTTGAAGTCAAGTACACGGGCCCTCAACATATCTTCCAATGTCTGGATGGTGCGCTCTGCTTGGCCATCTGTCTGGGGATGGAAGGCTGTACTCAAGTTCACCCTCGAACCTAATACCTTCTGAAAGGATTTCCAAAATTGGGAAGTGAATTGAGCTCCTCTGTCTGAGATGATAGACAAAGGGACCCCATGCAATCTTACAACCTCCTGTATATACAACTTTGCATAATCTTCTGCGGTATCAGTAGTCTTAACCGCCAAGAAGTGAGCTGATTTCGTCATTCTATCCACAATTACCCAAATGGAATCATGTTGCTTTCGTGACTTCGGCAAGCCTGTAATAAAGTCCATGTTGATCATCTCCCACTTCCATTCTAGAATTTCTATGTTTTGGACTAAACCACATGGCCCTTGATGCTCAACCTTTACCTGTTGGCAATTCGGGTACTTGGAAACAAATTTCGCAATATCCCTCTTCATCCCACTCCACCAATAGATTTCCCTCAAGTCATGATATATTTTCGTGGAGCCTGGATGAATGGAGTACCTGGAACTATGCGCTTCGGCCATAATCCTCTCTCGAACATCATCGACATCTGGCACACACAATCTATTTTGGTACCTCAACACACCATCTTCCCCTTGGGTAAAAATCATTACCTCTTGTTTGTGAATAACCCCCTTCAATAGGAGAAGGATGGGATCTTGGCCTTGCTTCTCCTTTACCTCTGCCACAAGTGAGGACGTAGACCCATCCTGAACAGTAACTCCGCCTTCATTGTTCTCTTCCAGATGAACTCCCAATCGGGCTAATCTACGCACCTCCTTCGCCAATTCTCTCCTTCCTTCCTCCACGTGGGAAGTGCTATCCATAGACAACCTGCTAAGAGCATCAGTAACTACATTAGCTTTACCTGGATGGTAGAGGATGCTCATATCATAGTCCTTGAGTAGCTCAAGCCATCTCCTTTGCCTCAGGTTGAGTTCCTTCTGGCTAAAGACATATTGCAAGCTCTTGTGATCAGTGAATACATCAATATGCACTCCATACAAGTAGTGGCGCCAAATTTTAAGCATGAACACCATAGCTACCAGCTCAAGGTCATGAGTTGGGTAATTTTTCTCATGAACCTTAAGTTGTCTCGAAGCATAGGCTATCACCTTTCCCCTCTGCATTAGTACACAGCTCAACCCGATTTTAGATGCATCGCAATAGACCACAAAGCCCTCTGTACCATCGGGCAAGGTTAGAACAGGGGCAGTGGTTAGCTTAGTCTTCAATTTCTGGAAGCTCTCCTCACAAGCCTCGGACCATTGGAACTTAGCCTTCTTTTGAGTGAGCTTAGTCAATGGTGATGATATGGAGGAGAATCCCTCTACGAACCTTCGATAATAGCCAGCTAAACCCAAGAAGCTCCTTATCTCTGTCGGGGATGTGGGTCTTGGCCAACTCTTCACTGCCTCAATTTTCTGAGCATCAACCTGAATACCATCTCCAGATATAATGTGGCCTAGGAAGGCCACTGATGCAACCCAAAATTCACATTTGGAGAACTTTGCATACAATACCTGGTCTCTCAAAGTTTGCAAGACGACTCTAAGATGATGGGCATGCTCCTCCTCATTCTTGGAGTAAACCAGAATATCATCTATGAACACAATCACAAACATATCAAGATATGGCTTGAATACTCGGTTCATGAGATCCATAAAAGTGGCAGGGGCATTAGTCAACCCAAAGGACATGACCAAAAATTCGAAGTGGCCATAACGAGTTCGGAAAGCAGTCTTCGGAATATCACATTCTCTCACATTCAACTGGTGGTAACCGGATCTCAAATCTATCTTTGAGAAGTACGTGGCACCCTGAAGCTGATCAAATAAATCATCTATTCTAGGGAGAGGGTATTTGTTCTTTACGGTGGCCTTATTGAGCTGCCTGTAGTCAATACACATCCTAAGGGACCCATCTTTCTTTCAAACAAATAGGACCGGAGCTCCCCATGGCGAGACACTCAGCCTAATAAATCCCTTATCTAACAAGTCTTTCAACTGCTCCTTCAACTCTTTCAACTCGGCTGGGGCCATTCTATAAGGAGGAATTGAGATAGGCTGGGTATCAGGAAGAACATAAATCCCGAAGTCGATCTCCCTATCAGGAGGGACTCCAGGCAGATCTTCAGGAAAGACATCCAGAAACTCGTTGACAATCGGAACCAACTTAAGGGATGGAGACTCAATGCTGTCATCTTTCACTCGGACAATGTGATAAACACACCCTTTTGATATTAGCTTCCTGGCCCTAAGGTATGAAATAAACTTACCCTTAGGCACAACAGGACTACCCTTCCACTCTATGACAACCTCATTCGAGAATTTGAATGTGACAATCTGAGTTCTACAATCAATGGAAGCATAACAGACATAGAGCCAGTCCATGCCAAGGATCACGTCAAAATCAACCATGTCCAACTCAACTAGGTCGTCCAAGGTATCCTTGTGATAAATAGACACTGTGCAATCTTTATAGACTCTCTTAGCTAAGACAGAATCACTGACAGGAGTGGCCACACTAAAAGGCTCAAGAAGGCGTTCAGGAATTTTATTGAATTTACTAGCCACATAAGGAGTCACAAAAGATAGGGTGGCACCCGAATCCATCAACACATAATAATCAAGATAAGAGACTCGAATCATACCCGTCATGACGTTTGGAGAGTTCTATTGATCTTGGCGACTACTCATGGTATATAAACGGTTTGTACCTCCGCTAGTGCCTGAAGTAGTGCCCCTCTGATTACCCCTGGCTGGTGGTGCGGTGGTGGAGAACTGGGCTCTGTTCCCCCATGCTGGACACTCCTTCAGAAAATGGTCCATTTGGTCGCATTTATAGCAACCAACCCTTCCTTCTCTGCATTCTCCCAAGTGGAGCCTACCATACTTGCTGCATGGTGGCTTTCCCCTCGAACCTTGACTTACACTGGCCTGGGATTGAGAACCCTGGGGTCTGAAATTCTGACAACCTTGTCCCTGCCGATCATACCTGTTTTGCGGCATCGGTGCACTGGCGGTAGATGAGGCATAGTTGGAAGGCCTCTTCTGGAATAAGGACCTGTTTCCCTTGCTTTGCCTCAGTTCACCCTCAGGGCCCGCTGATTTTTCCTTCTTGCTCATGTGCTCCTCTCTGTCTTTTCTTTTCTCATCCTCCACCTGTTGAGCATACACCATTAGTCTCAAAATATCCATGTCCGAGATCAACAATGTTGCTTTGCACTCCTTCTTCACATACCTCCCTAATCCGGAGACGAACTTCCTCATCTTTGACCTCACATCAGGAATCATTTCTGGAGCATACCTGGACAGCTGGATGAACTTCAGGCCATACTCCTTAACTGTCATTCCCTCTTGTTTCAGATTAACAAACTCCTCCACCTTCGCTTCCCTCAATTCTCGGGGAAAGAAGTGGTCAAGGAAGGCTCCCTCAAATTCATCCCATCTAGCAGGTTCAGCATCCTCACCCCTACTCTGTTCCCATTGGTTATACCAAATATTCGCCACATCTTTGAGTTGGTAGGACACCAACTCAACCCCCTCAATCTCTGTGGCATGCATAGCTTTCAGAATTTTCCACATTTCATCAATAAAGTTTTGGGGATCTTCATCAACTTTAGAACCCGTGAATACCGACGGATTTATTCTCAGAAAGTCTCTAATTCTAGTAGCAATAGATGGCTCCTGGGAACTAGAGCTGAGAGTCAGCGAACTCTGATTACGACTTCGGGCAGCCATTAGTTGCGTGAGCATTGCAATTGCCCCTCGAAATTCAGCCTCTGATGTGGGTGCAGGTGGGGTAGATGGCACTTGAGGTGCCTCCGCATATCTCTTGGGTTGTCCTCTAGCCCTTGCTGGGTGTGCCTCTGATTGTGGCATCCCGGCGTTATCAACATTCCTCTGGCTAGCAGTACGTTTTGGAGGCATTATCTGTAACGTATAAACGCACGAATTAGAAGGGAAGTTTCATAGAGTTTAACTCCATCGCACGAATTCAGAGTATGAAAGAAGTGAAATAATTCCTAATGTCCTATAGCCTCCTGCTTATAAGTGTGGTGCACAACACACCCATAAGCAAGACTCTACTAGACACGGCTTCATAGACTCCCTAGGACACTTGAACTCTGTGCTCTGATACCATGTTTGTCATGCCTCAGGAAGGTACCCTAGGCGTGGCCGACACTCGAAGGCTATTTCTGACCTCCGAGCGAACCACCTGGTCCAGTCACATATTCAATCAATCACATTCTCTTAGCGGAAACTCGATTAATGAGATACTATTCGCAATATGAGGTCCGAAGGCCAAGCATTCATCAACTAAACAACAAAAATAATAAGACTCCTCGAATTAACCGTTCAACCTCCCCATACTCCAGTCTATGAAGCCTCTATCCAAGTCTAAAAGGTGCCAATGACAAGTCCATGGCTACCAACAATCAAAATAAAAGAAATGACAACAAAGCTGTACAAGAAGGCTCAATATCTTCCGGAAACTAGGAGGACTCACCCTTAGGCATAACAGGACTACCCCTCCACTCTAATAGAGCTTCATTTGGGAATTTGAATGTGACAATCTGAGTTCTACAATCAATAGAGGCATAACAGACATAAAGCCAGTCCATTCCAAGGATCACGTCGAAATCAACCATGTCTAACTCAACCAAGTCAGCCAAGGTATCCCTGTGATGAATTGACACAGTGCAATCTCTATAGACTCTCTTAGCTAAGACAGATTCACTGACAGGAGTAGCTACACTGAAAGGCTCAAGAAGACATTCAGGAATTTTATTGAATTTACTAGCCACATAAGATAGGGTGGCACCCGGATCCATCAACACATAATAATTAAGAGACGAGACTCAAATCATACCCGTCACGACGTTTGGAGAGTTCTCTTGATCTTAGCGACTACCCATAGCATATAAACGGTTTGTACCTCCGCCGGTGCCTGAAGTAGTGCCCCTTTGATTACCTCTAGTCGGTGGTGTGGTGGTAGAATGCTAGGCCCTGTTCCCCCATGCTGGACACTCTCTCTGAAAGTGGTCTTTTTGGCCACACTTATAGCAACCAGCCCTTCCCGCTCTGCACTCTCCCAAGTGGAACTTACCATACTTGATGCATGATGGCTTCCCTTGCGAGCCTTGACCCACGCTAGATTGGGATTGCGAACCCCGGGGTCTGAAATCCTAGTGACTCTGTCCTTGCCGATCATACCTGTTCTGCGGAATAGGTGCACTTGCGGTAGATGAGGCATAATTGGGAGGCCTCTTCTAGAAGAAGGACTTGTTTCCCTTGCTTTGCCTCTGTTCACTCTTATGGCCAGCTGAACTTGCCTTTTTGCTCAGATGCTCCTCTCTGTCTTTCCTCTTCTCATCCTCCACCTGTTGAGCATACACCATCAACTTGGAAATATCCATGTACGAGATCAACAATGTTGCTTTGCACTCCTTCTTCACATGTCTCCCTAACCCGGAGACGAACTTCCTCATCTTTGACCTCTTATCTGGGATCATTTCTGGAGCATACCTAGATAACTAGATGAACTTCAGACTGTACTCCTTAACAGTCATGCCTTCTTGTTTCAGATTTACCAATTCCTCCACTTTCGCTTCTCTCAATTCTCAGGGAAAGAAGTGGTCAAGGAAGGCTCCCTCAAATTCATCCCATTTAGCAGGTTCAGCATCCTCTCCCCTACCCTGTTCCCATTGGTTAAACCAAATGTTTGCCACATCTTTGAGTTGATAGGACACCAACTCGACCCCCTCGATCTCCGTAGCATACATAGCTTTCAGAATCTTCCACATCTCATCAATAAAGTTTTGGAGATCTTCATCAATCTTAGAACCCATGAATGCCGGTGGATTCATCCTTAGAAAGTCTCTAATTCTGGTGGCAGCAGATGGCTCTTGGGAACTAGAGCTAAGAGCCGGCGAACTTTGGTTACCATTTCGGGAGCCATTAATTGCGTGAGCATTGCAATCGCTCCTCTAAATTCTACCTCTGACGAGGGTACAGGCGGAGTAGCAGGCACTTGGGTTGCCTCTACATACCTCGTAGGTCGGCCCCTAGCCCTTGCTGGAGGTACCTCTGCTTGGGGCATCTCGGCGTTATCAACATTCCTCTGGCTAGCAGTACATTTAGGAGGCATTATCTGTAACGTATAAACGCACGAATTAGAAAGGAGTTTTATAGAGTTTAACTCTATCGCACGAATTCAGAGTATGAAAGAGGTGAAATAATTCCTAATGTCTTATAGCCTCCTGATTATAAGTGTGGTGCATAACACACCCAGAAGCAAGACTCTACTAGACACGACTTCATAGACTCCCTAGGATACTTGAACTCTGGGCTCTGATACCATGTTTTTCATGTCCCGGGAGGGTACCCTAGACATAACCGGCACCCGAAGGCCATTTCTGACCTCCGAGCGAACCACCTAGTCCAGTCAAACATTCATTCAATCACATTCTCTTAGCGGAAACTCAATTAATGAAATACTATTCGCAATATGAGGGCCGAAGGCCAAACATTTATAAACTCAACAAAAATATAAAATAAGATTCCTCAAAATAACCATTCAACCTCCCCACACTCCAGTCTATGAAGCCTCTATCTAAGTCCAAGAGGTGCCAATGACATGTCCATGGCTACCAATAATCAAAATAAAGGAAATGACAACAAAACTGTACAAGAAGACTCAACATCCTCTGGGAACTAGGAGGACTCACCAACTAGCTGAGAGCGTATGTGGATCTTCAACGGAGCTTCGGTTGATGACCGCTAGTACCTGTATCTGCATCATGAAACGATGCAGGCCAAATGGTGTCACTACATGGAATGTACGAGTATGTAAAATAGCCGAATACAACGAACATCAAGGAAAAAATTATCCAACTCGGAAACTCAACTCAAGAGGAATAACAACTTAATCAAATGTCCTAAGTCTAAACAAGAATATGATTTAGACGGGACCAATCACACACAACTCAACTCAATCTGGCTCAAAGTACTATCAAGACCTATTTGGGAGTTTCTCTTAACCGACAACCATCACTTATGAGCCAGTGAAGGTATAACAAAACGACATTGTTGCCGCGCCCGTTCATACTTTTCCAGGGTATGAATGAATCAAACACTCATGGATCCAATCCAACCAAGTCCTATAAGGTCAGGACAAATCTCTCGGGGAAGCATCCGACTTTAACGGTTCAATCCCCCCTACGTTTGGCAACACAGGTATTGGGTTCGAGTATGGACTATACTCTTGCCTAATTCGGTGCTCGATACTTCTCCCAAGACTCAATGCTCATAAAATTCCATCCAATCAACTCAATCAACTCATATCGACAAGTCTCGTTACAACCTTGTCATCTCATCAACTCTATCACAATCATATCTTTCTCAATCGTACTATCCGATCAATCTCAAGCATATCATTCAAAGAAATCTAAATGCAAATATGTAGTATCATCTGGATATAATCAATCGTTTCTTTCATCCATTTTAGAAATCTTTGAGACTCATCACAATTTCAAGACTTTAAATTTACATTTTTATAATAAGCAACATTTTTAAGAAAATAGCATCCTTTATCAAAATCTACATAGTCAAGAAGATCAATAGAACATATTTAACAACTCATTTTTTCATCAAGTCGTACTCACATAGAGGCTCCTTTTGGGAACTTCTTAACTCAACAACATCAACATATATAGAACCAAATACATAGGGGACAAGGTTCATACAAGCATAAACCATACCAAGAAACTCTAATTTCATGAACACCTAACCTCAAAGCAGGAGTAGGGCACATGGGTGGACTCAACCCATGTTTTGAATAGACTTACATACCTTAGTGAAGAGTTGAAGAGAACCTTGATGTTGGGTCTTCAATGGAGGACTCAAATCTTGAAGCTCTTGGGATAAATCTTTGTTGAGAATGGAGAAGAAGAATAATATGAAGAAGAGAGAGGGAGAGAGGAACTTCTAGGGCTTTTAGAGAGAGAAAGAGCTGGAAATTTTGATCCCAAAATGACCAAGGGTAATACATATATAACTTGGGTAAGTTCCCAAATTACCCCTCCTCAAAGTTCTGAAAATAGGCTAAAAATGCACCTGGCGCGATAGTGGCGCGTCGCGCCATTGCAGCACCAGGCTGAATATGCCTAAAACCTGTACACCTCATAGTGGCGCGACACACCAGAGACCAAACTACTGAGGCATGTTTCTGGCGCGATAGTGTTGCGTCGCGCCCTTATAGCGCCAAGGCCAAATTTTCTGGGGTTCTGGAAACTTGGCCTGAAAAACCCTGCACAACTTTTAGTGGCGCGTCGCGCCAAGGACCAAACTACTGAGGCATGTTTCTGGCGTGATAGTGGTGCATCGCGCCCTTACAGCGCCAAGGCCATTTCCCCAACAGTTGCAACCCAGGCCAAGAATGAAATTCCTGCCGTACTAGTTCATCTTAGGATCGTCATATCTTTTGACTCCAAACTCCAAAATTTACGTTCTTGGTGGCGTTGGAAAGAAGACTTGACGACCTTTAATTTTATAGGTTGTAGGCCACCCAGATTGATGTCCTTCAAAAGATAGGGTCGTTACAAGTCGACCCTTATACGAACTCATCCTAAACTTAGCCACGACAAATCTTTTGGATTTAATTTGATCCTAGAGGTCCTTCATGACCCCACCTCACCTCTAATACTACTCAAATTCTCAAAGACTCATCTCAACTCATGCATACGCTCCTCTATACTCGAGTTCGACCCTACCCATATATAAGAAGGGTTTGAATTCTAGGGGAAAATTTTGAGGGGTGTTACAGGTTGGCCCCTTATTCTCGGTGGAGGCATCTCTGACTATGGAACCTCAGTTTTGGAAGCGTTTCTCTGACTGGATATACGTTTAGGAGGCATGGTCTACACCGTGTAAACGCATGAATTAGAATAAAAGTTTTGTAGAGTTAAACTTTGTCGCATGAACTCAGTTTATAAAAAAAGTGAACCAATTCTTAATGTCCTATAGCCTCCTGATTATAAGTGTGGTGCAGGACACACCCATAAGCAAGACTCTACTAGACACAGATTCATAGACAGCCTAGGATTCTTGAACTCTATGATCTGATACCAAGTTTGTCACACCCCATGAGGGGTGTCCTAGGCGTGGCCGGCACTCAAAAACCATCTCTGGCCTCCAAGAGAACCACTTGGTCTCATCACTCATTCGTTCATCAGTGGAAGACTTAAGTGAAAATAAGAATACTTATGTAGGCTCGCCATCATCAAAATTAAAGGAAAGAAATAATCCTTGGAAGAAGTAGTTTTAAAGGATAACTACTGCAATTATATGATCAAACTCTTTATACGAAGCCTCTAATACTATCAGACGGTACTAATGACATGTCAAAGGCTACCTCAAAATAAACATAATACTCAACAATAATAAAAAGATATACAAGAAGGACTCACCAAATAGCTAGAAAGAAATGATCTTCAATGATGCTCCTGTTGAGGATCTCTAACACCTGTATCTGCATCATAAAATGGAATGTACGAGTATGTACAATGGAAAAAACGTAAGGACAAATATCAAGAAACTCCTCTCACAAAGACTCAGCTTAGAATTCAACATCATCTTAACATCAATATGTAATGCAGGAATATTGGGTGCATGGACAAACTTATTTAGAATTCAAGAATTAGGGTAAATTCAACTATAACTCAATTACAATAAATTTAAATATTGAAAGCATGGACGAACTCAATTCAATGATATTAATAGCCTTACATACCTGGAATTTGAAGCTTTACTCTGAATTAAAGAACTCAATGAACACTCCTGAACCCCTAGCCTTTTCTTCTCGCCGGAGCATTTCGTGTACTACCCGAAGTATAAAAATGAACAAAATAGTATTTTTATACTACTAAAAACTAAAACTATATTTGAGAATGAGTAAAGAAATGTATAGAGAGAAGAGTTTCTTGAGAAAGCTTGATGAATAAAATGAAGAAATAAGGTGGGTATTTATAGGTCTGGAGGATGGACCTACCAATAAATAAAAATAATTTTAAAGGATGATCTTAAAAATTTAATGGAGGATTGTGATGTCATAGGTGATGTCAAATGGAGGACTATTGATGTCATGTGTGATGTTAAATGGATGTAGATCTTTTCATTGTTGGTGAGATGAACCTTCTTTTAACAAAATACTCTTTTTCGGAGATACGTTTGAACAAGATAACTTCCCCATTATGATTTGCTTTTTTCATATGTATTGTAGATATAGAAGTCTAATTTTATGTCATTTAAGAATAAACCAATTTGGAGCATTGTACAGTGAGATATGATTTTTCCTCTACAAATACTCCATTTCATCACAACACCATATCTTGCAAAAATTAATTTATTTGACCTACTTAGCCTCCGATTCTTAAGATATGATCTGCATAAAAGTTGTAGGTAATGATGTTTAGGTTATTTAGAAATTTAAATCACTTAATTTAGACCATACTATGAAATGTTATGCGAATAATTTAGATGCAGTATCATTTTTATCGAGAATTGAAACAGCTAATACAACGTTTTAGAAGGTGCTACAATATCTCCCCCTTGGGATCATTCGTCTTCAGATGAACATGAAACTAGGAGACATCAAGAACAAATATCATCAAGACATCAATTTCTCAAAAACTTTGATACTTAATTGCTCCAACAACACAAACTTAAATAGTCAATGACTCAAGAATACACATCGACTCAAAGGTAGAAGTAAAGAATATGTCACGCCTTGAGAGGGTACCCTAGGCGTGATCGGCACTCAGAAACCATCTCTGACCTCCTAGAGAACCACTTGGTCTCATCACTTATTCGTTCATCAGCGGAAGACATAAGTAAAAATAAGAATGCTTATGTGGGCTCACCATCATCAAGATCAAATGAAAGAAATAATCCTTAGAAGAAGTAGTTTCAAAGGAGAACTACTCCAATTACATCATAAAACTCTATCTATGAAGCCCCTAACACTATCAGACGGTGCCAATAACATATCCATGGCTATCTCAAAAGAAACATAATACTCAAAAATGATAAAAGGATAAAGAATTCCTCGAAATACAAGAAGGACTCACCAAATAGCTGAAAAATAATGATCTTCAATGATGCACCTATTGAGGATCTCTAGCAACTGTATCTGCATCATACGATGATGCAGGTTGAATGATGCCAGTACGTGGAATGTACGAGTATCTAAATTGGAAGGAAGTTAAGGACAGGTATTAGAAAACTCCTCTCTAGAAGACTCGGCTCAGAACTCAACATCAATATGCAATTCAAGTTTAAAAATAGTATTAATAATAAGACATACTTACTCAGTTGGGAGTTTCTCTAACCGAAAACCATCACTTATGAGCTAGTGATGATACAACGAAGCGATGTCGTTGCCACATCCATCCAATACCTTTCTTGGATAAAGGACATCACCATCTTGGATCCAATCATCAAAGTCCTCTTTTTGGGACTTAAGAGGTGTAACCTCTATCCTACGCTGGCTACGTAGATCTGGAGTTTGAGTTAATTAAACTCTTACCCAACTCGGTGCTCAATTCTACTCCCAAAATATGTGCTCATATTAACCTCATCATCCAGTCTTATTGGACTTTAATTTAAAATATCAAACTCATGTCATTACCTCTTCATCAATCATTACACATCAAAACATCATTTACATCTCATCAAAATATCTTGCTCAAAATATCATTTAATCCAAATAATCAAATTTATTTAGACTCAACTCTTTTGCTCTTTCAAAACTCAATAAAATACGTATATAGTATTAATTCAAATCATTCTTTTTGTCAATAAATATTAAAAGCCAACATCTTTACTCAAATACGCGTAAAAATTCAAGAACATAAAAGCAATTAGGGTTCATGGAAAAGTAACCATGAACAATAATTCTAATAATATGAGAGATAAAAATAATAATAATCTCAATGCATAAGTATATCTAACTCAATAGAAGAAGAATTAATTCATTTAGAATTCAAGATTTGGATAAAACTCAACTATAACTCAATTACGATGAATTTAAATATTTGGCGCATGAACGAGCTTAATCCAATGCTATGAATAGCCTTACATACTTGAAATCCGAAGCTTTACTCTGAATTGGAACACTCTTTAACCCCTAGCCTTTTTTCCTCGCCGGAACATTTTGTGTACTATCCGGAGTATAAGAATCACCGAAATAGTATTTCTGTACTTCTAAAACTAAAATTATATTTGAGAATGAGTAAAGAAATGTATAGAGAGAAGAGTTGCTTGAGAAAACTTAATGAATAAAATGAGAAAATAAGGTGAGTATTTATAGGCGTGGAGGAGGGACCTAACAATAAATAAAAATAATTATAATAGATGATCTTGAAAATTCAATGGAGGATTTTGATGTCATGATGATGTCAAATGGTTCTAGATCTTTCCATGGTAGGTGATATGAACTTTTTTTTAACGGAATACCCTTTTTCAGAGCTGCGTTTGAACAAGATAAATTCCTAATTAGAATTTGGTGTCTTCATACTTTAGGTATGAGAGAACATAATCATAATCAAAATACTTTAGGCATGAGTGAACATAATCATAATCAAAATACTTCAAGCATAAGAGAACATAATTATAATCAAAATACTTTAGGCATGAGAGAACATAATATAATACAAATACTTTAGACACGAGAGAACATAATTATAATCAAAATACTTTAAAACCTTTTCATGCCTTCATATAAGGACTTTTGAAAAATCAACAATTCAGTGCATTTAAGAGCCAACATAAGCTAATATAAGATAGGTAATTAAACTTCAAATATTTAATAATCTATGCATTTGGAATCATGATATGAAAACCCATAAAGTTTCATGGTTGAATTAAATAAAAAACTTTGATAATTCATTTGGGCTTCATGAATTAAAGGATCAATGAATCAATACCACATACAACATTTTAGGGGTGTTAAAACATCTACCCCTTGGGATCATTCATCCTCGAATGAAGATAAAACTAGGAGACATCAAGAACGAATATCATCAAGACATCAATTTCTAAAAAATTCCGATACTTAAATGGTCAATGACTCAAATTCAAGAATACACATCGACTCAAAGAGAGAAGTAAGAAATATTAACTTAAACATCATCATCGGAAGGCACAAATAAATGAAGATATTTAGCCTTCATATCTTCTTCAGCTTCCCATTAGCCTCTTCAACAAATTCATTTTGCCATAAGACTTTGATAGATGCTACTTTCTTAGTTCTTAATTTGCGAACCTGACGATCAAAAATCTGAACTAGAATCTCTTCATAACTCAAACTCTGTTTCACCCCAATTCTCTCAGTTGGGACAACAAGTGAAGGATCTCTCAAACACTTCTTAAGCATAGAAATGTGAAACACGGAATGAATAGCGGCTAATTCTAGGGGTAACTCCAATTCATAGGCTACATTACCAACCCTCCTTATAATCTGATAAGGACCAATATAGTAGGGACTAAGCTTCCCTTTATTTCCAAATCTCATCACACACTTCATGGGTGAAACTTTCAAGTATACCTAATCATACACTTCGAACTCCAAATATCTCCTTCTAACATCAGTGTAGGATTTCTGATGACTCTGAGCAATCCTCAACCTCTCTTGGATGGTTTGTACCTTCTCCATAGCTTGGTGAACCAAGTTTGGTCCAATCAATTAAGTTTCACCAACTTCGAACCAACCAATTGGTGATCTACATCTCCTCATATACAGAGCTTCATAAGGAGCCATTTGAATACTTGAATAGAAATTATTATTGTATATAAACTCAATAAGAGGTAAATGATCATCCCAATTACCTTTCAAGTCGATGATACAGTCTCTTAATATATCCTCGAAAGTTTGTATCGTATGCTCTGCCTGGCCGTCTGTCTGCGGATAAAAAGTGGTACTAAGGTTCAGTCTTGAACCCAAACCCTTCTGAAATGAATTCCAAAAATGACCAGTAAATTGAGCTCCCCTATCTGAGATGATAGACAAAAAACTCCATGCAGTCTAATAATATCTCTAAGATATAATTTGGCATTATCCTCTATAGTGTCCGTAGTCTTAATTGACAAAAAATAAGCCAAATTGATCATCCTATCCACAATCACCTAAATAGAGTCATGTTGTTTGCGGGTTCGTGGTAAACCGGTAATGAAGTCCATGTTGATAATCTCCCACTTCCATTCCGAGATCTCTATATTTTGAGCCAATCTACAAGGCCTTCGGTGCTAACTTTAACTTGTTGGTAGTTCGGGCATTTGGACTCAAACTCTGCTATATCTCTTTTCATTTCACTCTACCAGAATATTTCTCTCAAGTCGTGGTACATTTTTGTCGAACCTGGATGGAGAATACCTGGAATTATGGGCTTTTGTCATGATTCTCTCTCGAATGCCATCAACACTTGGAATACATAATCTCTCTTGATATCTCAACACTCCATCTCCCCTTTTGGCAAAAGCCATTACCTTATGCTTGTGAACCTTGTCTTTCAGTTGAAGGAGCATGGGGTCCTGACCTTACTTTCCTTTCACCTCTGCATCTAGAGATGATTTAGCTCCACTCCAGACTATTGTACCACCCTCACTAGAGTCAATAAGTTGAACTCCTAAATATGCAAGTCTATGCACGTCCTTTGACAACTCCTTCTTTTCCTCTTCCACATGGGTCGTATCCCCATGGATAACCTGCTAAGAGCATCAGTAACTACGTTTGCTTTATCTGGGTGGTAGAGAATGCTTATGTCATAATCCTTGAGCAACTCTATCCATCTTCTCTGCCTGAAGTTCAAATCCTTCTGGCTGAATACATATTGCAAGCTCTTATGGTTCGTGAATACATCCACATGTACACCATTAAGATAGTAACACCAGATCTTAAGAGAAAATACCACAGTTGCCAACTTAAGGTTATGAGTGAGGTAGTTTCTCTCATGAGTCTTAACCTGTGTAAAGGCATATGCAATGACCTTACCTTTTTGCATCAGCATATATCCCAACCCAACTTTGGAAGCATCATAATAAATTACATAACCATCCGTTCCCTCGTGTAGGGACAAGTACTAGAGGAGTAGTCAATCTAGCTTTCAACTCTTAAAAGGTTTTCTCACAAGCATCAGACCATTGAAACTTAGCCTTTTTGTGAGTCATCTTAGTCAATGGTGAGGATATGGATGAAAATCCCTCAACAAACCTCCTATAGTAACCAGCCAAACCTAAGAAACTCCTTATGTCATTTGGAGAGGTAGGTCTAGGCTAGTTCTTAACTGCCTCAATCTTTTGAGTATCAACTTAAATTCCATCACCAGATATAATATGGCCTAAGAATGCTATAGACGTAAGCCAAAACTCACACTTCAAAAACTTAGCATACAACTCCCTCTCCTTAAGAGTTTGAAGGACAATCCTAAGGTGGTTAGCATGCTCACTCTTACTTCTAGAGTAGACCAAAATATCATCGATGAAGATATCACAAAAGTATCCAAGTATGGCTTGAATACCCAGTTTATGAGGTCCATAAAAGCTGTAAGAGCGTTTGTCAATCCAAAAGACATAACAAGAAACTCAAAATGACCATAGCGGGTTCAAAAATCCATCTTTGGGATGTCACATTCTCTTACTTTCAACTAGCGATAGCCTGATCTGAGGTCTATCTTAGAGAAGCATGTGGCACCTTGAAGTTTGTCAACTAAATCATCTATCCTGGGGAGAGGATATTTGTTCTTTATGGTGACTTTGTTCATTTGCCGGTAATCAATGCACATTCTAAAGGACCCATCTTTCTTTTGCACTTATAGGACAGGAGTGCCCCAAGGTGAGACACTTGGTCTAATAAATCCCTTATCTAGGAGATCTTTCAGTTGTTCTTTCAACTCAATGGGAGCCATCCTATAAGGAGGAATGGAGATAGGTCGTGTATTAGGACAGACATCAATACCAAAGTCTATCTCTCTATCAGGAGGGATTTTGGGTAGATCCTTAGGAAAGACTTTGGGAAACTCACTCACAATAGGAACTGACTTAAGAGATGGGGCCTGATCATTAGTATTTTTTACTCGGACTATATGATATATGCATCCCTTAGAGATTAACTTTCTGGCCTTAAGGTAGGAAATAAATTTAACCCTAGGCGTTACAGAACTCTCCTTCTACTCTAAGATATGCTCATTTGGAAATTGAAACTTGATAATTCGGGTCCTATAATCAACTGAGGCATAACAAGCATAAATCTAATCCATGCCAAGAATCACATCAAAATCAACCATGTCCAACTCAACTATGTCAGCCATGATATCCCTATGATAGATTGACACAGTACAATTTTTATAGACCCTCTCAGCTAAAATAGGCTCACCAATAGGAGTAGACACACTGAAAGGCTCAAGAAGACAATCAGGAAGGATTTCAAATTTACTAGACAAGTAAGGAATCACAAAAGATAACGTAGCACCCAGATCAAGTAATGCATACATATCAAAAGAAAGGACTCGGAGCATACCAGTAACAATATCGGGTGCATTCTTTTGGTCTTGGCGACTACCCATAGCATACGGATGGTTTGTTCCTCCGCCTGTACCTGAAGATGCACCTCTTTGATTATCTCTATTCTGCAGAGCTACAGAAGATAACTGAGCTCTACTACTTCCATCTCGCTGTCTCTTTGATGGACACTTATTCAAGAAGTGACCTATCTTTCTACATCCATAGCAAGCATTGGTGCCCATATGATACTCTCCCAAATGGATATTCCCACATCTAGCACATGGTGGCTTTCCTCTAGAACTTTGGACCGCTCTTAATTAGGACTGAGAACCTGAGCTTGGAAGTTCTGGTGACTCAGCAACCTCTGATCATACCTGATATTAGGTGTAAAAGCACTTGTTGAGGAAGGTGCATAATTAGAAGACCTCTTATGAAAGAAGGACTTGTTACTCTTCCCTTGCTTCTACTCATTCTCATACCTAGCAAACTTAGCCTTCTTACTTAGGTGTTCCTCTAGTCCTTTTTCTTGTCATACTCAACTTTCTGAGCGTACACCATTAATCTAGAAAAATCCATTTCAGAAATCATTAGCATTGGCTTACATTATTTCATTACATCTTTTCCCAGGCTAGAGACAAACTTCCTCATCTTGGCCTCATGTGAGGAATCATTTCTGGGGCATATTTGGACAATTGAATAAACTTCAAACTATTCTCCTTCACAATCATACTCTCCTGCTTAAGGTTCACAAACTCCTCAACCTTCACTTCCCGTAGCTCTTGGGGAAAGAACTGATCAAGCAATTCTCCCTCAAACTCATACCAAATAGTAGGCTCCGCATCCTTACCTCTACTTTCTTCCAACTAGTTATACCAGACATTTGCCATATCTTTGAGCTGATAAAACACAAACTCAACCCCATCGATCTCCGTAGCATGCATCGCTTTTAATATCTTCCACATCTCATTAATGAAATTCTAGAGTTCCTCATCAACCTTGGATCCCATAAAGACCGGCGGATTCATTCTCATAAAATCTCTAATCCTCGTGGTAGCAAATGATTCTTGATAACTAGAGTTAGGAGTTGGTGAACTCTGGCTACCATTTCGGGTAGCCACCAACTGAGTGAGCATAGAAATCACTCCTCAGAAATCTTCCTCTAATGTAGGAGTTGTCTGAACAGTAGGTATTTGGGCTACCTCAGTACACCTTGGAGGTCGGCCCCTAGTTCTCGATGGAGGCATCTCTGATTGTGGAGCCTTAGTGCTGGCAGTGTTCTTCTGACTGGTTGTACATTTAGGAGGCATGGTCTGCAACATTTAAACACATGAATTAGAAAGAAAGTTTTATAGAGTTAGACTCTATCGCACGAACTCAGATTATGAAAGAAGTGAAATAATTCCTAATGTTCTATAGCCTCTTGATTATAAGTATGGTGCATGACACACCCATAAGTAAGACTCTACTAGATACAACTTCATAGACACTCTATGACTCTTGAACTCTGTGATTTAATATCAAGTTTGTCATGCCCCGAGAGGGTACCCTAGGCATGACCGGCACTCAGAAACCATCTCTGGCCTCCGAGAGAACCACTTGGTCTTATTACTCATTCGTTCATCAGCGGAAGACTTAAGTAAAAATATGAATGCTTATGTGGGCTTGCCATCATCAACATCAAATGAAAGAAATAATCCTTTAAAGAAGTAGTTTCAAAGGAGAACTACTCCAATTACATCATCAAACTCTGTCTATGAAGTCTCTAACATTATCAGACGGTGCAAATCGAATACAAGAAGGACTCACTAAATAGCTGAAAAATAATGATCTTCAACAATGTGCCTATTGAGGATCTTTAGCACCTGTATATGCATCATAAGACGATGCAGGTTGCATGATATCAGTACGTAGAATGTATGAGTATGTAAAATGGCAGGAAAGTAAGGAAAAATATCAGAAAGCTTCTCTCAGGAAGACTCGGCTCAGAACTCAACATCATCTCAAACTCAATATGTAATTCAAGTTTAATAATAATAATAATAAGACATACTTACTAAGTTGAGTGTTTCTCTAACCGACAACTATCATTTATGAGCTAGTGATGATACAACAAAGCGATGTCGTTGCCACATCCATCCAATACCTTGTCAGGGTAAAGGACATCACCATCTTGGATCCAATCATCAAAGTCCTCTTTTTGGGGCTTAAGAGGCATAGCCTCCATCCTACACTGGCTATGTAGATCTGGAGTTTAAGTCAATTAAACTCTTACCCAACTCAGTGCTCAATACTAATCCCAAAAAATGTGCTCATATTAACATCATCATCTAGTCTTATTGAAATTTTATTTCAAACATCAAACTTATCAAATTTTTCTCTTCATCAATCATTACACTTCAAAACATCATTTAATCAAATTTATTTAATTAAACTCAATTTTTTTCTCTTTCAAAACTAAATAAAATACATATATAGTATTAATTTAAATCACTCTTTTTGTCAATAAATATTAAAAGTCAATATCAATACTCAAATATGCATAAAAATATTCATGAACATCAAATCAATTAGGGTTCATGGGAAAGTAACCATGAACAATAATTCCAATAATATGAGAGATAAAAATAATAATAATCTCAATGCATAAGTATATCTAACTCAATAGAAGAAGAATTAATTCATTTAGAATTCAAGATTTGGGTAAAACTCAACTATAACTCAATTACGATGATTTTAAATATTGGACAAATGTACGAACTCAATCCAATGCTATGAATAGCCTTACATACCTGAAATACGAAGCTTTACTCCAAATTGGAACACTCTTTAACCCCTAGCCTTTTCTCCTCGCCGAAGTATTTTGTGAACTACCTGGAGTATAAAAATCATCAGAATAGTATTTCTATATTTCTAAAACTAAAACTATTTTTGAGATTGAGTAAAAAAGTGTATAGAGAGAAGAGTTGCTTGAGAAAACTTAATGAATAAAATGAGGAAAGAAGGTGGATATTTATAGGTGTGGAGGAGGGACCTAACAATAAGTAAAAATAATTACAATAGATGATCTTGAAAATTCAATGGAGGATTTTGATGTCATGGGTGATGTCAAATGGTTCTAGATCTTTCCATGGTCGGTGAGATGAACTTTTTTTTAACGGAATACCCCTTTTTGATGCTGCGTTTGAATAAGATAAATTCCTCATTCGGATTTGGTGTCTTCATAAGAATTGTAGATCTAGAAGTCTAGTTTCATGTCAATGAAGAATAAACCAATTTAGAGCATCCTACCGTGAGATATAATTTTTCTTCTACAAATACTCTATTTTATCACAGCACCATGCCTTGCAAATATTAATTTATTTGACCTAGCTATCCTCCGAATCTTGAGATATGGTCTCACAAAAGTTGTAGTTAATATCGTTAGAGTTATTGAAAAATTAGAATCACCTAATTTGGACTAATCTATGAAATGTTATGCTCAAAATACAGAAGCAATGGAGGATTTTGATGTCATGATGATGTCAAATGGTTCTAGATCTTTCCATGGTAGGTGAGATGAACTCTTTTTTAACGTAATACCCTTTTTCAGAGCTGGGTTTGAACAAGATAAATTCCTAATTAGAATTTGGTGTCTTCATAAGAATTGTAGATCTAGAAGTCTAGTTTCATGTCATTGAAGAATAAACCAATTTAGAGCATCCTACTGTGAGATATGAGTTTTCTTTAATAAATACTCTATTTTATCACAGCACCATGCCTTGCAAATATTAATTTATTTGACCTAGCTATCCTCCGAATCTTGAGATATGGTCTCACAAAAGTTGTAGTTAATATCGTTAGAGTTATTGAAAAATTAGAATCACCTAATTTGGACTAATCTATGAAATGTTATGCTCAAAATACAGAAGCAATATTATTTTCGTCGAGATTTGAAATACCACATACAATATTTTAGGGGGTGTTGCAGGAAGGAATACTCTCATTGAAGTCTTACATACCTTATAGTAAAGCTTAAAGAAAATAAACATAATTTGTATAATCAAAATACTTTAGTAATGAGAGAACATAATTATAATCAATATACTTTAGGCATGAGAGAACATAATCATAATCAAAATACTTTAGGCATGAGAGAACATAATCATAATCAAAATACTTTAGGTATAAGAGAACATAATTATAATTAAAATACTTTAGGCATGGGAGAATATAATTATAATCAAAATACTTTAAAACATTTGCATGCCTTCATGTAAGGATCTTTGGTAAATCATCAATTCAATGCATTTAAAAGCCAATATAAGCTAATATAAGATAGGTAATTAAACTTTAAATATTTAATAATCTATGCATTTGAAATCATGATATGAAAACCCATAAAGTTTCATGCTTGAGTCAAATACAAAACTTTGATAATTTATTTGGAATTCATTAATGAAAGGATCCATGAATCAACACCCACATACAACGGTTTAGGGATGTTAAAATATCTCTCCCTTGAGATCATTCGTCCTTGAATGAAGATGAAACTAGGAGACATCAAGAACGAATATCATCAAGACATCAATTTCTCAAAAACTCTGATACTCAAATGGTCAATGACTCAAATTCAAGAGTACACATCGACTCAAATGTAGAAGTAATGAATATTACCTTGAACATCATCATCGGAAGACACAAATAGATGAGAATATTTAGCCTTTATATCTTCTTCAGCTTCCCAAGTAGCCTCTTCAACAAATTTATTTCGCTATAAGACTTTGACAGATGCCACTTCCTTAGTTCATAATTTGTGAACCTGACGATCAAGAATCTGAACTCTCAAACACTTCTTAAGCATAGAGATGTGAAATATGGGATGAATAACGGCTAATTCTGGGGGCAACTCCAATTCATAGGATACTTTACCAACCCTGCTCATAATCTGATAATGATTAATGTAGAGGGGACTAATCTTCCCTTTCTTTTCAAATCTCATCACACCCTTCATGGGTGAAACTTTCAAGTATACCCAATCATACACTTTGAACTCTAAATCTCTCCTCCTAACATCAGTGTAGGATTTCTGGCGACTATGAGCAGTCCTCAACCTCTCTTGGATGGTTTTCACCTTCTCCATAGCTTGGTGAACCAAGTATGGTCCAATCAACTCAGCTTCACCAACTTCGAACCAATCAATTCATGATCTACATCTCCTCCCATATAGAGCTTTATAAGGAGCCATTTAAATAGTCGAATCGAAGCTATTATTGTATGCAAATAAATGATCATCCCAATTACCTTTCAAGTCGATGATACATGCTCTCAACATATCCTCCAAAGTCTGTATTGAACACTCTGCATGGCCATCTGTCTGTGGATGAAAAGCAGTACTAAGGTTCAATCTTAAACCCAAACCCTTCTGAAATGACTTTCAAAACTAAGCAGTGAATTGAGCTCCCCTATCTAAGATGATAGACAAAGGAACTCCATGCAGTCTAACAATCTCTCTAAGATACAGTCTTGCATAATCCTCTACGGTGTCCGTAGTCTTAACCGGCAAGAAATTGGCCGATTTGTTCATCCTATCCATAATCACCCAAATAGAGTCATGATGTTTGAGGGTTCGTGGTAAACCAGTAATTAAGTCCATGTTGATCATCTGCCACTTCTATTTTGGGATCTCTATATTCTGAGTCACTCCAGAAGGCCTTTAGTGCTCAACTTTAACTTGTTGGCAGTTCGGGCATTTGGACACAAACTCTTCTATATCTCTCTTTATTCCACTCCACCAGTATACTTCTCTTAAGTCATGGTACATCTTTATCAAGCCTGGATGTATGGAATACATGGAATTATGGGCTTCTGCCATGATTCTCTCTCAAATGCCATCAATACTTGGAACGCATAATCTTTCTTAATATCTCAACACTCCATCTCCCCTTTTGGCAAAATTCATTACCTTATGAACTCATCTTTCAGTTGAAAGAGAATGAGGTCCTGATCTTTCATTGCTTTCACCTCTGCAACTAGAGATGATTCAGCTTTATTCCGGACTCTTGTACCACCCTCACAAGAGTCAATAAGTTAAACTCCAAAATACGCAAGTATTTGCACTTCCTTTGGAAACTCCTTATTTTCCTCTTCCATATGGGACGTACTCCCCATGGATAACCTTCTAAGAGATTCGACAACTATGCTTGATTTACCTGAGTGGTAGAGAATGCTCATGTCATAATCCTTGAGTAACTCTAGCCATCTCTTCTGCCTTATTTTTAAGTCCTTCTGACTGAGTACATACTGCAAGCTCTTATGATCTGTGAATACATCCACATGTACACCATAAAGATAGTGATTTCAGATCTTAAGAAAAAATACCATCGCTGCCAACTCAAGTTCATGAGTGGGGTAGTTCCTCGCATGGGTCTTAAGCTGTCTAGAGGCATAGGAAATTACCTTATCTTTATGTATCAACACGCATCCCAATCTAACTCTGGAAGCATCATAATAGATTATAAAACCATTTGTTCCCTCGGGTAGGGACATGTCACGATCTGGCCTAGGGCCTAGCCATAACACGGTGATCGAAACTCTAAAGAGCTCCAACCAAGCCTCTTGTACATATCATAAGCATACATAAGGTAAAATATAAAAGCGGTAACATCATAAGAGAGTCTAAAACATGAATAAAAATTTGAAATTTGTCTTATGACAATATAGACTCGAACATATGTCCAACTAGATGCCTCTAAACATGAGTATGGGCGGAGAATAAGACATGTCCTAGCTCACACTCTATATACAACGTAAATAAAAGTCTTTAGAAAAGAAAAGAGTAACCATTTGAAAACTAGTCCCCAATTAATGAGAACTCACCACAACACTGTCGGATAGAGAACGCCTACTAGTTACGTGGATGATTAGGTTCTTCAACCTCAACCCCTATATTATGAGACAATGTAGGAAAAAAGTATGCATTAGTACGTTGGAATGTACTAAGTATGTGGGCAATGCAATGCATGAAAAAAACTATATTTGTAATAATGACCATTTGAAATAGCATGTTAGGAGAAGTAGTCGAAAATCATAAGTAGTCTTTAAGAAAGATGAATGCATAAAAATCATAAGAGTATCATGTAAAATAAAAGATAGGATTAGTCATTTAAAACATAAAGGAAATGTACATATGTGGGATAGGAACCATAATCGATAATAAGAACATGCGAGCTATAACATGGAATTCGATGATATCCACATCGAGAAGGAGGAAGCTACTTTGCCAAGGTAGACTCCTGATCATGAATATGTGCTATTTGTGGATCCACTAGCTAGGCCATAAAGGCAACATATGGGGGCATGTAGTTTATGGGACATGAGGCTACTACTGTGGCTTTTGGTAGGGCCCCCACCTTAAGTCCACTCGGTGCTAAGTCAAAACCCCACGGAATACATACATAACATAAAAATCATAATTTCATAAATCATAGTCATAATCATAAGTTTGAAATCATAGAGTAGCTAATGACATAACATACTCGTAATGTGTGAATTGTCCTTTCATCATTACGATTATGCTTCATAATTCATATAGTTAGGCCTTAGGTCACCTATAGGGTACTAAGTCACCTTACTCCATAACTTACATAAAAATTATTATTTGGAACATACTCATATCCCTTGATCATATTTAAAATACATAATCATATTTATACATGGAAATTCATGATCATAACTTATACTTGAAAATAGGGTAGGACATGAATGCATGATCATTGACTTGAAAATTATGAAATTGACTTGAAAACATACATGATCATATACTTAATATCATCCCATACATAATTCATATCAATAATATCATTAGGAAGTATAATTGAAAATACTCATATTTTTTCATCATAAACCCTAGAAATCAAAATAAGAGTATTCATGGAAAAACTCTTCAATTTAATGCAATAACCATCAATTTATATCAAAATAGACCTATGATCATACTTTGAATCATAATTCATGCAATTGTAATAGAGATTATAAAACCCATAAAATAAAATAATTTAATTTGATAGAAGACTTGAGAAATTGATTGGGCTTCATGGATGAAAGAATACATGAATCAATACCCACGTACCTTAAGTGAGAGCACTAAATAATTGGAAGAACTTGAAAGTTTATGGAGAAATTGAGTAGATTTCTTGCAGTCTTCAATGGAAACCCTTGAGATCTTTTTTGTAGAGAGAGAAATATTTGATAGATAAATTGTAGGAGAATTAATAAAATTAGAGGTTTAGGTTTATTTATAGAGTTGGATTAGGCCCTAAAAACATCTAGGTTCATTGACTAACAATTTAAAAAAGGTCTAAAATACCCCTTATAAAAACTCAACTCGGCCAAAAAAAACATCCCAGGTCCGCGACGCAGACCCTCTGTTTCGTGAATTTTCTTGAAAATTCATCTTCCGATATACGGGTCCTAAAAATCAACGGAGACCATTTTTTTGTAGGTTTTGACCCCTTGATGGACTCGAATTTTCCAAAAAGATTAAGGATAACGCGTTACGTGAGTGACCTATTTTCAAGGCATTCTTAAGGCACTTGTGATCATTTTTGAGGGATGTTACAGGACAACACCGGAGTAGTAGTCAATCTAGCTTTCAACTCTTGAAAGATTTTTTCACAAGCATCAGACCATTGAAACTTAGCATTTTTCTGAGTCAACTTAGTCAATGGTGAGGATATGGATGAAAATTCCTCAACAAACATCTTATAGTAACCAGCCAATCCCAAGAAACTCCTTATGTCAGTTGGAGAGGTGGGTCTGGAACAGTTCTTAACTGCCTCAATCTTTTGAGTATCAACTCAAATTCTATCACCATATATAATATGGACTAGGAACACTACAGACGCAATCCAAGACTCACACTTCAAAATTTTAGCATACAGCTCCCTCTCCTTGAGAGTTTGAAGGAACCTAAGGTGGTTAGCATGCTCTCTCTTACTTCTAGAGTAGACCAAAATATCATCGATGAAGACAATCAAAAACGTATCCAAGTATGGCTTGAATACCCGGTTCATGAGGTCCATAAAAGTTGCAGGAACGTTAGTCAATCCAAAAGACATAACAAGATACTCAAAATGACCATAGAGGGATTGAAAATCCATCTTCGAGATGTCATGTTCTCTCACTTTCAACTGGTAATAGCCTGATCTGAGGTCTATCTTAGAGAAGCACATGACACCCTGAAGTTGGTCAAATAAATCCTCTATCCTAGGGAGAGGATACTTGTTCTTTATGATAAGCTTGTTCAGTTGCTGGTAATCAATATACATTCTAAGAGACCCGTATTTCTTTCGCACGAATAAGATATGAGCGCCCCAAGTGATACACTTAGCCTAATAAATCTCTTATCTAGGAGATCTTTCAGCTTTTCTTTCAACTCAGCGGGAGCCATCCTATAAGGAGGAATAAAGATAGGTTGTGTATCAGGAAAGACATCATACCAAAGTCTTTCTCTCTATCATGAGGGATTCTAGGTAGATCCTCAGGAAAGACTTCAGAAAACTCATTCACAACAGAAATTGACTCAAGAGATGGAGCCTGATCATTAATAATTTTGACTTGGACTATATGATATATACATCCCATGGAGATTAACTTTCTGTACTTAAGGTAGAAAATAAATTTATCCCTAGGCACTACAGAACTCTCCTTCCACTCTAAGATGGGCTCATTCGAAAATTGAAACTTGACAATTCAGGTTCTATAATCAACTAAGGCATAACAAGCATAAAATTAGTCCATGCCAAGAATCACATCAAAATCAACCATGTCCAACTCAACTAAGTCAACCATGGTATCCCTATGATAGATGGACATAGTACAATATCTATTGATCCTCTCTGCTAAGATAGACTCACCAATAGGAGTAGACACGCTGAAAGGCTCAAGAAGACACTCAGGAAGGATCTCAAATTTATAGGAGTCACAAAAGATAATGTAGCACCCGGATCATTTGAATGGGCATGACAATAGCTCATTTGAATTCCACCTCCGAAGTAGGAATGGTCTGAACAGTAGGTGTTTGGGGTACCTTAGTAGACCCTGCAGGTTGGTCCTTGTTCTCGGTGGAGGCATCTTTGACTGTGGAACCTCAGTGTTGGAAGTATTCCTCTAACTGGTTGTATGTTTAGGAGGCATGGTTTGCAATGTGTAAAGGCACTAATTATAACAAAAGTTTTATAGAGTTAAACACTATCGCAGGAACTTAGATTGTGAAAAAAGTGAAATAATTCCTAATGTCCTATAGCCTCCTAATTATAAGTGTGTTCCACGACTAACCCAAAAGCAAGACTCTACTAGGCACGGCTTCTAACAACCTAGGACTCTTGAACACTATGCTCTGATATCAAGTTTGTCATACCTCAAGAGGGGTTCCTTAGGTGTGGTCGTGTCACAACCAAAGCCTAGGGCCTAGACATGACATGGCGAATGAAAAACTCGAAAGTACCTCAAACAAGCCTCTTAGCATTGTTTTAGCTTTTCATAAGTAATGATGATAAATAAACAAGCAGAAATCATAATAGTAAATCTTCAACTTACATATATCCAATAATACCTCTAACTTTTAGATTTAACGGGGCTAAGACAAGTCCCTAGCTCACCCTCAATCATGATAGAAGAAATGCCATAGTAAAATATCTCAATATATCATAAGCTAGAAAGATAAAGGAGTATTGTTCCCGGAACATGGAAACTCACCAAAAATAGTCTTCAACAGAATATCAACTACCCACGTAGAGGAGAACGAGGAGGAGCACTAGTCCCTACATAGAGATATCATATAGGCAAAAGAGTATGCGTTATTACTTTGAATGTACTAAGTATGTAAGGATGCATGAACATTGAGAAAACATTAAAACATTTATGTAAAATGGACCATAATGTAATGCATGCATAATAAATCATATAGATATCCTTTAAAACATTCATTTTGTGGGAAAATAACCATAACCGACATTTAAGACCATGCGAGCTATTACATGGAATCCAACATATCCCCCTACGTTGGCCGGGGAGACTACTTGCCAGGTAGAACTCCGTCAACTTCATTTATTTCTTTAACTTTAACTTTAAGGGCTATTTATGGATCCATTAGCCTAAGCCTACAAGGGCTCCTATGTTGGCACATAGTTAATGAGACAAGGAGTTGCTACTAGGATTCCCTTACCGAATCCCACCTCAATTAACCATTCATGCTAAGTCAATCCCACGGAATAGTTTAATACTTCAAAATAGTCATAATATATAGCTTGAGAATTCAAAACATCATATTTGATAGAATAGCTCATTAAAACATTTGGTAATTCAAATATGTAAGAATTTTCCTTATTGCATAAAGAATCCATCATTCATATCATTTTCATCATTCTTTCATTTATAAGACTCTCTTTTGATCATAAATATTGCTTTCATAAACATTCATTTGGAGTCAAAGCTTTCAAGTCAAACTTTATTGAAAATATAGTAAAACTAGGTGGGTTCACATCACTTCAACTTACAAACATGTATGTAAATAAATATACATAAATACTTTGAAATTCATTAATTAAAAATTATGCTTTAAACAACTCACCATGAATTTCAAGAACCTTTAAAGAGATAAATAGAGAAATTACTTGCAAACCATCAATCCATACATATGTAATTATGTTGCATCAAAATAGACCAATAATTATTAGTTTAACCATAATTCATGCTATTAAGTAAAAAATGAATTACCCATAAAAAAATATTACTTGAAATCAAGAGACCTAATTGAAAGAGTTTATTTTGGACTACATGGGTGGAAGAACCCATGGATAAACACCCACATAACTTAGAGTAAAGCTTAAAGAAAATAAATATAATTTATCATATAATCAAAATAATTTAGACATGGGAGTGGAAGGAATACTCTCATTGAAGCCTTACATACCTGGAATCCGAAGCTTTAGTCGGAACCAAAGGACTTAATGAACACTCTTGAGTCCTAACTTTTCTCCTTGCCAGAACATTTTGTGTACTACCTGGAGTATAAGAATCACCGGAATAGTATTTCTTCACTATCAAGAACTAAAACTATATTTGAGAATGAGTAACGAAGTGTATAGAGAGAAGAGTTGCTTGAGAAAGCTTGATGAATAAAATGAAGAAATAAGGTGGGTATTTATAGGACTAGAAGAGGGACCTAATAATAAATAAAAATAATTACAAAGGATGATCTTGAAAATTTAATTGAGGATTTTGATGTCATGGATGATGTCAAAGGATTCTAGATCTTTCCATTGTAGGTGAGATGAGTTCTTTTTAAGAGAATACTCTCTTTTGGAGCTGCGTTTGAACAAGATAAATTACTTATTAGGATTTGGTGTCTTCATAAGAATGTAGAATGGAAGTCTAGTTTTATGTAGTTCAAGAATCAACCAATTTGGAGTATTATACAATGAGATATGATTTTTATTATATACTCCATTCCTTCACAGCATCCTGTCTTGCAACAATTAATTTATTTGACCTACTTAACCTTCGAAACTTAAAATATAATCTTCACAAAAGTTGTAGGTAATGATATTGTGGTTACTCAAAAAATTGAATCACCTAATTTGGACCATCCTATGAAAAGATATTTCCAAAATACAGAGGCTGTATTATTTTTTGGCGAGAATTAAAACATCGTGTACAACGTTTTTAGGGGATGTTACTATATCTCCCCCTGGTAACATTCATCCTCGAATTACGAAAGACTTAGCTTGAGTAGAGTAGAGTGTAAAACAACAACCCATCATTAATGCAATAGTGTAATTTAAAACATTGTTTGAAATATATTTCATAATTTGGTAAGCATATGACAAGAATAGTTGAGATGCAAAGATTTCAAGTAATTGAGCAAGGACAACTTAATACCTTAGGTGTGGGTAGAGGGAAAAAGATAAGTGTATCGCTTAATCATATCCGCTTCCACTTCCCATGTTGCACTTTCTATTTGTTGATTCCTCCAAAGGACTTTAACAGATGCAACTTCTTTGTTCTTCAATCTCTTAACTTGCCGGTCCAAAATTTCGACAGGAACTTCTTCATAGGTCAAGTTTTCTTCAATATTCACTTCTCCCATAGGTACAATGGAACTAGGATCACCCACACTTTTTTTCAACATAGACACATGAAATACTGGATGAACCATGGCCATTTCCAATGGTAATTCCAACTCATATGCAACCTTGCCAACACATCTCATGATTCTATAAGGCCCTACATACCTAGGGCTCAATTTCCCCTTTTTACCAAATCGAACCACACCCTTCATGGGTGAAATCTTCAGATACACCCAATCATCCATATTAAACTCAAGATCCCTTGTTCTAGTATCAGAATACGACTTTTGATGACTTTGAGCCATCTTCAACCTTTTTCTAATGATCTTCACCTTCTCTAAAACATCAACTACCAAATTGGGGCCCAACAAGGTCATCTTGCCTACTTTGAACCAACCAACTAGTGATCTACATCATCTTCCATACAAAGCCTCAAACGGCGCCATCTTAATACTTGAGTGGTAACTATTATTATAGGCAAACTCAATGAGCGGTAGATGATCATCCCAATTTCCTTTAAACTCTAACACACAAGCCCTTAACATATCCTCTAGTGTTTGAATCGTCCTTTCGGCTTGCCCATCCGTTTAAGGATGGAATGATGTACTCAACTTTACCTTAGTACCGAGGCCTTTCTAAAATGATCTCCGAAAGTGAGATGTGAATTGGGTACCATGATCCGAAATAATGGATAACGGCATACCATGCAACCTCATCAACTCCCGAATATACAAGTCGGCATAGTCTTCGGCACTATAGAAAGTCTTAACCGGTAGGAAGTGAGCTGACTTAGTCATTCTATCACTAATTACCCAAATCGAGTCATGACGCTTCCGGGTATGAGGCAAACCCACTACGAAATCCATATTCACATCTTCCCACTTCTAAGTAGGGATTTCAATGTCTTGGGCTAGGCCACCCGGCCTTTGATGTTCAGCCTTCACTTGTTGGCAATTTGTACATTCGGACACAAACTTTGCTATGTCCTTTTTCATGCCACCCCACCAATATAACTCCTTTAAGTCTCAGTACATTTTCGTTGAACCGGGATGAATAGAGTATGTAGAATTATGAGCCTCCATCAAGATCAAATTCCTTAGGCCATTAACATCTGGAACACATATCCGACCTTGGTAGTATAGCACCCCATCTCCCCCTTGGGAAAAGACCTCTATCTTTTTTTCCTTTACCAACTTCTTTAACTCGATAAACGTTGGGTCAAGATCTTGCTTTGATTTAACATCCACCACCAAAGAGGATTCAGACCTATTTTGAACAACCATACCACCATCATTAGTACCACACAACTTCACCTCTAATCTAACCAACCGGTGAACATCTTTCACCAACTCCCTCTTCCTTTCATCCCTATGGGCCACACTCCCCATAGATACTCTACTAAGTGCATCAGCAACCACATTGGCTTTACCCGGATGATAGTGCATACTCATGTCATAATTCTTAAGGAGTTCTAGCCACCTCCTTTGCCTTAGATTAAGGTCCTTTTGGATGAACACATATTGAAGACTTTTATGATCAGTATACACATCCACATGCACCCCACAAAGGTAATGCCTCCAAATATTCAGAGCAAAAATAATGGCCACCAATTCAAGGTCATGGGTAGGGTTGTTACGCTCATGCACCTTTAATTGCCTATAAGCATAGGCTATGACCTTGCCGTTTTGCATTAAGACACAACCTAAACCAATTTTTGAAGCATCATAATAAACTACAAACCCTTCTTATCCTTCTAGTAGAGTCAAAATAGGAGCAAAGGTAAGTTGATCTTTCAAGGTCTGAAACTCTTTTCACACTCATCCATCCATATGAATTTGGCTTTCTTTTGGGTTAATTTTGTCATAGGAAATGAGATGGAAGAAAAACCTTTGACGAACCTTCTATAGTACCCGGCTAGACCCAAAAAGCTCCTAATATCTGAAGGAGACAACGGTCTAGGACAATTCTTGACTGCCTCTATTTTCTTTGGATCAACCTTGATTCCATCATCGGATAATACGTGACCAAGAAATGCCACCTCCTATAACCAAAATTCATACTTACTAAATTTTTCAAACAATTGCCTATCCTTCAACGTTTGAAGCACAACTCTCAAGTGATTTTTATGTTCTTCCTCACCCCGAAAGTAAATCAAAATATCAGTAATGAAGACCACCATATATTAAGGTAAGGTTTGAATACCCTATTCATCAAGTCCATGAATACCACCGGTGCATTTGTCAACCAAAAACTCATCACCACAAACTCAAAGTGACCATACCTTGTTTGGAAGGCCGTTTTGGGAATGTCACACTCCCTCACCCATAGTTGGTGATAGCCGGCTCGAAGGTTGATCTTGGAGAAGTGACTTGACCCTTGCAATTGATCAAACAATTCATCTATTTTAGGGAGTGGGTACTTGTTCTTTATGGTCATCTTATTTAATTATCGGTAGTCTATGCACATTCGAAGTGACCCATCCTTCTTTATCACAAATAGAACGGGAGCACCCTATGGCGAAATACTTGGTCTTATGAACCCCTTCTCTAACAAGTCTTTTAATTGTTCCTTCAACTCTTTCAATTCTGCTCGGGACATACGGTAAGGAGGAATAAAGATAGGTTGGGTATCGGGGAGGAGATCGATACCAAAATCAACTTCCCTTTTGGGAGAGACACCAGGAAGGACATCGAGAAAGACATCAGGGAATTCATTGACTATAGGAACCAACTCAAGAAGAGGACTTTTGGAGTTGACATCCCTAACCCTCACAATATGGTAAATACAACCCTTAGAAATCATTTTTTGGGCCTTAAGATAAGAAATGAACTTACCCTTTACCACTGATTCATGACCCTCTCATTCAATAATAGGCTCATTTGAAAATTGGAACTTGACTCGACGAGTCCTACAATCTATGAAAGCATAAGATACATGTAACCAATCTATCCCAAGAATGACATCAAAATCTGTCATCTCAAGCTCAATGAGATCACAAGGAATAACTTTATGCAAGATGGACACAAGGCAACCCCTATAGACCTTTCTAGCAATAACCGACTCACCAACGGAGGTAAACACAAAATAGGGATGTAATAATATTTCAGGTAAAACATCAAATCTATTAAAAAGGAATGGAGTAACAAAATATAAATTTGCATTCGAATCTAATAGTGCATACACATCAAAAGAAAAGACCTTTAACATACCGGTAATAACATTGGGTGCATTCTCAACCTCTCGTCTCCCATGCAAGGCGTAAAAGCAGTTGGTGCTTGGACATCTCCTTGGACTTGTTGACCAAGAGCAATTTTTCCTTGAGGCCTACCACCACCATCTCTACAATCCTTAGCATGGTGGACCAGCTTGCCACACTTAAAGCATGCATTGGAGCCAGCTAAGCATTCCCCATTGTGAGTCCTTCCATACCTCTTGCAAGCGGGGAAAGTTTGAGTAGAAACATTCTCTCTTAGAACTATTGGTTTACCACTCTTTTCTTTGTTAAACCTTGGAGGAGGATTATTAGTGGAACCTTGTCCCACAAATCGTTGCCCACCTTGGACTTAGCCATTGTTACCATAATCGGACCTTTGAGGGTTAAACCCTCCACCATCAACTCTAGCCTTTTTGAACCCCCTTGATCTCTCCCTAAGCTTCTCTTCTTCAATTTGTTCTGTGTAAGTCATTAACCAAGAGATGTCCATCTCCTTGACCAACATGGCCGTTTTGCACTCCTTGGACACCAAGCTTAAGACACCAGAAATAAGCTTGCTCATCCTAGCTCTTGGGTCAGCGACCATGAAGGGAGCATACTTTGACAACTTAGTGAATTTGAGAGCATACTTCCTCACGCTCATACTCCCTTGACGGAGGTTGATGAACTCCTGGATTTTTGCCTCCCTTAGCTCTAATGGGAAGAAACAGTCTAGGAAGGCACCTTTGAACTCTTCCCATCCTATCGACCCTATTTCTTTATCCCTCTCAACAAGCAATTATTCGTACCACACTCGAGCCACACCTTTGAGTTGATAGGCCACTAGCTCGGCCTTCTTATTTGGTGGCACACCCATGATAGCCACAATTCGGTACACCTCATTAATAAACTCTATAGGGTCCTCATCTAGTTTAGAACTATCGAACTCGGGCGGATTCATCCTATGGAAATTCCGAATCCTAGAGGTTGGATTTTGCATTTGGGGAGGAGGAACACCAAGATGCCCTTGGTTGATTACGACTTGAGCTAACAAAGTAATAACACTGCAAAACTCGGCATGGGTTACCCCATCCTCATGATGTGAGGCATTCGGAATTGGAGGAGTTTGGTCCTCATCGTCAACCCTTGCTCTTTGAGGTGCTCTTCCATGAGTCATTATCTAGAGAACATGAAATGGGTCATTAGTTAAAGGAAAGCATAGGACACTCTAAGGCACAACATGAATTCGAAAGAAGTGAAAATTTTCCTAAACGCCTCATAGTCTCCTATTCAAAATTATGGCGCGCTTCACAACCATAAACAATACCCTATTTGATGCGGTATGTTAGACTCCAAGGACTATTCAAAACCTCGGGCTCCGATACCAAGTTTTTCACGACCCAAGCCTAAGGCCTAGACGTGACATGGCGAATGAGGAACTCGAAAGTACCTCAAACAAGCCTCTTAGCATTGTTTTAGCCTTTTATAGGTAATGATGATAAATAAACAAGCGAAAATCATAATAGTAAATATTTAACTTACATATGTCCAACAATACCTCTAACTTTTAGATTTAATGGGGCTAAGATAAGTCCCTAGATCACCCTCAATCATGATAGAAGAAATGCCATAGTAAAATATCTCAACATATCATAAGCTAGAAAGATAAAGGAGTATTGTTCCCGGAATATGGAAAATCACCAAAAATAGTCTTCAACGGAATCTCAATTACCCACGTGGAGGAGAACGAGGAGGAGCAATGGTCCCTACATGGTGATATCATGTAGGTAAAAGAGTACGCATTAGTACTTTGAATGTACTAAGTATGTAAAGATGCATGAACATTGAGGAAACATTAAAATATTTATGTAATATGGACCATAATGTAATGCATGCATAATAAATTATATAGATATCCTTTAAAACATTTATTTTGTGGGAAAATAACCATAACCGACATTTAAGACCATGCGAGCTATTACATGGAATCCAACATAACTCCCTACATTGGCCGGGGAAACTACTTACCAGGTAGAACTCCGTCAACTTCATTCATTTCTTTAACTTTAACTTTAAGGGCTATTTATGGATCCATTAGCCTAAGCCTATAAAGGCTCCTATGTTGGCACATAGTCAATGAGACAAGGGGTTGCTACTAGGATTCCCTATACCGAATCCCACCTCAATGACCCATTCGTGCTAAGTCAATCCCACGGAATAGTTTAATACTTCAAAATAGTCATAGCATATATCTTGAGAATTCAAAACATCATAATTGGTAGAATTGCTTATTAAAACATTTGGTAATTCAAATATGTAAGAATTTTCCTTATTGCATAAAGAATCCATCATTCATATCATTTTCATTATTCATTCATTTATAAGACTCTCTTTTGATCATAGATATTGCTTTCATAAACATTCATTTGGAGTCAAAGCTTTCAAGTCAAACTTTATTGAAAACTTAGTAAAACTAGGTGGGTTCACATCACTTCAACTTGCAAACATGTATGTAAATAAATATACATAAATACTTTGAAATCCATTAATTAAAAATTATGCTTTAAACAACTCACCATGAATTTCAAGAACCTTTAAACAGATAAATAGAGAAATTACTTTCAAACCATCAATCCATACATATGTAATTATGTTGCATCAAAATAGACCAATAATTATTAGTTTAACCATGATTCATGCTATTAAGTAAAAAAAAATAAGAATTACCCATAAGAAAATATTATTTGAAATCAAGAGACTTAATTAAAAGAGTTTTTTTGGACTACATGGGTGGAAGAACCCATGGATAAACACCCACATAACTTAGAGTAAAGCTTAAAGAAAATAAATATAATTTATCATATAATCAAAATAATTTAGACATGAGAGTAGAAGGAATACTCTCATTGAAGCCTTACATACCTGAAATCTGAAGCTTTAGTCGGAACCAAAAGACTTAATGAACACTCTTGAGTCCGAGCTTTTCTCCTTGCCAGAACGTTTTGTATACTACTCAGAGTATAAGAATCACCGAAATAGTATTTTTTCACTACTAAGAACTAAAACTATATTTGAGAATGAGTAAAGAAGTGTATAGAGAGAAGAGTTGCTTGAGAAAGCTTGATGAATAAAATGAGGAAATAAGGTGGGTATTTATAGGAGTAGAAGAGGGACCTAACAATAAATAAAAATAATTACAAAGGATGATCTCAAAAATTCAATTGAGAATTTTGATGTCATGAATGATGTCAAAGGGTTCTAGATCTTTCCATTGTAGGTGAGATGAGTTCTTTTTAATAGAATACTCTTTTTCGGAGATGTGTTTGAACAAGATAAATTACTTATTAGGATTTGGTGTCTTCATAAGAATTGTAGATATGGAAGTCTAGTTTTATGTAGTTTAAGAATCAACCAATTTGGAGTACTATACAATGATATATGATTTTTCTTATATAAATACTCCATTCTATCACAGCATCTTGTCTTACAAAAATTAATTTATTTGACCTATTTAATCTCCAAAACTTAAAATATGATCTACACAAAAGTTGTAGGTAATGATATTTTGGTTACTCAGAAATTTGAATCACCTAATTTGGACCATTCTATAAAAAGGTATGCCCAAAATACAGAGGTTGTATCATTGTTTTGGCGAGAATTAAAACATCATATACAACGTTTTTAGGGGATGTTATAGGTCGGCACTCAGAAATCATCTCTAGCCTCCGAGAGAAACACTTGGTACCATCACTTATTCGTTCATCAGCAGAAGACTTAAGTGAAAATAAGAATACTTATGTGGGCTTGTCATCATCAAAATCAAAGGAAAGAAATAATCCTTAGAAGAAGTAGTTCCAAAGGATAACTACTCCAATTACATGATCAAACTCTTTATACGAAGCCTCTTACACTATCAGAAGGTGCCAATGACATGTCAATGGCTACCTCAAAAGAAACATAACACTCAACAATAATAAAAGGATAAAAAGTTCCTCCGAATACAAGAAGGACTCACCAAATAGCTGGAAAGAAATGATCTTCAACGATGCTCCCATTGAGGATCTCTAACACCGGTATCTGCATCATAAAATGATGCAGGTCGAATGACGTCACTACATGGAATGTACGAGTATGATAAATGGAAGGAAAGTAAGGATAGATATCAAGAAACTCCTCTCAGGAAGACTCAGCTCAGAACTCAACATCATCTCAACATCAATATTTAATGCAAGTTTAAAACTAATAATAAGAAATACTTACTCAGTTGGGAGTTTCTCTAACCGACAATCATAACTTATGAGCTAGTGTTGATACAACAAAGCAATGTCGTTTCCACATCCATTCAATACCTTGCCAGGGTAAAGAACATCTCCATCTTAGATCCAATCATCAAAGTCTTCTTTTTGGGATTAAGAGGTATAGCCTCCATCCTACGCTGCTATATAGTTTTAGGTTTGAGTTAATTAAACTCTTACCCAACTTGGTGCTAAATACTACTCTCAAAATATGTGCTCATATTAACCTCATCATCCAGTCTTATTGGACTTTTATTTAAAATGTCAAAATTATCTCATTACCTCTTCATCAATTATTACGTTTCAAAACATCATTTACATCTCATCAAAACATCGTGCTCAAAACATTATTTAATCCAAAGAATCAAATTCATTTAAACTCAATTCTTTTGCTCTTTCAAAACTCAATAAAATACATATATAATATTAATTCAAATCATTCTTTTTGTTAATGGATATTAAAAGCCAACATCTTTACTTAAAATATGCGTAAAAATATTCATGAATATCAAATCATTTAGAGTTCATGGAAAAGTAGCAACGAACAATAATTCCAATAATATGAGAGATAGTAATAATAATAATACTCTCAATGCATAAATATATTTAACTCAATAAAAGAAGAAATAACTCATTTATAATTTAAGATTTAGGGTAAAACTCAACTATAACTCAATTGCGATGAATTTATATGTTGGGTGCATGGACGAACTTAATCCAATGCTATGAATGGCCTTACATACCTGGAATCATAAGCTTTACTCCGAATTGAAGAACTCAATGAACACTCTTGAACCCCTAGCCTTTTCTTCTCGTCGGAGCATTTCGTGTACTACCCGAAGTATAAAAATCACCAAAATAGTATTTCTACACTACTAAAAACTAAAACTAGATTTGAGAATGAGTAAAGAAGTGTATAGAAAAAAGAGTTTCTTGTGAAAGCTTGATGAAAAAAAAGGAGGAAATAAGATGGGTATTTATATGTATGGAGGAGGGACCTAATAATAAATAAAAATAATTATAAAGAATGATATTGAAAATTCAATGGAGGATTGTGATGTCAAGGATATGTCAAATGGAGGACTATTGATGTCATGGGTGATGTTAAATGGATCTAGATCTTTTCATAGTTGGTGAGATGAACCTTTTTTTAACGGAATATTATTTTTTAGAGCTAAGTTTGAACAAGATAACTTCCTCATTAGGATTGGGTGTCTCATATGAATTGTAGCTCTAGAAGTCTTATTTTATATCGTTTAAGAATAAACCAATTTGGAGCATCCTACAGTGAGATATAATTTTTCTTCTAGAAATATTCAATTTCGTCACAGCCCATATCTTGCAAAAATAGATATGTCTCAAAAAAGTTGTAGTTAATGATGTTGGGGTTATTTAAAAATTTGAATCACCTAAGTTGGACCATCCTATGAAAAGTTATGCAAAAAATACAGAAGTTGTATCATTTTAGTCGAGAATTAAAACACCACATACAACGTTTTAGGGGGTGTTACAGTTTCCTAAAAAAATATTTAAAACAAAATTGAGTTGTCCTAAGTTGAGGTCTACAGGTCCTCCAAAGGAGGGTCTCGAGTCTGATAAGATGTTGGATTCCATGCTTGGACTCGTTTTGAGTGGTGAGGTTTAAGGAAACTTTCAAAAAATATTTTTCTATTTTAATAACGAATGTTTCGAAGAAAAAAAACATTTAGCTTTATGTATGAAAGTCACTTTTTCTTAAATTAGAGGAAATTTAGTCTATTTGAAAAAAATATTTTTCAAAACATTTTACTCAACCAAACATGAGAAAATTAAAAAATATTTAATAAAAATATTTTCTTTTCTTCATACCAAATACACCATTAAAAAGTGTATTTTTTGGAAGTTCCAACACCCTTATATATATTATAGAGAATGGGGAGAGTTGGCAAAATAGACACTCTCTAGACTTAATTGAACATTAAGACACAAGTTTTGAAAATTTTGGTCTATAGACACCATTTATGACATCATCAATTTGAATCCAAAAGTGTGCAAGACCAACACTCAAGTCTTTAAAAATATACTTTGGCCCCCGTCATTCTTTTCCAACAAATGAGAATTCTTTATTATTATTCATTAACAAATATTTCCAAAAGGTGAACAAAATTTTTTTCAGGAAGAAACCCAAAAAGTTGAAATCATCATCAACTTACTCATTGCTTCCATTTTTAGCCATTTTCTTTCAAGAATTGTGAAGAAATAATTTTCCCGCCATTTTATAGAAGCTTGAGAAGCCCTCCAAATCACTCTCCAAAATCACTCCATTACTGATTAGAAGATAACTTTCAGTAGTTTAAAAGCATTATACGTAGTATTCCGTCATTGCAGGACCTAAATTTTAGCTTATCTTTTCATTCACCTTTCTGTAGGGATTGGTACCAACCATCGACTGTTAAAGACTTTTATCTAACTCTAGTATCGATCAGTGTAGTCTATAATGACAGTAGCTGAATTTGTTGTTGGTGGTGGTGATTATATGGGAGTATGAGAGGGGACTCCCAAAACCTAAATTTGGAAATCTTTTAGTAAGACGACAGTGCCCATTGCTTTGTGTCACAACGGTTCATAAGATGATATGATTGCTAGCGTAATTGAGGCCAGTGAGTTAGCTTGCGAGTCAAACGACTTGGTGATTAGCTATCAAATGAATGAGAGGGGAAAAGTACATCCTATATTCATAAAGAATGATATGAGTGTAGGCTTGTACATGTTGGATATTGTTGCTGATGGCTCTAGGCCTATATTGAGCATAAATGTCATTGCTAGGCCTCCGATTAAATCACTGAATTCATTTAACGACGACAATGATAATTTGGTTGAAGATGACAGCTTGGGTGATCATCCAAAAGAGAGCTTGGGTAACTTTTCAAATGAGAGCTTGTGTGATGATTCAACAAATATGTGTGATCATCCAATGGTAAGGGAAAGCAACAAATAGATACGAAATATCTTGAAAATTTTGAAGACTTTGACAGAGAGCAGATATTGGGATCACAACCCAACCATTCCTTTTCGGATGGAACTAATTTCTATATAAATCAAATATTCAATAGCAAGAGTGATATAATATTATTATTATCTTAAGCAGCGGCGAGGAAGTCTTTTGATTTTGGTACGGTGAAGAGTTGTACTAATTATTTAAAGATCAAATGTGTATCTCGTATTTGTGGGTGGATGTTGAGTGCTCAGACAAATTTCATATCTACAAATCCAGTGGCGATCACAGTTATGGTGTTGATCATGCCAACAAAAGCAATAGAAAAATCTTGACCAAAGTCATTGCATCTCTTTGTGTGAATTTGTATCGCGATGGCAAAGGTCCAAATGTTAAGGAGATTCAGAGGGTTATTTTTAACTCTTTTTGCAGCAGTCTAAGCTATTGTAAATATTGGAAGGGAGGTTTGATTGCGAATAAAATAGTATGAGCGACAGCAGAGCATGGGTATTCGTGCTTATCGACTTTTTCCTACATGTTTGACATTCTTAATGTTAGCTCTAGCTATTCTATCATGGTAAACGAGGAAAGTCATAGGTTCATGTATTACTTCTTAGACTTCGATGCTTGCATTAGGGGATTTACCCACATGAGAAATATAATTGCGGTCGACGACACTCATTTACATGGTAAAAGTGAGGGTGTGTTGTTGAGCACCATTGCATAAAATACGGAGAGCCATGTTTATGCAATTGCATTTTGTGTTGTGGACAAAGAGAATGATGCATCTTGGACGTTCTTCTTTGAGAACTTGAAAGAGATTGTGGTCGATGAATCAGATTTGTGCTTTATCTTCGATAGACACAAGAGCATTGCCAACTACATTGTGAAGGTTTACAATCATGCTTATCACGGATATTGCATGAGGCATCTCGGTGAAAATCTCCGAGTAAATCATCACTGTGGAGATTCCCTCTATTTAAACTACAATTCAGCAAAGCCATATTTTATAAATGAAGTTAATGATCATTTTGTAGAATTCAAGAACAATAGCCCCAAGGCAGCTAATGTCCTTGAGCATGAAGTTGGTTTTGAGAATTGGAGCAGGACACATTTTCCAGGAAATAGCTATGTTGTGATGACCGTAAATATTTCCTAGTCACTCAATGCTATATTAATATATGAAAGAGAATATCTCATGGTATCCATATTCAATTTGATTGTTAAGAGGTTTGGAGAATTGTTCAGGGAGAGACATACATATGCTCTCAAATCTAAGGATAATAAAATGGTGCCAGCTGCCGAAAAGATTACAAGAGAAAAAATAATCGAGGGAGACTCCTTTTACGTGGAGAACATAACCAAGGACGGAATCAATTCACCGTATTCGGGGCAGGTTCTACTGCCAAAGTGAACCTATTTGAAAAAATGTGTTCTTGCAAGGAATATGACTTGGTCAAGATACCGTGCACTCACGCGATAGCCTCTTTGCGATTGAAGCATGGAAATAAGTATGGAATGAGAATGTATCAGTACTCTTTGCCTTTGTATAAAGCTGAAGCATACCTTCTTGCATACTCTGAATCTATTAATGTTGTCCCCCTCGAGTCAGAATGGTGTGTGCCGCAGAAATTGCTAAGCGTTAAGATTCTTCCACCCCTTGTAGATACCAAGCTTGGGAGGAAGAAAAGAAAATGTGTCAAGAGCATCGGTGAGAATTTCAAGTGCACTAGGAGGAACAAATGTTCAATTTTCAAGAGATTTGACCACAAGACAACCACATGTATGAACAATAACAAATCTTAGATAGACTTGAGTCACTTTGTTTTTGTAATCAAGCTACTGGATATGCCACTTTGATTTTTGTAACGATGCTACTGTATTTTTGTACCCCCTGCATTTTCGTCATTTTAGTGTCAGTTATTATTGACGTGAATTATTATCTATTATCGATCAATGAAAATATGGCATTTGTTTGTGTAACCAAGCTACTGGGATTTTGGACCTATGTATTTTACTTATATAATGTTATTTATCAAAAAATAATTTATGTATTCATTCATGCTTTTATATATATATATATATATATATATATATATATATATAGTTATCCTATTGATCAAAAATGACTTATATACCATGCATGCTTATCTAATATGTATAGATATATAGTCATCCTATTATTAAAAAACATTGCATATATATATAATCATTTTATTGACCCAAAAAAATAATTCAAACATAACTAATACAAGTATTACTTGGATATACGCTCTACCAAACGACTCCTTAAAGAATTGTCAAAAAAATAGATGTTACCATTGGAGAACTTGGTATTTGAATATTGTCACTGGTGATTATAATATATAGATCATTTATATAGTTGATACTTTTCCATGTGAGTAGTATGTGTTGGACCAACGAGATATACATTGCATCATTATTAAGGTATATGACAGTTGATAGAATAATTTAAACATGATAGATAGTTCACCTACTGGATCGTGATACTCACATATAGACCATAGCTAGTAAAATTAAAAAAGGAGAATAATTGTTTAATAATAGATTGTGTTGTTGAAATTCATTCAATTAAATTAGTCTAGACAAGTAATTTGATCATGTAAGGGTGAATGCAAAATGGGAGTGGTGATCAACGATGTACGAGGAAGAGTTGTGGTTATATAATCAACATTCTCAGAGTAATGCTTGAGAAAGCGTAGGAATATTGTGAGGTTGTCACTTGTTTAACCACCACTCTTCATCATGAAGGGTCCATGTAGGTAGGGAATGGTCATGAATGATGTATGGGAAGAATTGTGGTTGAACAAATGACAACATACCTATCCTTTCTCAAACATTACTCTGAAGATGTTGATTATATAACCACAACTCTTTCTCGTACATCTTTGATCACCACCCCCAATTTATGTGGAACCTTACATGATCACATAACTTGTTTAAACTAGTTTGATTGAATAAATTTCATCAATATAATTTATTATTAATAAATTATCTACTTTTTAAATTCTAATAGTTATGGTCTACATATAAGCATTATGTTCTAGTACGTTCAATATATACCATATATGGACTATTGCATCAACTTTACTAATGATAGAGTGTAGATCTCGTTGGTCCATCATAAGCTATGCACATAGAAAAGTATTGATTATATGATACGTCTACATATTCTGATCATCATTGAATATTTAAATATTCAAGTTCTCCAACGGTAACGAAGTATAAGTTACTATTTCTTTCAATATTAACATATATTTTTTCCACAAATCTTTAAGGGGTCGTCAGGTGGACTGTATATTAAAGTAATGCTTTTATTAATTTGCTTGAATTTATTTTTTTGGTCAATAAGAGTTTATGTTCTATGATTGTGAATGTAAAACAAATTAATTTAATCAATCCCACCACCTATAAGAAGGTGATGCACAATGAACTCACTTCGTTGCCATGTCCGTCCAATACTGGCCAAGGTAAAGGACAAATATATCAATCTGGATCCATCAATTAATCAAATCTTATCTTTTTAGGACAATGAAATCGGGAAACATCAAACTTTAACGGTCTAATCCTATTCTACACTGGCTATGTAGTTATTGAATTTTACACTCGCTCAATTCGGTGCTCGATACTAATCCCAAAACTCAAAATGCTCGTGCAACTTAAACTAATCAGTTCAATCAAAACTTTTGACTAGTCTCATTGGACTCCTATCGAAACTCAATCTCATCTCAATCATTATGCTCTTTCAAATAAACTCAATCAAATCCACTCATTGACATTAAATACTCAACTCTTTTAAATTAAAACATGCAATTTTGACTCAAAATAATGCATAGCAAAATCACGATCAAAACAGTGAAAATTCTTAAAGACTCTTTCAATTCAACTCGGGCTCGACTCATGCTCAAATCATCAAGTTCTTTTAGAAATATATTTTTGAAAATCAATCACAACTCATTAAAAAAATTTCTCAAAACCATCATTTATGTTCAACATATCCATGTTCAAAATAATGAAACAAATTAACTTATGTGAAAACTCAAACCCTTGTACAATCAATGCTCAAAATCAAATATAATCTTCAATTAGGGTTTATGTGAATGAAGACATGAAAATGCATCCAAATCAAATACTCAACCCATAAACAACATCAATACGTATTTTAAATATGTACAAGGAACCCAAAAGACAATAGATAACTCAAGAATTCAATTTAAGGAACTCAAAAACTCCAACTCAACTCAACTCGAATCAATAAAGATGAAGGGTCACGTGAACGAACTTGGTCCAATGTTGTGTTAGCCTTACATACCTAAATCTTAAGAGTTATTGGATAAAAGTATTGGGTTTGGAACCTTGTAGCTTGAAGTTGAGAAACCAATCTATGGATTTGTGAAGGATATCTTGAACTTGGAGTCTAGATCTCTCAATATTGGAGAAATCCCTTTCTTGAAGTTCTTGATCTTTGGAGAAGGAGAATTTGGAATTTTGAGAGTATCTCTACGTATAAGAATATTATTAGGTTGAAAGATTGATAAAAATCACCTTTTAATAAATTCCGTCGGCAATTTTGGCGAGCTGGAGGTCTCCTCACCAACCTATTTGGTGAGTTGCCAAATGGTGCTTTAGCTCACTCAATCCAATAGTTTCTGAAGGATTTTGGGCACTATTTGGCTAGCAAGGTCATGGTTCGCTGAACTATTCGGCGAATCGCCAAATTGGCTGGTGAGCTCACTGAATTGTCCTGTACGGACATGCTTCAGTAAAATAATTATAATATTTTACTCCAAACTATAATCTTGGTGGCGTTGGAAAGAAGACTCAAAGAAATTTAACTTTATAGGTAATGGGCCACCCAATTCGTTATATTCTAGGAGATCTGGTCATTTGAAGTTGACCCTTATACGAACTCATTCGAAAACTTAGCTGATAGAAATTATTTGGACTTGGCTTGATTTTAGGGATCCCTTATGACCCTAAATCACATCTAATACACTTTAAATACTTATAAATTGATCCTAGATCATATATACAATTTGAAGTCTTCGAGTTCAAGCCTATACGCATATGAAGAATGGTCTGAATCTTAGCGTAGAAATTTTGAGGTGTAACATAAACCACATCTAATACCCTTCAAATACTTAGGAATTTATCCTAACGCATATATAAAATTACAAGTCATTCAGTTCGAGTCTACACACATATGAAGAATGGTTCGAGTCTTGACGAAAAAATTTGGGGTTTTACACAACTCTCCCGAGTTACTTTACCTCTTTCAACTGAAACTAGATTTTTTTCAAGTGTTAGTCCCTTGTGCTTAGGTTTATAAGTGGGCCTACTATTCTTGGCTAGCGGAAACATATGTGTCTATGATTCTTTTTGTGAAGCTATCAAATTCTCCGTTATCTAAATCAGATGGTTGTACTTATATTAGGGTTGGCAAACGGATGGATCGAGTCAAATATCTATCCATCGAAAATGATTCAGGTAAAGATGAATAAAATATTTGATTCGATCCTTATTTAATATGGATAAAAATAGGTAAATCCAATGAATAACATGGGTATCCATATCACTCATATTATCTATTCCTTCTTATTATGTAGAGAAATACGTACTTTCATTAAAACATACTTTTCTTTTTTTATCCTCCTTTTAGGGAGTATTTGGTATGAATGGAAATATTTTCATGTTTCCTATAAAATATTGTTTTTGAAAAATGAGTGGTCCTAAGTCGAGATTCAAAGATCAAAATTTGGATCTCGAGTCGGGATCGAAAGTTGAATTCCAGGTATGGACTTTGTTTCGGATGGTAAGATTTAAGAAAAGTTTTGAAAATTATTTTCTTGATTTAAGAAAAGTTTTTCCAGAAAATAATGTAAATGGCTACTTTTCTGTTTGAAACAAGGTGAGAATGAGCAAGTCCAGTAATTCTTGTGCGTTGTATTTGTAGTAATATTATACTGGGTTTAATGAAGAAAAGTTAAGAGAGTACCAGGAGAGAAAATGACTGAAAATTTAACGAATTAGAACTAATTTTCTTGGAAATTATTGATGAGGGGTCATATTTAAAATTTTAGGGAGTTCTCACGATTTTTAAAATTATGTAAAAACCTAAAAGTCAATATGTTCACATCTTGTTTGGATGGTTGGTACCCATTGCATTGTGAGTAAAGGTATTGTATGGTATTTGAAACTTCGGTATGGTAATTTTGGTTCGGTTTTTAAAATTATTATACCATTACCATACCAATTTGATTCAGTATGGTTTGGTATTTTGAAATTAGATTTTGGTATTTTGTGGTATGGTAAATCGGTAACCATAGTTTGTTAACTCAAAGAGATTAATCCCTTGATTTATTTCATTAATCTCAATAGTTTATATACATAAATACAAGAGTATAATTAGGCTATAATTAAGGAAACTAAATATCTCTACATTAGGAACTAAATATATATAATCTGTTATAATCTGTCAGAATATCTATAATCAGATAGCGAGAGGGGACACGTAACACTCGCACCTAGTCACGAGCCACCTTTTCCCGTACAAAATGTATATCCATCTCAATGTGCTTAGTCGTTGATGCTGAAAAGGATTACCAGCTAGATAAATAAAACTAAGATTATCATAGTAAACCAAAGTAGCCCGTGGAATTAGACAATGAAGTTTCAAAAGAAAGTGTTTCGCAACCAACATGCTCAGAAACCACATTGGCAACCCCTCGGTATTCTGCCTCTGCACTCAAATGGGACAAAGTAGATTCACATTTGGCGGACCATGAGATCAAGTTATCATCCATAAAGACACAATAACCTGAAGTCGAATGCTTTGTATTGGGGTACCCACCCCAATCAGCATCACTATATGAGACAAGAGTGGTTGTGGAAGAGGGATAAAGATGAAGACCATAATCAAAAGTACCTTGTAGGTAGCGCACGATGCGCTTGAGAGCGTTCATATGCTCATCCCGTGGGTCATGCATGAATAAGCATACCTGTTGTACAACATAAGTTATATCTGGTCTCGTGAACGTGAGGTATTGCAATGCTTCTACAAGACTCTGATAAAGAGATGGGTCCTCAAACGGTATGCTCATAATAGCCCCAGCTTTGGCTTTTGGAGTAGTAGATGGCTTACACGATGATATACCAGCTCGGTCAATGATCTCGGCTGCATACTTCCTTTGAGATAAAAATAAACCACCTGTATGATGAGTGACAGCAATGCCCAAGAAATAACTCAACGGGACCAAATCCTTCATAGTAAATTCAGAGCTAAGAAGCGATATGATAGACCGACGGAGCGCATCAGAGGAAGCAATTAAAATAATATCATCGACATACAATAAAAGATAATCCATAGAAGTACCTTGACGATAAACAAACAAAGAATGATCGGTCTTACTGTGAGAAACCCAAGAGTATGGATATAACCAGCAAATTGGTTATACCAAGCCCGCAGAGCTTGTTTCAGCCCATAAAGAGATTTCTTCAACAAACACACATGATTAGGTCTATCAGGATCTCGATAGCCCAAAGGTTGATACAATTAAACAGTCTCCTTGAGTTCGCCATGTAAGAAAGCATTTTTAACGTCAAGTTGATGAATCAGCCATGCCTTGGAGAGAGACAAACTATGAATCGTACGAATAGTCACCGGTTTGATAACTGGACTACATGTCTCACCACAATCCACTCCAACCTATTGGGTTTTAGCATCACCTACAAGATGAGCTTTATGTCTCTCAAACGAACCATCAGATTGTTCTTTATGAGCAAAAATCCACATACACCGAATAACATTAACATTTAGAGGATGGGGCACCAATTCCCATATTTTATTTTGAATAAGAGTATTATATTCATCATCCATAGCAAATTTCTAATTTGGGTCACGAAGAGCAGACACAGGGTTACGAGGTAGAAGAACTTTGAGATGGATGTAAGAAGGTTGAAAGACCTCTTAGGCTTATAGATCTCATGCTGACTGCTAGTAACAGGACCGGTGGGTAGACTAGAGGGAGAGACGGGAGTGGGTAGTAGAGAAGAGCTAGGTAGGAGAGTGGAAGAAGACACTAGGGTCGACCCAATAGGCAACAAAGGAGCAATTTACCCAGGTGAGGGGGCCGAGCCACTGGCTAGGCACAGTGAGATGGGCAGCGGTGCGGGAAAAAAGTGATGATCCGGTGAGTTTGTAGAGGTAGTGAGATGACGAACCACATAGGGAGATGATCCATTGTCTAAAATTTGGTATGTGTGATTTTGAGGAGTATGTAACTTGACAAAAGGAAATTACATCTTATCAAATATTACGTGATGGTTAATGATGATTTTTCCAGATGACAAATCAAAACATTTATACCCATGATGATGTGACAGATATCCCAAAAAAAATTACACGGGGTTGACCGGAGTTGAAGTTTGTTTATGAGTATGGATGGAATGAGAGGATAACATAAATACCCAAATACACGAAGATGGGGATAAGAGGGATCCTTCCGATAAAGAATGCAAACAGGGGATTGATAGTTTACCAGTTTATGAGAAAGGATGTTGAGAAGATAAGTTGTCATTTGCAAAGCATGATGCCAAAAGTGAGATGGGCAGCGGTGCGGGAGAAAAGTGATGATCCGGCGAGTTTGTGGAGGTAGTGAGATGACGAACCACATAGGGAGATGATCCATTGTATAAAATTTGGTATGTGTGATTTTGAGGAGTATGTAACTTGACAAAAGGAAATTACATCTTATCAAATATTACGTGATGGTTAATGATGATTTTTCCAGATGACAAATCAAAACATTTATACCCATGATGATGTGACAGATATCCCAAAAAAAATTACACGGGGTTGACCGGAGTTGAAGTTTGTTTATGAGTATGGATGGAATGAGAGGATAACATAAATACCCAAATACACGAAGATGGGGATAAGAGGGATCCTTCCGATAAAGAATGCAAACAGGGGATTGATAGTTTACCAGTTTATGAGAAAGGATGTTGAGAAGATAAGTTGTCATTTGCAAAGCATGATGCCAAAAGTGATATGGGCAGCGGTGCGGGAGAAAAGTGATGATCCGGCGGGTTTGTGGAGGTAGTGAGATGACGAACCACATAGGGAGATAATCCATTGTCTAAAATTTGGTATGTGTGATTTTGAGGAGTATGTAACTTGACAAAAGGAAATTACATCTTATCAAATATTACGTGATGGTTAATGATGATTTTTCGAGATGACAAATCAAAACATTTATACCCATGATGATGTGACAGATATCCCAAAAAAAATTACACGGGGTTGACCGGAGTTGAAGTTTGTTTATGAGTATGGATGGAATGAGAGGATAACATAAATACCCAAATACACGAATATGGGGATAAGAGGGATCCTTCCGATAAAGAATGCAAACAGGGGATTGATAGTTTACCAGTTTATGAGAAAGGATGTTGAGAAGATAAGTTGTCATTTGCAAAGCATGATGCCAAAAGTAAGGAGGAAGGAAAGCATAGGCCAATATGGTACGAACAATTTTATTAATCATACAGATTTGTCTTTCGAGTTTCCCATTTTGAGGAGATGTGTGAGGACATGACAATGGAAACGACAGACCATTAGCTCTACAAAAGTCCCAAAAGGGGTCATTATCAAATTCCTTGCCATTATCACATTGAATATTCTTAATGTCCCGCTCAAAGTGAGTTCGAATAAATGTCTTGAAATTTAAAAATATGGAAAAGGTTTGTGATTTTTGCGATAAAGGAAATGTACACAAGAATATAGAATAATCATCCATAAACAAGACATAATATCGATGACCTGAGGAACTCAAAATGGATGATGTCCAAAGATCACTATGTATAATATCAAATGGCATAAGAGTGCTAGAATTCGAAGCATAAAATGGAAACTTAACATATTTTCCAAGAGGATAAGAATGACAAATAAGAACATCTCTACTTGGATTACAGTTAATCAATTTATTCTTCCTTTGGGAATTCAACATAGGTGCTCCCGGGTGACCCAAACGAACATGCCAAAGAGATGGTGCCAAAGAAGAAAAAGTAGATGGTGAGGTAACTGGATTGGTGATCGGATAAATCTCTCCCCAACTGTTACACCTCATTACCAGCCTCCTCTTCTGAAAATCCTTCACAGAAAACCCAAAGGGATCAAAATTAACAGAGACAGTGTTATTAGTGGTAAATTTGCAGATGAACACCAAATTTTTAACTATGTGAGGGGTATGAAGGACATTGTTTAAGTGAAAGGAAGGACACGGGGAAGACAAAGTCATGTGACCATAGTCATTAATTGGAATTGATTGACCATTATCGATAATTATACCACGTTTATTGCTCTTATTAAAATAAGATATGAGGTTACCTTGCATGGATGTCATGTGAGAAGTGGCACCGGTGTCTATGAACCAATTTGCATCTAGAGGAGTGATACCAAGAGTATGCATGGACGCTTCAATATTCATAGGAATAGGGGTTGCCGTGTAGGCCTGCTAAGGTCGGGGACCAAGAACACCCACTCGTGGTAGCTGCTGCTGTCCATAATTGGGTTGGGACCAAGAAGTTGAAGGATATGGACATGGTGGTATAGCCCAAGGAACCCATAATGCCATCCACGGCCACTGCTGCTCGCCAGCCCATAGAGAATAAGGCGGAAGGTTCTGCCCCACTGATTGCTTTCTAGTGCCGCGGCTGTTGCAGCCTCTTAGCTGACCACCACGACCTGTATTACCTCTACTGCTGGCAGCTCCTTTGCTGCCTCTACGACCACCATTGTTTTCGCGATATTTTCCCCCATTATTGCTTCAGTTGTGGTTCTTCTTCCCACCATTAGAATTGCGGTTGGAAGAGGAATTATCAGGAACATTAGGAGAACCCTTAGATGAGAGAGCAACTAAAGCAGCGGAGGAGCTTTGGGCCGCTTTCTTATCACGGCCATCTTCCTCAAGAGTGAGCATCGAACGTGCTTGATAAAATTGAGGCAACGGGTCACATTGGCGAATAAGAGTGGCCACACCTTAGTAGGGATCGGTAAGGTCAGAGATCAGTTGAAGAACTAGTTGATCGTAAGCGATCGGGGAGTTGATCCGCTAGATATTTCAGATGTTGACAATAAGCAGAGACATTCGAAAAATCTACTATGTCAACATGAATAAATTCGTACTCAAGGGTGACAACACGAGAGTGTTTGTTATCTTGGAATATGTCACGCAAATGATTCCAAACCTCCATTGCTGTGGTGTCGGGTTCAGGAATTATATGCAAAAGATCATGAGAGATAGTAGCGTAGAGCCATTGGAGAATGGTGGCATCCAGGGTGGACCACATTTCTTGTCCTCTTCTTGTTGAGGTCATTTCTCTATGCCCGTTGCCGGAGGAATAATATGATCAATCACCCGAGGGGATCTTGGATGAACCTTAAAGAGTTTCGCCCAAGTGAAATATTGTACGTTCTTTATTTCAAGAGTGATGGGAACATGGTTCTTGATGTTGGATATAGCAAGAGCAGGATGAAAGGAATATTTGGAGTTATACATGGTGATTGGGAAGATAGGAAGAGGGAGAGGAGGGGTGCGGCGGTAGCAAGAATCCGAGAAGAAGAAGAAGGTCAGATCGTGCCCTAAAAATCTGATACCATGAAAGAGATTAATCCCTTGATTTATTTCATTAACCTCAATAGTTTATATACACAAATACAAGAGTATAATTAGTCTATAATTAAGTAAATAAAATATCTCTATATTACAAACTAAATAAACTAAATATCTCTATATTAGGAACTAAATATGTACAATCTGTCAGAACATATTTTCATATATTCTAACATTAACTTCGACTAATATATACTCATATAATAGAGTATTATGACTTCGGCAATTCAAAAAGTGGTGTCAATTGTATTATACTAAAATATTACACTTATAGAAATATATATTCAAAAGGAAGTACAAACAACTTCTTTTGTTAATCAATTACAAAATACATTTCAATAAAAATAGAGTAGTCAAAGTTTTAACATCTAAACATTTAGTTTATACTAATATTAGGCTGCATATTTGTTAGTATGTTAATAATATATATATGTTATTTATGTAACTATATAATTCGGTATGATATTTGATATTTCAATGTGTTATTCTAAATATCAAATACCATACCAAATACCAAAAAAATTTAAAATATAAACCGTATATCATACCAAATACCATAATATCGAAACCACGGTATCAAAAATTTTGATACTGTATGGTAATTCGGTATATACCATACCATGCCCATCCCTAATTGTGAGTTTGAATATAATATTTAATTTGATTGTTACTTAAATTTTATTGTATTGTATCATTTAAATCTATATTTAGGTAACAACGAAAATTTTCATTTTATGTAATGATAAATTTGGTGTGATCGCGTCGTTACCTTAATTTTTTACTTATTATTTGATAATCATATTTTATTATTTACCTTACCTTTTATCGTAGTTTTTTCTTGTATTCCATTTTACTTTAGGTTTATTACTCAAAAACTATAAGTGTGTGACATTAATTATTTTTCGGGTGATTGTCGATAGGCTGAAAAAATCAACCCATTTCTTTTCGGTAAGATCATATTTTCAGCTCAAGATTATACAAGGTTGTATATTAGAGAGATTGTAGATTGCATGGTATTCCTTGATTGATTATTTTAGATGAAGAGGCACAGTTTACATTACATTTTTGGCGATCTTGCAGGCGTAGGTCAATCTTAGTACAACATTTCATCCTCAAACTGACGGCCAAATTGAACGTACAATCTATGTCACGACCTGATTCCTTAGGTCATGATGGCACCTACCATAACTCGCCAGTAGGTAAGCCAATCCGTCAACACAGAACTTCAAGTAATGGGTTTGAGAGCAGAAACTAAACAAGAGTGGCGAATTATAAAGACAAGCAGAAAGAATAAGCGGAAGTAAACCAAAACTTGATATAGACAACTAAAGATCCCTCCTAGAACCTGAAAGTCATAAGTACAGAGCTGCTACAAAATAAAGACGAGTACAAGTCTCGAAAGTGGACCGTACATATATTTACAATAATTGGCTAGTCTTAAAAGGCAAAAGATGAGCCATCCATACTAAAGGAGACAGAAGTGATCCAGAAATTCCTAGTGCTCACCCTAGTCTTCGAATTTGACTGCAACAGGCTCGATCTAATCATGACGGTAGCTGGTGCTCGGTCCTGTATCACAAAACTAGATGCAGAGTGTAGTATGAATACCAACACAATAGGTACCCAGTGGGCATCATAGGCCGACTGAGAAGAAAAGGTAAAACAATATGAAAAAGAGGAATAAGCCTAAATAGGAGTCAACATAAGCATCTAAAGTGAAAAGAGTACTATCTACGAGAGCTATAGCTAACTATACCCAACTGGCCCCCATAAGCCCAGCCGGGACACTCATGCGCAAGTTAAATAAAAACCCGGATGAACCCCCATAAGCCCATCGATTACATAGAATAGCTACAACTACCAAGGCTAGGAACCAAGAATCTGCGATGTCAGTAACCGAAGTACTGTATCATTTACAAACCCAGAATCTCCAAGAGTCAATCGATCTAGGGGTGACTTAGGGGTCGAGGCCGAGACTGGGACCCAGATGCTCACCCGAATGTTCAAACTGGCTAAGGCCAGAACTGAGTACCTAAATGCTTGCCATAATACATCGGTACAGTCGAGGCCGGGACTGGGTACCCAGATGCTCACCGTAAAACATCGATATGATCGAGGCTAGGACTGGATACCTGAATGCTCGTTATACTAGCAAGCCGGCAAAGGCCAGGGCTGAGTACCCGGATGCTCCCCGATAATTCAAAACGGAGGCCGGGACTTGGTACCCAAATGCTCACAGATAATTTATCACATGATGCCAAAATTCTATTTCCCAACTAGAATACAACAGTATCAAAAATCTCCTTCCCAATGAGTCAACCGATATGCCGCCAAAACTAGAACCGGAGCCAAAGTCAATGATCACGAAATCTAGTGTTGCCGATGCAACACAAAAGTCATGATTATACCAATTTATAGATGAGGATATTTTTAAGAACAAGGGTAACGCCTAACTAAGGCCAAACTACCAGGCACTAGCCTGCTACTCCATTCTACAAGGATCTAAGTCCACCGGAGCGACGTCGGGGCATCTAAAGCAAGTTTACATCCTATAATAAGGCCAACATACTCCACAATATCAACAACATGCTCATTCAACTCTACTTATAATAGTAACAAATAATGACAAGATACACATGCTTTTAAATATCCGAAAAATCTGATAACAAACCTAAATCATGATTTCTAATACCTGAGATATACAAGTAAACTACCCAACCGAAATTCCAACTATTTCAACATGCTTTCACACATTTTAGCTCAATCTAAAGAAAAGTAAACCGTAGCCTACCTGTATGCTAAACACGCGAGCTTCAAATCACTATGCTGGAGCTTTTCCCTTTCAAACAGCCTCGGAACGTTTCCATGCTATCAAAAATGGAACCACAACATCGATATGGTCGTTTAGACACTAATTTCATTTTTTTTTGAAACGAACCAATTTCGGGGTCTAAAATGGGAATTGTGGGGCCTGCATATGGAATTCCGAATTTGACCCCAAAATAAGTTCGAAACGTCACCCCAAACTCATAAATCAGATTTATAACATACTTCAGGGTGGAAAACTACGTGGGACGAGCATGCAACCAAAACTCATAAATTCTGACTAAAAGACTAAAAATGGCAGCATCAAAATCAGCTAATTCTGAAGAAGTGAGACCTTTTCAACCAAAAATAATTATTCTATGACGATCCTTGCAAAAAAAACCCTACAATCTAGCCTCAAGAATCACTCAAAACAGAGTTATATTGACCAAGATACACTCTTCCAAAATTCAACAAAATTTTATTCCGAAAAAGACTAAATCAGTAACTAAAATGCATTTTTACCTCAAACTAAGCTTCCCCTCCATTTATGATATCACGTCGATATTCCTCACGAAATTCTCTTGAATTTAGACCCTTGAATCACCAAAATTAGATTTATATAGGTCAGGAAATAACTTGTCAAAGTTCTTCAAATATTCATTCCGAAAATGGACACTGCTGCAAATAATATCACGATTTTTACCTGAATCGAATTCTCCAAATTAGATTTCAAACTCCCTAATACGTTCTCCATGAAATATCTCACAAGTTTGCCTTTTGAATCACCCAATTTGAAGCTCTATAGCCCAAGATAAAGGGTTTTAAAGTTGAAGAAAATCTCCCAAAAAATCTGCACCAGCTGTTGCAAAATTCTGATTTTTGGAAAATTCAAAAATCTCCGATGGGTGTTCGGAATTCATTCGGATTCTGATAAAAATAAACCAAATATGATACCCCACTAAATTCAACATTCCGGGCTCAATGACGCATTCAGAATTCCCATACGACATCATTTCAATAAAAAGTGGGTCTCACACCCAAGAGCTCTTTTAAGCCACATTCCACAACGGGACTCGAGATGAGCTCGGGAGCCTCGAAAAGCGAATGAAGGATCATTCTAGACCAAAATCGACATTCAGGAACTAACTGTGGGGTCAGAATTTTCATCCGAGCTTTTTTTCAAGAATGTTGACCTAAAGTCAACCATAGGCTAACTGTCAAAGTCAAAAGCGCTAAAAGGCCCCAAACTCGTATCAGTTGCCTCGATAGTCATGACAACAATTCTACCAGCCTAATTTGGCCATTTTGAAGCTGATGGAACCATTAGAATTCGAATTGGAGATCTCTTTGACCCGAAACTCGAAAAGTCGCAACTAAACCAACTTAGGCCTTCAAAATACAAAAATGGGCTCGGGACCTCTAAAAATTCAACCAACATTTCTTTTAGACCAAAATTCATATCTTGAACCCAACGGAGTCGTCGGAATTCCATTCCGAGCAACGGAACTTCAAAAGTTGACCAAAGTCAAACCTTGCCTTAAAATTCCTTAAATTCTCAACTCAAGGCCTCAAATCTTTGTTACAATTCAAAAAATGATTCCGTAAAGTCTCCTAAGCCAATTTTGATATTTCAGAGCTGCTGGAATCGACGGAATTCCATTCCGAGACCTGTAGCTCTGATTGACCCCAAATACCACTTTTTAATACTTAAAGCTTATGAAAACTCAAAATTTCTAAGGACTTAACTTTTCATAGGATTTTCTAAAAATCAACAATCGATACCATTTAGAAACGACTCGGGGCAACTAAAGAAAGAGGTAAAATGCTCATTTTACAAAAATTCCAAAAATGACCTTGGGGATCATTACAATCTAGATGCTCGAGGACATGTTTCTTGCATGAATGTTAGGTTTCAAGGGAAATTGGGATGATCACTTGACACTTATCTAGTTTTCTTATAATAATAGCTATTATTCCAGCATTGGTATGGCACCATATGAGGCTTTTTATAAATGGAAAAAAATGTTGTTCCCTCTTGATTGGTTTAAGGTTGGAGAGTTAATGTTGTTTGGGCCAGACTTAGTGTAGTAAGTCATAGAATAGGTTAAGATAATCCGAGATCTGTTGTTGATAGCTCAGAGCCATCAGAACTTATATGCAGATGCTAGGCAAAGAGACTTAGATTTTGATGTTGATGATTGGATCTTTTTGAAAATTTCCCCTAGCGTTATGAGGTTCAGAAGAAAAGGCAAGTCGATCCCTAGGTATATTGGGTCTCACTACATCTTACGACGAATAGGCCAAGTCGCCTACAAGCTAGAATTACCTCCAGAGTCAAAGGCAGTACACCCAGTTTATCATGTTTCTATGTTATGGAAGTGTATCAAAAAATCAGCACATCTAGTACCAACAACATATGCACAGATTTTGGACAAGCTCTCTTATGTAGAAGTCATTGTTGCCATAGTAGACTGCCAATTAAGAAGATTGTGAAATAATCATATAGCTTGAGTAAAAGTATTGTGGAAGAATCATAATGTAGAAGAGATGACATGGGAAGTTGAAGAGGAAATAAAGTCTAGATATCCCCATCTATTCACTCATTCAGATGATTTTCAAAATAGATAGAGAGCAGACCTATATTTGAGTGATTGAGTTAGGTTACATGGTGTTGTATGATTTCTAGCATTGTTTTATATAATTCCACATATGTTATTGTCATTCGAGGACAAATGTTCATACGGTGGAGGATGCAATGCCTCATAAGTTTGTAAAGTTTGAAATAACAAGTTTATGTTCGACGTGCTGATTCACTTGAAACTATATCAATTCACTTGAAATTCTTAGGTGGAATTTATAGGCCAAAGAGAGCGTTGAAATGAAAATTTTAAGTGAAAGTTTTATTATAAGGAAGTTTTGATATAATATTATCTATGACCTTGATTGGAGTGAGCATATCTCATATATAAGGAGTTAGAGGACCTATTATCTATCAAATTAAAGGTTTACATGTCTAGTTTCAAATGTATAAAATCGTTTGGCAATCCGACATCAAAGTAAAGAGTAATGACCATTTTACTGCAGGTTGTTTGGGCAAAATGGGTCACAGATTTGGCCACTTCTTAAAGGGGCTTTCTGACTTCAAAAAGAATAATTTTCATATTTTCTTAAAGGATAAACGTCCCGTAACCATTGAAGATAGCTCTATGATCTTTGAGGTAAGAAAACATCCCCTTCTAGCTTGATTCTTCCTTGGCTCCAGTTCGGAGAAATGTTCTCCTCATTGCAAGCTTCTTTTGTTGATATTAGTAATTTCATGTGTAATCTACTTTTTAAGTTAATTATACGGTTGATCTATGTTGAGTTAAGTTTCTATAACTACTTTGCTTAAAATCGCATTGCTAAAATGTTGAAAATTAATTTCTAGGACCCAAGCTTTATTTTGGTGCATTTTCTAAAAGTGGCGGAGTCGAGATGATGTTTAACCCTTGATCCAGTTTGTTGTTCTTGATAAATAGAACCTTTTTTAATTAAGGTAAGTTTCCTCTAATCACCTCCCTCAAATTTTTACATTTTTTGTCGATTTGACAGTTTTTGACCCACAAGACGGCATTCGAGTGTCATGACTTTGGGAAGCCTAGTTAATGTGTGTGTTCTGAGCTATTTTGATGTGTATATTAATGATATTAATTTTGGGATGGGATATTGGAGTGTCACTTTTAGGTGTCGCGTACAATGGTTGTCGATTGAACCACGTAAAGTGCACCTTATTATATTACCTCGAGATTTCATCGTTATTATGAGATATTGATAGCCTCGTGTTGTTGCAATCATCTGGTGGTGGTTTTGAGATTATGATTTTGTTTGTTTAGTTAAAAGTGGTTTGATCGTAATGATGACCTTAACGCCTTATTGATTGATTATGACCCATTTTTGCAGCCTTGTTGATTCTTACGTTATTGTACTACTTTTGGTTAGTCAAGGTTCATTGAGACACTTTTAAGGCTTTGATTGAAAGGTATGTTAAGTCTATAATCCCTCTTATGGCATGATCCTAATGTCCTAAGCCTGTTGTGGCCTGTATATTATCGTTATATGACGTGTAGCCTTATTCTATTGAGTTGTCTATCATAAGTAGAAGTTGGAGCGGCTTGGATGTGTTCACAATATCTTTAACCTTAAAGGATGTTCGAGTTTGTTTATCGAGTTGAAAGTCTTCACATATATGATTCTTTTTAAATTTTAGTTTAGGCAATACAAGAACCAATTCTAATCTTAAGAGTTTTCCTAGAGCATACATGCTTGCATGACCAAATTTTCTATGCCATAGCCAAGGATCACTAGATACTGCAGAGAGACACGTAAGTGTTGGTGAATCTACATTGTTTAACACATATATGCTTTCCACTTGATCTCTGTTAATGGTGATGTTCTTTTCTAGATTGATAATGATGCATTTTACAACATTAAAGCGAACATCGAAACCTTCATCACATAGTTGACTGATGCTTCACAGATTATGTTTTAATCTGTCAACAAGATATGTTTCAACTAAGTCACATAAAGGACTTATGGTTATTGATCCAACTCTTGTGACTTCTCCTTTAGCATTGTCTCCAAACCTTAGATAGCCTCCATCAATTTTTTCTACTTTATTAAAATTTTCTTTCTTTTTAGTCATGTGGTTGGAACATCCGGTGTCAATTACCCACATTTCTTTCTTGTAGGTCTTATTTGTATGCTCGTCCAAAACAGATAATTTAGTTTTTTTAGGTACCTTAGTCTTCTTGGGTCCTTGATGGTTAGGATTAACATCTTTTGATCGCCAAACCCACTTACTAGAAGGGTATGCTTTACAGTAAAAAGATTTGTGGCCAATTTTTCCATTAGTGAAACAACTGGGTTTAAAAGAAGATTTTGCACTATTAAAGAATGAATTTTGAGACAAGTTTTGAGAGGAATGAATTTTGAGACAAATTTTGAGAGGACTTGTTGGATCGGGCTAGGCTATGACTTGGTGATTTCTTAACTCTGTTTAATTGCATTTTTATTTCACCAAGTTCTTCCAAGAGTAAGTCGAGTTCCACTTGATTTATTTGTAGAAGAATTTGCCAGTCTTTCTTTTCTTTAGTAAGTTTGTTATATTCATTAATAGCCTTTTGAAGTTCATCAGTGATCATGTCCAAAGAGTTTTGTAAGTTGATGCAATTTTGACAATTAGACATTCTTACCTCACTCGTTTCACTCATTGCCATGAAACATATGTTTGAGGTCTCTGCGGTATCCTCTTCTGATAGGTCGTCACCACTCCAAGATCAAAGAGATTTTGGATTTCCATTTCTCCAAAAAATTCTCTTTTTCAATTCAAAACAATTTTGCTTAATGTGTTCAGGTTTGCCACAATAATAACATCTATTATTATTTCTCTGGTAATCACTATTTCTTGAATTCTACCGGGCCCTTTGCCTTCTTTGTCTTAGAATATGTTTGACACCACAATTTATAAGAGATAATTCTTCTCTATTGGGTTCATCAATTTATTCCTCTTCCCTGTGAATTTCCATATTGAAGGCGATAGCTTTTTTCATTTCATCCTTGTTGTATCTATTGATATGATTTTTTTCATATGCCATAAGGTTCCGTCTAAGTTCATCATAGGTCAATTTTTGTAGATATCCATTTTTAAGGATTGATACCTTGATTTCCTAAGCTTTTGGAAGACTCCTGATGAGTTTCTTGACTTGTAAACCATTTGAGCAAACCATACCTAGACATTTAAGTTCACGGACAATCTTGTTGAATCTTGAGAACATGTTTTCCACATTCTCATCGTCTGTCATTTTGAACAATTCATATTCATTCATCAGAATGATTGTTCGAGCTTCCTTTACTTCGCTGGTTTCTTCGTAAGTGACTTCGAGTTTGTCCCACATTTCTTTAGCATTTTCGCACGTTGAGATCTTATTGTATTCTGCTCCGCTAACAACACAATATAACAAAATTATAGCTTCAAAATTAGTTCAGATTACCTCTTGTTGCTCCTTTGTTATCTCAAAGGATTCCAGATCAATTATCCTGCTAGAGGCCTCCTTTGCGGTGATATCAAAAATTGCTTTTGGTCCTTTCTTGATCACAACTCATGCTTGAAACTCATTAGATTGAACAAAGATTCTGAATCTATTTTCCAATGAGAATAGTATTGACCATTGAAGTAGGGAGGACGATTTGATGAATGGACATCTTGAAGAATTGCACCAGGGATTTGATAGTTAGCCATAGATCTTTTCTCATGTGTGATTAAACACTTTAGATAGCGAGACCTGCTTTGATACCAATTGAAAGTCAAGAGGGGGGGGGAACTGAAATTTTCTTTTGAGTCAACTGCTCAAAGATGAGAGTTGACTGACCTGTAGGTTAGTATCTCAAGTAATATAAAATATACGAAGCTTAAAATAAAAGAGACAGATTGTATCCTGGTTCGGATCACCAATGTGGTGCTTAGTCCAGTCCCCTTGGCTTACAAGAATTTCCTTTTAGTGTTTTTTTTCAGATCTTTGGTAGTACACAAATGGGATTTTAGGATCTGCCTGATATGCAAATCAAACTTCTTGACACGACGCAAACTCTACTCATTTAACCTATGCTAGAGAGAGTTCTTTTTCTTTTCTGTTACAATTATAGACTCAGATGGATACAAAGCTTTTGAAAGATGAAAGAAAACAAGAGTACAAGTTCAAGTGAAATGCGCGTTTGTTTGGCTAGACGAGAAGGACTATATATATGGCGTTTGTGAGGAAGCCGTTTAGCTCTATACAGGAAAACCTAAGGAATTTTCATTCAATCAAGAATTTGTAATATTTTTTTGATTGAGTATACACGTCCATATCAGATATGTTTTTGTAATCATTTTTCTTAGTGAGATCTTCTATCTTCTTGGGGTAGGTCTCTACCTTGTACATAGTATTTTTGTGATTTAGCGAATCTCAATAATCTTCCACATGTATGTATGTAGTTCCCTGATTTAGTGGTCTCTTCCTTTCATGGTCTTGATTGTAGATTGCTTGGTATCATCCAGATTTGTCTTCATTGCTTGATTTTCTCTGAATTGTCGATTGCTTGATATAATCTAGATTGATCTTCATTGCTTGATTTCCTCCAGATTGATCTACTTTCTACTTTTACTTTTCTTTTCCTTTTTGATTATAGTAAATCAACCTTCCTTGTATGATTGATTCCTTGTGAGTTGTTTTCCTGCAACAGAGAAAGATCATTATTGAAATATCTCAATTGTCAATACAAGTTGCTAGACAGATTGCGAGTTTATTCTTTTTGACAGATGGCTGCATAGATTTGCAAGTTAAAGAGGACCCTAAGTGAGTTGTAATTTTTTTTATTGAGATGATAACAGATTTTAGTTGATTGACAATTTATTGTGTGAGCTTAGGACTCTTATTAATTGGTGATCCATTCTTTTTCCTTATTAAAATAGTTCACTTTTCTTCAATATTAATTTAAGAAGTTTTGCTATATCTTTGAGACAATTTCTTGCTCCTTCAGAATCTGCAAGTGAATTTTTTACTGGAAGAACATTAGCAACATCACCTGCAACACCTCTACTCTCAGCAATTAGTTACTTTCCAGTTACATCGACTAAAGATCTAGCAAGAACTATAATGACGGTTAGTTCCTTTACTACTGTTCCATGCCTCTGTTCTGTCCAAATTTGTCCGATAATTGGACTAGAAATTTCTTTGGACAGTTTGTGGATAGATTGCGAGTTCATTCTTTTTGACATATGGCTGGACATATTTACGAGTTAAAAGGACCCTATGTGAGTTGCAGATTTTTTTTAATGAGATGGTAACAAATTTTAGTTGATTGACTGTTTATTGTGTGAGCTTATGACTCGTATTAATTGGTGATCCATTCCTTTTACTTAATTACTAGTTAAAATAATCCAATCTTCTTCAACATTAATTTAAGAATATTTGCTATCTTTGAGAAAATTTCTTGATTTTGGAATACTTGATAGAAGTTTCAACTTGAAGAACATTAGCAACATCACCTGTAGCACCTCTACTTTTAGCAATTAGTTGATGCCCAGTTACAGCGACTAAAGCTTGAGCAAGAACTATAATGATGGTTTGTTCAATTACTACTGTTCCAGACCTCTATTCTCTGTAAATTTGTCCGGCAATTGAACTCGCAATTCCTTTGGACAGGTTACTAGACAGATTGCAAGTTCATTTCTTTGACAGATGGCTGGACAAAGTTGCGATTAAAAAGGACCCTATGTGAGTTGTAAATCTTTTTATTGTGATGGTAACATATTTTAGTTAATTGGCTGTTTTATTGCGTGATCTTATGAGTCCTATTAATTGGTGCTCCATTCTTTTTCCTCATTAAAATAGTCTGTTCTTCTTCAACATGCATTTAAGAAGCTTTACTATCCTTGAGAAAATTTCTTGCTTCCTTGGAATTCCCAAGTGAATTTTCTATTTGAAGAACATTAGCAACATCACATGTAGCACATATACTTTCAGCATTTAGTTGATTCCTAGTTACATGGACTAAAGCTCAATCAATAGCTATAACGACGGTTGATTCCATTATGTACTATTGTTCTATGCCTCTATTCTCCGATAATTGAACTCACAGTTCCTTAGGATAGGTTGTTGGACAAATTGTGAGTTCATTATCTGACAGATGGATGGACAGATTTGCGAGTTAAAAATAGCCTAAGTGACATGTCATGCAACTAAATCGTGAACCTGATCACAGCGCGCGCTACAGTTCCTTCTCACCTTCCCATTTTGCTCATTTGTATCACCTCTATTTTGAGTTTTTTGTTGTCCCAATTTGACATTTGACGTGTCAATCAAATAAGTTGCATTATTATGAACTTCAACTTTAGCATTTTATGCCTCCACGTTCTTTTACATTCTCAATAATTTACCTAGGAATAAGATAATATAATTCTTTTTTTTGTTGAATATATATATAGGAACAAAAGTATATAAAGTAGACTATGCATGTAGGGTACATTCACCCTACATTATTTAAATTAAGGAGTTACACTAACAAGGGAGCTGGGGAACGGGGATACATAGGTATCCTAATAACCTATAGATGTGGCGAATCTCCACTACCTGCATTTTATCCAACATATCCCCGCAAGCATGAATAAGCATTAGATAGTGGAATTAATGAAATAATACCTGGGAATCGGTCTCAATAATTAGCAGAGTCATGTTGGGTTGGTTTGCGTATAGCGGACCATAATAAAAGCCAAAAAATTCAGCATGGATAACCTCTGTACAAAGTAAAGGTATGATGTAGCCTAATATCTAGTTTGCAGAGGAGTTAGGAAAAACCCCAGCAGCACCCCTATGGTTAGTGTATAGGTCAAATGCACTATCAATATCAATATTAAGTTTTAAAAAGCCCGAGGTTGGGGTGAGGAAATAGTGGGAGGAGTGGGGACAGTGGGCATGATATTCGGTAACTTGATAAATGATTTTTTTGGCGAGACACATTATTACGATAATTCTTGAAAAAATTATGATCACAGTTTGACCAAATATTACAGAGGATGTGCATGATGAGGGTGGAGCGGTGGACATGGAGATGAGAGGGAAGTATATGGGTTTAATTATTACTGCAAGGGGGTTGCAGCCAACAGAAATGTTCGACAGAGTAGCTATGCAAAAATTGATAGAGTACACAATTTATACGCATCGGAAGCATACCATAAGATCACAAATTAGATATCAACTAAATAATATAACTTAAAAGGAGTTGATAAGAACAACTAACCTTTCGAATTTTTCACACAAATTGTTCAACACTGACGGATCCAGGATGTCTTCTTTCTGCTGCCTTCTAATATTGACCTCACTAATTTTCTTAAACCGAACTTGAGTAGGCAAGTAATGTGTTTTTCTTTTCCGAAAAGGATATCTTACTCGTACCTCAACACCCCTTTTTATACCCACATAATGTAGGCCACGAATTTCAGTCATCACGCCAATTGAATAGGGGCATTAAAAGGTAATCAAGAGGGATAGAGAGCCATAATGACCAAAAAAGTTTTTACCATTAAAACCAAAACGATTTATAATAAATCAGCAAAACGTTTTGTTTTAGTTATTAAAAATTTTGAAATTCAAATTTCATTAAAACTAAGAACGTTTATTATACAACTCTTTTATCTTTTTTCGAAAATCGGTTTATTAGTCAGGCATAGCAGGGACTGCAAATTTATTTAACAGAGGCTTCCAATCACGATATTAATTTGCAAAAGAATAAATTAACCATATCGTGGTAAATTATAAATTATTCTACTAACAATCTATAATTTCACTCCTCGATTTAATTTTAAAATCCACCATTTCATCTTAATTAATTACCCATGTTAGAATTACCGTCAACAATCAATTATCACGACCCCAATCCGCCGTAACTGGCACCCACTCTAACTCTCCTGTGGGAGAACCATGCTAACAACCCAATAATAAAAATCAAATTATATACACAAGCTTAGATATGCGGAAGCAGGATATAAACTAGAATAATGACTGAGTCCCCATAAACTCAGCAAAAAAAATAATCTAATATCAAGAAGTGCGGAAATGCCCTAGAAAACTGAAAGTCATTTGTACCAAAACTCTAACAATGTCTGAAAAGGAAAGGGAAACACTCCCACAAGAAAATATAATAATAAAACAGTGATTAGGACTAGAACATGAAAGAGTTCATGGCAGCTTGAAACAAGCAACTCATCCTTGAACTCGAACAAGCTTAATCTTCTAACCGAGGACTTTTCGCAGTCGGCTGAATATGCCCTATACTTAATAAAAAGGCAGAGCAAGAGTACTATTAGTACACAAAAATAATGGTGTACTGGTAGGATGACGCGGTTAGCCAATAAGCGAATCATAGACAAGTAAATTTAACACAGCAGGCATATACATATACAAAATAAGTCAACAAAATCTCAATATCACAACTCAATGTCTTCCACATGCTATAATTCCATACAAGGGTCCTCTCAAGGGACCTAAAAACAATCAACTTTGTATCGGAACATGACACTCGATCCAAGTATGTGTCGGAATGTGACACCCGATCCAAATACGTGTCATCCAAATTTTGTGTCGGAACGTGACACTCAATCCCAAATATCACAATCACAAGAACATTTAATGTTTACAATATTTGTACCACCAAAAACAGGTTCATCACAATAACAGGCCAGCAAGTGATCATTTCACTCATATCTAGTATATTTCCCTATTCATATCATGAAGTAATTTAACGAGTATATGAAACACATACGGGAAACTAGACCATCACCTACATCAAATTCAAGCTTTCACAACCTTACGATGGAAGAGCTTCCCTTCCTGAGTTCGTTCTTCTCGTTCTTGGTCTAGAAAATATTAAATACTCATCAAGGATCAATACAATCCTAACTATCAGGAAATATAACACAAAATTTCACTCCTTAGGCCAAACCCATGATCCTAACCTTACCCTAGGGCTATTTTCCACCATAGATTTTTAGTTCAAACCCTCCCCAATGATTATCACCCATACTTCTCATTTCTAGGAATCAAAGTATGAATCTAGGGAGTAAAACCCTTACCTTAAGTATGAAAATCCGTGGAAAATCAATGAAAATTGCCATAGGTCGCATGTTGGGATTTTATAAACTAATTGTTGCAGAAAAGACCATTTCTGGTCTCTTTTTATTACTTGAGTCGCGACTGTCCCGCTCTGGTGAGACAGATCTATCACGACCCAATTCCGAAGGTCATGATGGCATCTACTATAACCCACCAGTAGGTAAGCCAACTCGCAACTCGAAACTTCAAGTAATTTATTTGAGGGCTGAAACTAAACAAGAGTGGCGAATTATAAAGATAAGCAAAAAAAATAAGCGGAAGTAAACCAAAACATGATATAAACAACTAAAGATCCCTCCTAGAACCTGAAAGTGACAAGCACAGAGCTGCAACAAAATAAAAGACAAGTACAAGTCTCGAAAGTTGAATGAAAATATATATACAACAACTGGCTAGTCTCAAAAGGCAAAAGATGGGTCATCCATACTAAAGGAGATAGAAATGATTCAAAAACTCCAAGTGCTCACCCTAGTCTCCGAAGCTGACTACAACAGGGTCAATCTATCCACAGCAGTAGCTGGTGCTCAGTCCTGAATCACGAAAGTAGATGCAGAGTGTAGTATGAGTATCAAGATAATAGGTACCCAGTAGGCATCATAGGCCGACTGAGCAAAAAAGGTAAAAACAATATGAAAACGAGGAATAAGCCTAAATAGGAATCAACATAAGCATCTAAAGTGAAAAGAGTATTGTCTATGAAAACTACAGCTAACTATACCCAACTGGGCCCCCATAAGCCCAACAGGGACACTCATGCATAAGTTAAATAAAAACTTGGATGAATCTCCATAAGCCAACGAGTACACAGAATAGCTACAACTACCAAGGCTGATAACCAAGAATCTAAGATGTTAGGAACTGAAGAACTGTATCATTTCTAAACCCAAAATCTCCAAGAGTCAATGAACAATGGGTGCCTTAGGGGTCGAGGCCGGGACTGGAACCCAGATGCTCGCTCGAATGTCCAACATGGCCAAGTCAGTGACTGGGTACCCACATGCTTACCATAATACATTGGTGAGTTCGAGGCCAAGACTAGGTACCCGGATGCTCGTCACACTAGAAAGCCAATAGAAGTCGGAGTTGGGTTCCCGAATGCTCCTCGATAATTCAGAATGGAGGCCGGGACTAGGTACCCGAATGCTCACAGATAATTTATACCATGGTGCTAAATATTCTCCTTTCCAACTAGACAACAAAGTATCGAGAATTTCCTCCCTAATGCACCAACTTATATGCATCTAAAACTTGAACAAAAGCCGAAGCCAAATGGTCACGAAATCTAGTATTGCCAACGCATCTCGAAGTCATGATTATATTTAGTTATGGATGAGGGTGTTATTAAGAGCAAGGGTATCGTCCATCTAAGGCCAACTACCAGGCACTAGCCCACTACACCATTCTATAAGGATCTAAGTCCGTCGGAGCAAGGTCGGGGCAACTAAAGCAGGTTTACAACCTATATTAAGGCCAACATACTCCACAATATCAACAACATGCTCATTCTACTCTCCTAACAATACCGACGAATAACGACAATATACACATGCTTTAAGATACCTGAAAACTCGATAAAAAGTTTAAACATGATGTCTAACACCTAAGATATACAGATAAGCTACCCAACCTAAATTCCATCAATCTCAACATGATTTCACATATTCCGGCACAATCTTAAGAAAGAAATGTCGTAGCCTACCTATAGGCTGAACAAGCGAGCTCCAAATCACTGTGTCAGAACGCTGCCACGGTGTAACACCCCCCAAAAAAATTTCTTTAAGATTCGGACCTTTCTTGTATTCGTGTAGGGTAAAAATCTATTATTATAAAGTATATGCATGAGTTAAGATGAGTCCCTGAGTAATTGAAGAGTGTTGGAGGTGATGTGGGGTCACAAAGGACCCCTAGGACCAAGCTAAGTCCAAAAGATTCGTCGTGGCTAAGTTTTAGGATGAGCTCGTATAAGGGGTCGACTTCTAACAAACCTATCTTTTGAAAGACGACAATGTGAGTGGCCCACGACCTATTAAAATAAAGGTCGTCGAGTCTTCTTTCCAACGCCACCAAAAATGTATTTTTTAGAGTTTGGAGTCAAAAGATATGATGATCCTAAGACGAACTAGCACGGCAGGAATTTTAGGCCTGGGTTGCAACTGCTGGAAATCTAGGCTTGGCGCTGCAGTGGCACGATGCTCCACTATTGCTCCAGGAACAAGCCTCAGTAGTTTGGTCCCTGGCGCGGTGCGCCACTACGAGATGTGCAGGGTTTTCAAGCCTATTTTCCAAAACCCAGAAAATATGAGCTTGGCGCTGTAAGGGCGCGACGTGCCACTATCGCGCCACAAAACAGCCTTAGTAGTTTGGTCCTTGGCGCGATGCGCCACTAACAGATTTGCAGGTTTTTAGCCTATTCGACTTGGTGCCGTAGTGGTGCGATGCGCCACTATCGCGGCAAGGGTGTTATTAGCCTATTTTCTAAAACTTTTGGAGAAAGGGCAGTTTGGGAATTTTCCCAAATTATATATGTATCAGCCTAGAACATTTTTGGATCATTATTTTCAGCTCCTCTCTCTCTCTCTAAAAGCCCTAAAAATCCCTATCTTCTTCTTCAATCCTTCTCCAACAAAGATTTCATCCAAGAACTTCAAGATTCAAGCTTTTCATTGAAGACCCAACAACAAGGTTTTCTTCAATTCTTCACTAAGGTATGTAAGGCTACTCAAAGCATGGGTTGAGTCCACCCATGTTCCCTGTACTTTCTTTGAGGTTAAGTGTCCATAGGAATGGAGTTTCTTGGTAGGTTTATGTTTAAATGAGTCTTGTCACCTATTTAATTGATTCCTATTATGTTGATGTTGTTGAACTAAGAAATTCCTAAAATCTTCTTGGTAGCATGAGTCGATGGAGATGAGTTGTTAACATACTTTATTGATTTCCTTAACCATGTGATTATGTTAAATATGTCAATTCCCTTAGATGTGTTATTCCTCTTGAATTGTTGATTTAAAAACCTTGGAGTTGCGATGAGTCCTAAGGACGTGATAAATGAGAAGAGAAATGGTTGGTTATGTTTGTAGGTTGTTATAAATGCATATCTAAGTTAGACTTGATTAAGTAGAATTGAGGATAGAGTCGATGAGTGGGCAAAGTATTAAATGAGACTAGCCATGATGACTTATTTGAGATGATTTAATGGAGTCTTATGAGAATGGAGTAATGGGAAGAGTATCGAGCACCGAAGCGGGTAAGAGTATAGTCCATACTCTAACCCCATAAACTACGCCGCCAACGTAGGTAGGGATGGAACCATTAAAGTCGGATGCTTCCCATAGGATCGAACCGTTAAAGTCGGATGTTTCCCATTTTATTATCCTGAAATGATAGGACTTGACTGATCAATAGAATCCATGATTGGTGACTCATTCATACTCTGGCAAGGTATGAACGGATGTGGAAACAATGTCGGCTTGTTGTACTATCACTGGCTCATAACTGATGGTTGTCGGATAAGAGAAACTTCCATTTAGGTCTTGATAGTACTCTGAATCGGATTGAGTTGAATTGTATGTGATTTGGTCCCATCTAAACTATATTTTTGCTCAGACTTAGGACGCTTGTTGAGTTATACTTCTTTTTGAGTTGAGATTCCGAGTTGATTTGATTCTTCCTTGATGTTTGTTTCATTCTGCCATTTTACATACTCGTACATTCTATGTACTGACGCTATTTGGCCTGCATCATTTCATGATGCAGAGACAGGTACTAGAAATCATCAACCGGTGCACCATTGAAGATCCACACACTCCCAGCTTATTGGTGGGCCCTTCTATTTCCGAAGGATATTGAGTTTCCTGTATAGTTTTGTTTTGTTTCCTTTATTTTGATTGTTGGTAGCCATGGGCTTGTCATTGGCACCTTTCATATTGTTGATAGAGGCTTCATAGACCGGAGTGTAGGATTGTTGGATTGTTCTTTGAGTAGTTCATCTATAACTGTTTGTTGATTTGATAGTTATTTGGACTTTGGCCCTAAATTATGAATAGTACTTCATTGATTGAGTCTTCCGCAGAGAGACTGTGTTTGAATGAATGTGTGACTGGACTAGATGGTTCGCTTGGAGGCCAGAAATGGCTTTCAAGTGCCGACCACGCCTAGGGTACCTTCTTGGGGCGTGACAAACATGGTATCAGAGCACAGAGTTCAAAAGTCCTAGGGAGTCCATAAAGCCGTGTCTAGTAGAGTCTTGCTTATGGGTGTATTGTGCACCACACTTATAATGAGGAGGCTATAAGACATTAAGAATTGTTTCACTTCTTTCATACTCTGAATTCATGCGATAGAGTTAAACTCTATAAACTTCCTTTCTAATTCGTGCGTTTATACGTTACAGATAATGCCTCCTAAACGTACTGCTAGCTAGAGGAATATTGATAACGCAGAGATGCCACAGTCATAGGTACACCTATCGAGGGCTAGAGGCCGACCGGTGAGGTATGCGGAGGCATCTCAAATGCCTACTACTCCATCTGCACCAACTTCGGAAGCAGATTTTCGAGGAGCGATTGCTATGCTCACTCAATTAGTGGCTGCCTGAAAGGGTAACCAGAGTTCGCCAACTCTTAGCTCTGGTTCCCAAGAGCCGTCTTCCACCGCCAGGATTCGAGACTTTCTGAGGATGAATTCACCGGCATTCACGGGATCTAAGGTCGATGAAGATCCCCAAAATTTTATTAATGAGATGTGGAAGATTCTGAAAGCCATGCATGCTACGGAGATCGAGGGGGTAGAGTTGGTGTCTTACCAGCTCAAAGATATGGCAAACATCTGGTATAACCAATGGGAACAACGTAGAGGTAAGGATGCTGAACTTGCTATGTGGGATGAATTTGAGTGAGCCTTTCTCGACCACTTCTTTCTTAGAGAATTAAGGGAAGCAAAAGTGGAGGAGTTTGTATATCTGAATCAAAAAGGTATGACAGTTAAAGAGTACGGTCTGAAGTTCATCAAACTATCTAGATATGCTCCAGAAATGATCCCAGATATGAGGTCGAAGATGAGAAAGTTTGTCTCCGGTTTGGGAAGACATGTGAAGAAGGAGTGAAAAGCGGCATTGTTAATCTCTGACATGGATATTTCAAGATTAATAGTGTATGCTCAATAGGTAGAGGATGAGAAGAGGAAAGACAGAGAGGAGCATCTGAGCAAGAGGAAAAAATCAGCGGGGCATAAGAAGAGGCCTTCCAGTTATGCCTCATCGACTGCAAGTGCACCTATGCCGAAGAACAGGTATGATCGACAAGGACAGAGTCATCAGAATATCAGACCCCAGGGTTCTCAATCCCAGGCTAACGTGGGTCAAGTTTCGAGAGAGAAGCCACCATGCGGCAAGTGCGGTAAGCTCTATTTGGGAGAGTGCAGAGCGGGAAGGGGTGGTTGTTATAAATATGGACAAATGAACCATTTTTAGAGAGAGTGTCCAATAGGGGGAAACAGAGCCCAGTATTCTACCACCGCGCCACCGGCTGGAGGTAATCAGAGGAGCACTACTTCAGGTACGAGTGTAGGTACAAAATGCCTATATGCCATGGGTAGTTTCCAAGATTAGGAGAACTCTCCAAATGTCATAATGGGTATGATTCGAGTCTCATTTCTTGACTGTTATGTTTTGATAGATCCGGGTGCCACCCTATATTTTGTGACTCCTTACGTGACAAGTAAATTCAATAAAATTCTTGAATGTCTTCTTGAGCCTTTTAGTGTAGCTACTCCTATCGGTGATTCCGTCTTAGCTGAGAGAGTCTATAGAGATTGCACTGTGTATATTCATCACAGGGATACCTTGGCTGACTTAGTTGAGTTGGACATGGTTGATTTTGATGTGATCTTTGGCATGGACTAGCTTTATGTCTGTTATGTCTCTATTGATTGTAGAACTCAGATTGTTAAGTACAAATTCCCAAATGAGGCTGTCATAGAGTGGAAGGGGAGTCCTATCATGCCTAAGGGTAAGTTTATTTCCTACCTTAGGGACAGGAAGCTAATCTCAAAAGGGTGTATTTATCACATTGTCTGAGTGAAAGATGACAATATTGAGTCTCCATCCCTCGAATCGGTTCTGATTGTCAATGAGTTTCCTGACGTCTTTCCTAAAGATCTACCAGTAGTCCCTCTTGATAGGGAGATCGACTTTGGGATTGATGTCCTTCCTGATACCCAGCCTATCTCTATCCCTCCATATATAATAGCTCCAGCTGAGTTGAAAGAGTTGAAGGAACAATTGAGAGACTTGTTAGATAAGGGATTCATTAGGACGAGTATCTCACCATGAGGTGCTCTTGTTCTATTTGTTCGAAAGAAAAATGGGTCTCTAAGAATGTGTATTAACTACAGGCAGCTGAACAAGGTCACTGTAAAGAACAAATACCCTCTCCCTAGAATAGATGATTTATTTGATCAACTTCAGGGTACCACTTATTTCTCAAAGATAGACCTAAGATCGGTCTACCATCAATTGAAGGTGAGGGAGTGTGATATCCCAAAGACAGCTTTTCGAACCCGCTATGGCCACTTTGAGTTCTTGGTAATGTCCTTCGGGTTGACTAATGCCCCCGCAGCTTTTATGGATCTCATGAACCGAGTATTTAAACCATATCTTGATATGTTTGTGATTGTATTCATAAATGATATCTTCGTTTACTCCAAGAATGAGAAGGAGCACGCCCATCATCTTAGAGACGTCTTGCAAACTCTGAGGGACCAGGTATTGTATGCAAAGTTCTCCAAATGTGAATTTTAGTTTGCATCAGTGGCTTTTCTAGGCCATATTGTATCTGGAGATGGTATTCAGGTTGATGCTCAGAAGATTAAGGCAATGAAAAATTGGCTCAGATCCACATCCCCGATGGAGATAAGGAGCTTCTTAAGTTTGGCTGGCTACAACCAAAGGTTTGTAGAGGGATTCTCATCCATATCATCACCATTGACCAAGATGGCCCAAAAGAAGGTTAAGTTCCAATGGTCCGATGCTTGTGAGGAGTGTTTCCAGAAATTGAAGACCAAGCTAACCATTGCTCTTATTCTAACTTTGCCCGATGGAACAAAGGGTTTTGTGATCTATTGTGATGCATCTAGAGTTGGTTTGGGTTGTGTGCTGATACAGAAGGGGAAGGTGATAGCCTATGCTTCAAGACAGCTTAAGGTTCATGAGAAGAATTACCCAACTCATGACCTTGAACTAGCAGCTATGGTATTTTCCCTTAAAATTTGGTGCCACTACTTGTATGGAGTGCATGTTGATGTGTTCATCGATCACAAGAGTTAACAATACGTCTTTAGCTAGAAGGAACTCAACTTGAGGCAAAGGAGATGGCTCGAGCTACTTAAGGACTATGATATGAGCATCCTTTACCATCCAGGTAAAGCTAATGTTGTTGCTGATGCTCTTAGCAGGTTGTCTTTGGGTAGCACTACCCATGTGGAGGAGGGAAGGAGGGAATTGGCGAATGAGGTACATAAATTAGCCCGTTTGGGAGTTCGTCTTGAAGAAAACAATGAAGGTGGAGTTAATGTTCACGAGGGGTCTGCATCCTCACTTATGGCAGAGGTAAAGGAGAAACAAGATCAGGATCCCGTCCTTCTCCAATTGAAGGAAGTTATTCACAAACAAGAGGTGATGGTTTTTACCAAAGGGGGATATGGTGTTTTAAGGTACCAAAATAGGTTGTGTGTACCTAATGTCGATGATGTTCGAGAGAGAATTATAGCCGAAGCGCATAGTTCCAGATACTCTATTCATCCGGGCTCTACAAAAATGTATCATGACTTGAGGAAAATCTATTGGTGGAGTGGGATGAAGAGAGATATTGCAGAATTTGTTTCCAAGTGCCTGAATTGCCAACAGGTGAAAGTTGAGCATCAAAGACCATGTGGCTTGGCTCAAAATATAGAAATACCGGAATGGAAGTGGGAGATGATTAATATGGACTTTATCACAGAAGCAACATGATTCGATTTGGGTGATTGTGGATAGAATAGAAAAAATCAGCTCAATTCTTGGTAGTTAAGACTACTGACACCGCATAAGATTATGCAAAGTTATACATTCAGGAGATCGTAAGATTGCATAGGGTTCCCTTGTCTATCATTTCAGATAGAGGAGCTCAATTTACCTCCTAATTCTGGAGATCCTTTCAGAAGGGACTAGGTTCAAAGGTGAACCTTAGTATGGCCTTTCATCCCCGGACGGATGGCCAAGCGAAGCGCACCATCCAGACGTTGGAGGATATGTTGAGAGCTTGTGTGCTTGACTTTAAAGGAAATTGGGATGATCACTTACCTCTCATAGAGTTTGCATATAATAATAGCTATCATGCAAGCATTCAAATGGCTCCTTATGAAGCTTTGTATGGGAGGAGGTGTATATCACCCATTGGGTGGTTTGAGGTTGGTGAAGTTGAGTTGATTGGGCCCGATTTTGTTCACCAAGCCATGGAGAAGGTGAGAGTTATTCAGGATAGGCTAAAGACAACCCAAAGCCGCCAAAAATCTTACACCGATGTGAGGAGGAGAGACTTAGAGTTTGAGGTGGATGATTGGGTATATTTGAAAGTGTCACCCATGAAGGGTGTCATGAGGTTTGGAAGGAAGAGGAAGCTTAGTCCTCGATATATTGGTCCTTACTAGATTGCGAGGCGGATTGGGAGTGTCTCCTATGAGTTGGAGTTACCCTCGGAGCTAGCCTCTATTCATCCGGTATTTCACATTTCGATGTTGAAGAAGTGCTTAGGAGATCCCTCATTGGTAGTCCCCATTGATAGTATTGGAGTTAAGGATAGCTTATCCTATGAAGAGGTTTCAGTCCAAATCCTTGATCGCCAAATTCGCAAATTGAGGAACAAAGAGATCGCCTCATTCAAAGTCCTGTGGAGAAATTAGTTTTTTGAGGAAGCCACGTGGGAAGCGAAGGAATATATGAAATCTAAATATCCCTATCTATTCGTGCCTACCGATGAGAATGTTGAAGGTAATGCCCATTTCTTTGACTTAAATTCGTTTGTGCATTTTGAGTTTGGATAGAAAATTTTTATTTGAGAAATTGATTGGTTGATTGACTGAGTTCTGATTGTGATTTGTGCCCCGAGTCTATTCTTGGTTTACTCGTCATTTGAGGACGAATGATCCCAAGGGGGAGATAATGTAACACCCCCCAAAACATTTTCCCTAAGATTCAGACCTTTCTTGTATTTGTGTAGGGTCGAACTCTATTATTGTGAAGTATATGCATGAGTTAAGATGAGTTCCTGAGTAATTGAAGAGCGTTGGAGGTGATGTGGGGTCACAAAGGACCCCTAGGACCAAGCTAAGTCCAAAAGATTCGTCGTAGCTAAGTTTTAGGATAAGCTCGTATAAGGGGTCAACTTCTAACAACCCTATCTTTTGAAAGACGACAATATGGGTGGACAACGACCTATTAAAATAAAGGTTATTGAGTCTTCTTTCCAATGCCACCAAGAATGTAATTTTTGGAGTTCGGAGTCAAAATATATGACGATCCTAAGACGAACTAGCATGGCAGGAATTTCAGGCCTGGGTTGCAACTACTGGAAATCTGGACTTAGCGCAATAGTGGCGCGATGCGCCACTATCGCGCTAGGAACAAGCCTCAGTAGTTTGGTCCCTGGCGTGGTGCGCCACTACGAGATGTGCAGGGTTTTCAAGCCTATTTTCCAGAACTCATAAAATATGGGCTTGGAGCTGTAAGGGCGCGATGTGCCACTATAGTGCCACAAAACAGCCTCAGTAGTTTGGTCCTTGGCACGACGCGCCACTAACAGGCATACAGGTTTTTAGCCTATTCGACTTGGCGCCGTAGTGGCGCGACGCGCCACTATCGCGCCAAAGGTGTTTTTAGCCTATTTTCTAGAAATTTTGGAGAAAGGGCAGTATGGGAATTTTCCCAAATTATATATGTATCAGCCTAGAACATTTTTCGATCATTATTTTAAGCTCCCATCTCTCTCTAAAAGCCCTAGAAATCCCTCTCTTCTTCTTCAATCCTTCTCCAACAATGATTTCATCCAAGAACTTCAAGATTCAAGCTTTACATTGAAGACCCAACAACAAGGTTTTGTTCAAGTCTTCACTAAGGTATGTAAGGCTACTCAAAGCATGGGTTGAGTCCACCCATGTTCCCTATACTTTCTTTGAGGTTAAGTGTCCATAATAATGGAGTTTCTTGGTAGGTTTATGTTCAAATGAGTCTTGTCACCTATTTAATTGATTCCTATTATGTTGATGTTGTTGAGCTAAGAAATTCCTAAAAACTTCTTGTTAGCATGAGTCCATGGAGATGAGTCCCTGAGTAATTGAAGAGTGTTGGAGGTGATGTGGGGTCACAAAGGACCCCTAGGACCAAGCTAAGTCCAAAAGATTCGTCGTGGCTAAGTTTTAGGATGAGCTCGTATAAGGGGTCGACTTCTAACAAACCTATCTTTTGAAAGACGACAATATGAGTGGCCCACGACCTATTAAAATAAAGGTCGTCGAGTCTTCTTTCCAACGCCACCAAAAATGTATTTTTTAGAGTTTGGAGTCAAAAGATATGATGATCCTAAGACGAACTAGCACGACAGGAATTTTAGGCCTGAGTTGCAACTGCTGGAAATCTGGGCTTGGCGCTGCAGTGGCGCGATGCTCCACTATTGCTCCAGGAACAAGCCTCAATAGTTTGGTCCCTGGCGTGGTGCGCCACTATGAGATGTGCAGGGTTTTCAAGCCTATTTTCCAAAACCCAGAAAATATGAGCTTGGCGCTGTAAGGGCGCGACGTGCCACTATCGCGCCACAAAATAGCCTTAGTAGTTTGGTCCTTGGTGCGACGCGCCACTAACAGATTTGCAGGTTTTTAGCCTATTCGACTTGGTGCCGTAGTGGTGCGACGCGCCACTATCGCGGCAAGGGTGTTTTTAGCCTATTTTCTAAAACTTTTGGAGAAAGGGCAGTTTGGGAATTTTCCCAAATTATATATGTATCAGCCTAGAACATTTTTGGATCATTATTTTCAGCTCCTCTCTCTCTCTCTAAAAGCCCTAAAAATCCCTATCTTCTTCTTCAATCCTTCTCCAACAAAGATTTCATCCAAGAACTTCAAGATTCAAGCTTTTCATTGAAGACCCAACAACAAGGTTTTCTTCAATTCTTTACTAAGGTATGTAAGGCTACTCAAAGCAAGGGTTGAGTCCACCCATGTTCCCTGTACTTTCTTTGAGGTTAAGTGTCCATAGGAATGGAGTTTCTTGGTAGGTTTATGTTTAAATGAGTCTTGTCACCTATTTAATTGATTCCTATTATGTTGATGTTGTTGAGCTAAGAAATTCCTAAAATCTTCTTGGTAGCATGAGTCGATGGAGATGAGTTGTTAACATACTTTATTGATTTCCTTAACCATGTAATTATGTTAAATATGTCAATTCCCTTAGATGTGTTATTCCTCTTGAATTGTTGATTTAAAAACCTTGGAGTTGCGATGAGTCCTAAGGACGTGATAAATGAGAAGAGAAATGGTTGGTTATGTTTGTAGGTTGCTATAAATGCATATCTAAGTTAGACTTGATTAAGTAGAATTGAGGATAGAGTCGATGAGTGGGCAAAGTCCTAAATGAGACTAGCCGTGATGACTTATTTGAGATGATTTAATAGAGTCTTATGAGAATGGAGTCATGGAAAGAGTATCGAGCACCGAAGCGGGTAAGAGTATAGTCCATACTCTAACCCCATAAACTACGCCGCCAACGTAGGTAGGGATGGAACCATTAAAGTCGGATGTTTCCCATTTTATTATCCTGAAATGATAGGACTTGACTGATCGATAGAATCCATGATTGGTGACTCATTCATACCCTGGCAAGGTATGAACGGATGTGGAAACAATGTCGGCTTGTTGTACTATCACTGGCTCATAACTGATGGTTGTCGGATAAGAGAAACTTCCATTTAGGTCTTGATAGTACTCTGAATCGGATTGAGTTGAATTGTATATGATTTGGTCCCGTCTAAACTATATTCTTGCTTAGACTTAGGACGCTTGTTGAGTTATACTTCTTTTTGAGTTGAGATTCTGAGTTGATTTGATTCTTCCTTGATGTTTGTTTCATTCGGCCATTTTACATTCTCGTACATTCCATGTACTGACGCCATTTGGCCTGCATCATTTCATAATGCAGAGACAGGTACTAGAGATCATCAATCGGCGCACTGTTGAAGATCTTCACACTCCCAGCTAGTTGGTGAGTCCTCCTAGTTTCCGAAGGATGTTGAGTTTCCGGTATAGTTTTGTGTTGTTTCCTTTATTTTGATTGTTGGTAGCCATGGGCTTGTCATTGGCACCTCTCAGATTGTTGATAGAGGCTTCATAGACCGGAGTGTAGAAATGTTGAATTTTTCTTTGAGTAGTTCATCTATAACTGTTTGTTGATTTGATAGTTATTTTGCCTTTGACCCTAAATTATGAATAGTACTTCATTGATTGAGTCTTTCGCAGAGAGAATGTGTTTGAATGAATGTGTGACTGGACCAAGTGGTTCACTTGGAGGCTAGAAATGGCTTTCGAGTGCCGGCCACGCCTAGGGTACCCTACCGGGGCATGACACACACTGCCAAAAACAAAATCACAACATCGTTACATTCATTTACACACTAATGTCATAATTTTTGGAGACGGACCAATTTTGGGGTCTAAAATAGAAAATGTGGGACCCGCATCCTAAATTTTTTATTAGAACTCAAAAATATGTTCTAAGCGTCACCCCACGCTCATAAATAAACAATATAACATAATTTGAGGTGGAAAACTACGCGGGACGAGCATGCAACCATAATTCACAAAATTCAAATAAAATGTCGAAAGTGGCAGCTTTTTGATCATCTAATTCCAAAAATCACAGACCCTTCCAACCTAAAAAAATTATACTATGACGATCCTTGCGAAAAACCACACAATCTAGCCTCAAAAACCACTCAAATCGGGTTTAAATTGATGAATTTACAACCTGCACAATTTCAATAAAATACAACTCCGAAAATCACTAGAGCAGTTGCTAAATTAGATTTCTTACCTCACATGAAGCTTCTCCTCGCGTTTTCAAGCAAACCACTAGATTCCCTATGCAAATCTCTTGAATTTGGACCTTTAGATCATCAAATTTGAGCTTGAAACGAAGGAGAAATTAAGCTATGAAGTGAAGCTAATTTCTAAGTAAATGCTGAAATTGGTTGTTTAAATAGAGACCAGGGTGCACCAGATATGGTGCACTACCACACCACAAGATTTCAGAAATTACAAAATCCTTGGTTCCAACGCTCCGGACTCATCTGAAGTCAGAAAAAGACAAACCGTATAGGTAATATGATTGAAAATGATATTCTGGACTCGATGGTATAGTCGAAATTCCCATCAGAGATCATTACAATCAAATGTGGGTCCCACCTCCAAATATCAAAATCCACCGAGGGAGCCAAATTGAACCCAAAAGTCTCAAAAATCGAACAAAAGGTTGTTCAAGACTAAACTTGATGTTCTAGAGCTAACCCCGCTGTTACAATTCCCATCCGAATGTATTTTCCAAGAATGTTAACCAAAGTCAACCATAGGCTAACCTTCAAAGTCAAAAGAGCCAAATGGCCCCAAACTCGTATAGATTTCCTTGAAACTCATACCGACCATGCTCCTAGCCTAATTTCGCCATTCTAGAGCTAATAAAACCATCAGAATTCTATTCTGAGGTCGTTTTTCTTAACTTATGACCAAAGTCAACTTTTCAAGTTATAAAAGCTCTAAAACAAGGAAATGAGTCTAAAACCCAAACGAACGACTAGGCAGCCATGCTACTGGCGCCAACAGCTCATAAATCACTTGGGGTTACTATAAGAATGCTCTAAATGATAAAATGGAAGTAGTACTAGGAAAATGATGTCGAGGATCATTACAGGATCCCGCTTTAGCGGGATATGCGAAAATAGTGAGCTTGGATTTTATGCTCCAAGCCCCTATTTCTAAACACACCCCTTCAAATATGCATTACAATTATACACTTCATGCCAAATTCGATTCTGGGAGTTTTACTAGCCCGCATGTGATTCCACAAAGCCTTAAATGCTCCATATCAACTTGTCTATCAACCTGTCCAATCAAATTATAGATTTGACCTCCCATCAATCATGTGATCATCCTAGACTTCACCTGACTCAGAATTCATTCAAGCCTGATCTAAGCTAAAAATTTTCAAAGTTACTACCCAAAGTTTTCTGGCCCAAAATTCTTCCCCATTGGTCTATCCATAACGATGGGAACAGGTCGTTACAATAGATATAAATTTACCCATCACTCATCCCCGAGTGACTAACTAGGGAAAACAATGCTAAAGTAAAGATAGATTAGTACTTGTCTCATCAAAAAGTTGGGGATACTTGTGTCGCATGTCTTTCTCAGTCTCCTAAGTAGCTTCCTCTATGAACATTGTTTCCATTGAACTTTAACCATGTTGATCTCCTTAGTCCTCAATTTTCAGATGTCACGATCAAGAATTGCAACTGGCTCTTCCTTATACTAAAGTTCTTTTTCTAATAATACCTAGTCCCATTTAATGATGTAGTCCCCATCCCTATGGTATTTTTTCAACATATACACATAGAACATCGGGTGTACCCAGACAAGCTAGGTGGTAAGGCCAACCTGTATGCCACTGGCTCTACACTATCAAGAATTTCAAAAGTACCAGTATAGCGAGGGCTAAGTTTGCCCTTCTAGACAAACCTTATCACTCCTTTAATGGATGATACTTTTAAAAGTGCTTGCTCACTAGCCTCAAATATCATATACCTCACCTTGCGATCAACATACTTCTTTTAACGACTTTGAGCCACTAGGAGCTTAGCTTAGATGCTTATTACCTAATCTTGAGCATCCCTCACTAAGTCAACCCCTAATGGATCCACTTTCCCAGCTTCAAACCACCCTATGGGAGACCTGCATCCCCTTCCATACAGGGCTTCGAATGGTTCCATATCAATACTAGCGTGGTAGCTATTGTTGTAGGATAACTCAAACAAGGGCAAGAACTTATCCCAATGTCCCCCAAAGTCTATCACATATGCCCTCAACATATCTTCCAGTACTTGGATAGTCCTTTCTGAGTGAACACGTGTTGTAAGCTGCAGTGATCGGTAAAAACCTCACACTTGACACTATACAAATAATGTCTCCGAATTTTTAGTGCAAACGCTACAGCTGCCAACTCCAAGTCCTGAGTCGGGTAGTTCCTCTCATGCACATTTAATTGCCGCGAAGAATATGGTACAACATTCTTATCCTGCATCAACACAGCATCTAAATCGGAATGTGAAGAATCACAATAAACAATGAAATCTTTACCTTCAATCGGTAGGGTCAAAATTAGTGTTGCGGTTAAGAGAGTTTTGAGCTTTCGGAAGCTCTATTCATGCTTTCCAGTCTACTCAAATGGTACTTCCTTTTTAGTCAACCTAGTCAAGTGAGTAGCAACAGAAGCAAAGTTTTTCACGAACCAGCGATAGTAATTGTCCAGTCCCACAAAACTTCTAACCTCTATCATAGAACTAGGCCTAGACCAATTCTTAACTGTCTCAATCTTTTGATGGTCCACCATTACTCTTTCTTTTGAAATAACATGGCCTAAAAAGGCAACTGAAGGTAGCCAAAATTCATACTTAGACAATTTCGCATACAACCTTTGTCTTCCCAAAACTCCCAACACAATTCGAAGATGATCTGCATATTCCTGTTCACTCTTTGAACATGCCAATATATTATCTATAAATACTATCACGAACGTATCCAGGAATGGTTTGAACACCCCATTTATCAAATTCATGAAGGTGCAGGTGCATTGGTGTCAACCTAAAGGACATTACTAAAAATTCATAGTGTACATACCTGGTCCTAAAAGCTATTTTGGGCACATCCTCGGGTCTAATTTTCAACTAATGATACCCATACCTGAGATCAATCTTTGAGAAGAATGAAGCACCTTGTAACTGGTCAAATAGTCATTAATACAAGGCAAAGGGTATTTATTTCTGATGGTGACCTTATTCGACTATCAATAGTCAATGGACAGTCTCATACTACCATTATTTTTCTTGACAAACAACATCGAAGCACCCCAAGGGAAAGCACTAGGATAAATGAACCCCTTATCAAAAAGCTCCTGGATTTGAGCCTTAAGCTCTCTCTACTCTGATGGAACCATACGATAGGGAGGAATGAAAATTGGATGAGTACACGGCTCTAAATCTATAAAGAAGTCTATGTATCCATCAGAAGGAATACCAGGCAAGTATGAAGGAAAAACTTCATGAAATTCACACACTACTGGAATAGACTCAATAGAAGGAGACTCTACCTCCACATTCTGAATATGGGCCAAATAGGCCAAACAACCCTGCCCCACCATTTTTCTAGCCTGGAGAAAGCATATGACCTTACCTGGCTTAGGCTTGTACAACCTTTCCCATTCTAACCTTTCCCTCCCCGGGATATCTAGAGCCACAATCTTTGCACTGCAATTAAGTACAACAAATTTGGGGGACAACCAAGTCATGCCTAAGATCACATCAAAATCTGTCATGTCTAGGATCACTAAGTCAACCCAAGCCTGGTATTCTATAAACACAACAGAACAAGAACGATATATATGGGTGACTATGACTGACAGGGTAGAAACATGAATAGGGGCATCTAATATATCAAACAATGCATCAAAACCCAAGGAATATCTTACAGACATATAGGAATAAGTGGAACCCAGATCAAATAAAACAGTAGCTATCCGATCATAAACAAGAATAATACCCGTGATAATTACGTCAGATGCCTCTGCTTCATCTTTTCTGGGAATGCATAAAATTGAGCCCGGACATCTTAATGGGCTACCTCCCTGCCTAGCTAGACTACTCCCTGACCTGTACTACTACTACCCCAGCCTCTTAGATTTCCTCCATGCCCATTTTGTGGACCTCCTCTTCCACTATTCCCTCAAGATGCTGGGACCACTGCTCGGATATGCTAGGGTGCTGAAACTGTCCCATGGGGGTTAAGGAACTCCCTCCATATATGGCCCGGCTCTCAACGGTTAAAACAACATCGATTAAAAGATGGGTGGATACTTGGAAATGATGATCCCTAGCCCTCATGGGCCTGAGGCTGCTGCAGAGTACCTGAAAAGTTGCCAATGGAAGCGGGCAGTGCTGACTGAATTGGCCAAGTAGCAATCACCGGCCTGCCTGACCCTCTAGAATAAGACCCTTGGAATTTACCTGCACTTTTGGGCCTTTTTAGCTAAAGCCTTGGCTTGTCCATCCTTCCTTACACCTTCAACTTTCTTAACAAAATTTGTGACTTATTGAAGCTCCTATCAGACGAAGTCATATGAACAGAAAGTACCTATAACTGGGGGTCCAATCCTTTCATGAACAACTTGATCCTCTTCTCCTAAATAGTGACCAGCTGAGTAGCGTACCTAGACAGTGCATAAAATTTGGCCTCATAAGCAGCCACTGAAAACCCTGACTACTAAAGGGCCATAAACTCATCCTTCTTCGTGTCACCCAAGGTACGTGGCACATACTTCTCTAAAAATAGAGCATGGAACTAAGCCCAAGTGAGTGGGGGCAACACAGGCGAACGACACTCCACATAGGCCCTCCACCATTACTTGGCCTCTCCCTATAGCTAGAAAGTCACAAACTCCACTCCATACTGATACACTATGCCCAGCTTGTGTAGCCTCTCATAGTAATCAAGAATAAACTCATAGGCATCTTCATTTTTAGTACTATAGAAAACTAGAGGTTTGAGCTTGAGGAATTTGGTGAGCATGTCATGCTCAGTACTAGTCATCATAGGACCCATTAGTGGCCTGAAAAATACATCTGTGCCTACCACTTCATCTGTTGGCTAAACTGCAGAAGCAAACAGACGGTAAACAGAAGCTGGTGCTGTGGTCATGGTGGGGATGGCGCCAGTGCCAGCTATCCCACTCAAGAATGCCATGATCTGCTGGGCCAATATTGGATCTAGAGGGGAGATACCAATAACCTCAGTTTGGGTACCCTCCTAATGTTCTGCCTGCTCTTGTTGATCTCCAGCTTCTACCTCCCTCTAAAACTTAACCTGGGGAGCCGAAGAGGTCCCACCTACCAATACCTCCTCAATAGGGACCTCTACTCTAGCAGGTGTTGCCCTCTCTCTGCCTTTGTCTCGCTACCTCTCCTGCCTCTCCCTTTGCTATGCCCTCAAATGGATGGCTCTTCTTCAAACTCAATTAGAGCTACTGGCCTGACACTATTATAACGTGTGTTAACCTTCTGCGGACAAGAGAGTGAAAACGATTAGATACCAATTTGGATCACCAGATACCAATTGGAATCAAGTCATAACACAAAGGAAGAAAGACAGTAAAATCCTGTAGCCTCTTGAATAAAAGTACAGACATCTCCGTACCGCTCTGCAAGACTCTACTATACTCATTTTGGTATGACGAGATCAACAAACTTAGGCTCTGATACCAACTTTGTCATGACTCCAACCCACCGTGTCTTGCACCCACTCTAACTCTGTGGTAGAAAAACCATTCAAATAGCCCAAAAATATAAATGGAAATATGTACACAATCTTAGATATGCGGAAGTAGGTTATAAACTAGAATAATAATTGAGTCCCCATAAACTTAGCAAAAAAAGATCAAATATCAAGAAGTATGGAAACACCCTAGGAAACTGAAAGTCGTCCATACCAAAAATCTAACACTGTCTGAAAAGGAAAGGGAAACACTCCCACATGAAAACATAATAATAAAACAGTTACTAAAGTCTTAGTTCTGGAAAAGGGACTAGAACATGGAGGAATCCATGGCAGCTTGAAACAAAGAGCTCACCCTTGAAATTAAATAATCTTAATCTTCTAACCAAGGTCTCTCCGCAGTCGGCTGAGTATGCTCTGTAGTCAACAAAAAGGCAGAGCACGAGTAGTATCAGTACACAAAAATGATGGTGTATAGGTAGGATCATGCGACTAGCTAGTAAGCGGATCATAGACAAGTAAATTCAATACAGTAAGCATAAACATATACAAAATAAGTCAACAACATCTCAATATCACAATTCAATGTCTTCCACATGCTATAATTTCACACAAGGGACCTACAAATAATCAACTTTGTGTCGGAACATGACACCCAATACAAATAAGTGTCAGAACTTGACACTCGATCCAAATTATGTATCGGAATATGATACCTGATCCCAAGATATCACAATCACAAGAACATTCAATGTTTATAATATTTATACCACCAAAAACAGGTTCATCACAATAACAGGCCAGCAAATGATCATTTCACACATAATCTAGCATGTTTCCCTATTCATGTATACACATGCATAACATAAAGCAATTTAACAAGTATATGAAACACATACAGGAAACTAGAACACCGACCTCAAATTAAAGCTTTCACAACCTTACAATGCAATAGCCTTCCCTTTTCGGGTTCGTTCTTCTCATTCTTGATCTAGAAAACATTAAATACATATCAAGGATCAATACAATGGCCTAACTATCAGGAAATATAACACAATTTCACTCCCTAGGCCAAACCCATGATCCTAACCTTATCCTAGGGCTATTTTCCGCCATAGATTTTCAGTTCAAACCATACCCCAATAATTATCACCCATACTTCTCATTTCTAGAAATTAAAGTATGAATCTAGGGAGTAAAAACCTTACCTTAAGCGTGAAAATCCATGGAAAATCAATAAAAATTATCCTAGGTTGCCTCTTGGGGTTTTAGAAACTGATTATTGTAGAAAAGACCATTTTTGGTCTTTTTTCACAACTTAAGTCGCCATTGTCCCGCTTTGGCGGGAATAATCTTTCTCTAGAAGGATATGCGGAAACAGTGAGCTCGAAGTTTGTTCTCCATGCCCTCATTTCTCAACACACCCCTTTCAAAGATGCATTAAAATTATACCCTTCACTCTAAATTCAATTCTCAGAGTTTTACTCATCCGAATGCAATTCTGCGAAGCCTTAAATTCTCTGTATTGTATTGGCTATCATCTTGTCCAATAAAATTATAGATTTTACCTTCCATCATTCACGTGATCACCCTAGATTTTACCTGACTCATAATAAGTCTAAGTTAGGCCTAGGCTCAAATTTTTCGAAGTTACTACCCAAAGTTTTCTGGACCGAAATCCTTCCATATTGGTCTATCCCTAATGACGGGAATATGTCGTTACATCAATTAAATCAAATTTTTTGAAAAATTTAATTTATTGACTAAATTAATCCTTTATTATTATACTTAACTTTTTTCACGTGTCGGATAAAATCCACCTGAAGGGTTTCACGTAAAAATTTATAAGTAACCATAAAGGGGTGCCTTCAACTCTGAACCGATATACGGTTATATCAACTAATTATTATTTTACTAATTTAATTTGTCATTAGCCAATCTACTAGGATTTGATTGACTCATTGAAAAAGTCTCACCTTTTAAGAGATCAAAATAATAAATCAAATCGCATAGATCATAATAATTATATCAAGATTAAGAGTATAAGTACATGTAATGGACTAGAGAATTTATTTAATAAATATTCAGAACATAAATAAATATCTCTAATTTTGCCTGTTCAATACATAAAAAATGTACTAGCACAAAAAGTTGGAATTTAACCATTCCCATATTTAAGATCAAATTAAATTTAATCTTGTGCTACGATCAACAAGATGTTTGTCCTACTTCATCTTTGATCGTGAACATAAATTTATAAATTATATGAACCGATAATTTCAATCTTCCATGTTTGAGTTAAAATACTCTATACACAAAATCGTCTACTATGTAAGTAAGGTTGAAAATATATACACAATGAAAAATTTAAATATTTAAATCAAGACTTTATTATCAAACATAAATAATCTTTACAAGGGATTAAATAAAAATACTATAACACAATTACGTGGTTAATAATATATCCCAACAATCTCTCCCTTAGACTCATAACCATGAAGTCACAATTTTAACACCTATTTCCTCCACGTGTTTATCGAAAACCTTCTGAGGTAAGCCTTTTATAAAAGGGTCCTCCAAATTGCTTTTCAACTAGATCTTCAAGACTCTTACATCACCCCTTTGGGTTATATCATGAATCAAGTGATATTTCCTCTCAATGTGTTTACTTCTTTAATGGATACGTGGTTCTTTTAAGTTTGTAACTGCACCAATGTTATCACAATAAAGTGTGATTGGTTTTTCAACCAAAGGTACCACTCCAAGCTCTTTTAGAAAGTTTTTGATCCAAACAGCCTCCTTAGCTGCCTCAGAGGCAGCTACATATTCAGTTTCCATGGTATAATCAGCAACACATGATTGTTTGATACTCCTCCAAACTATGGATCCACCTCCCAGAGTAAATACATATCATGAGTTAGATGTTTTTGAATCTCTATTCGACTGGAAATCTGAATCTGTGTACCCAATAGGTACCAGCTTATTAGAATGGAATACAAACATGTAATCCCTATTCCTTTTCAGGTACTTGATAATATGCTTAACTGCCGTCCAATGTTCTTGTCTATGATTAGACTAAAATCTACTAACCATGCCTACAGCAAAGCAGATATCTAGTCTAGTTCACAACATAGCATACATGAGACTCCCTATGGAAGAAGTATAAGAGACCATCTTCATCCTCTCTATCTCATCGATCGTTTTGGGTGACTAATCCTTTGATAAAGTAATTTCATGCCTCAGAGGCAGCTACATATTCAGTTTCCATGGTATAATCAGCAACACATGATTGTTTGATACTCCTCCAAACTATGGATCCACCTCCCAGAGTAAATACATATCATGAGTTAGATGTTTTTGAATCTCTATTCGACTGGAAATCTGAATCTGTGTACCCAATAGGTACCAGATTATCAGAATGGAATACAAACATGTAATCCCTATTCCTTTTCAGGTACTTGATAATATGCTTAACTGCCGTCCAATGTTCTTGTCTATAATTAGACTAAAATCTACTAACCATGCCTACAGCAAAGCAGATATCTAGTCTAGTTTACAACATAGCATACATGAGACTCCCTACGGAAGAAGTATAAGAGACCATCTTCATCCTCTCTATCTCATCGATCGTTTTGGGTGACTAATCCTTTGATAAAGTAATTCCATGTCTAAAAGAAAGAAATCCTTTTTTGGAATTTTTCATGCTAAATATTGCAAGAATAATATCAATATAAAGTACTTGAGACAAGACTAATTCCTATGTTTACGATCTCACATAAGATTGATCCCAAGGATATGAGCCGCTTCTCCCAAGTATTTCATATCAAAACATGATGACAACCACTCCTTTACTGAATTCAACATGCTCACATTATTTTTTGTGAGCAAAAGAACATCTACGTACAGTATTAAAAATGCTACTTTTCCTCCCTCCCATTTCCTGTAGTTGCAAGATTCAGTTTCAAATTGATCAAAACCAAAAGTCTTAATCAAATTGTCAAACAAATTCTCCATGCTCTAAATGCTTGTTTCAATCCATAAATGGATCTCTTAACTTTACAAAACATGAGTTCATTGCCATTCTCCTTGAAACCTTCTGATTGTGCCATATAAATGCACTCATCAAGACTTCCATTTAGAAAATCCATCTTGACATCCATTTTCCAAATCTCATAATTGTAATGAGCAGCAATAGCTAAGAGAAACCTAATGGACACATAGCTACCGGCAAAAAAGTTTTCTCATAATCAATTCCTTCTTTTTGAATAAACCCTTTCGAAACAAGCCTAGCTTTAAAAGTTTTCACTTTTCCATCCACACCTCTCTTTTTCTTGAAGATCCACTTACAACCAATAGGTTTAACACCCACAAGTGGTTCTACAAGATCCTAGACTTGATTAGAGTACATGGACTCCATTTAAGATTTTATAGCAACAATCCACATTTCAGCATCTTTATCATGTAGTGCTTTGGCATAATTCAATGGTTCTATATTAGGCTCTTCAGGGATTCTATCATATGATTCTCCCAAGAGCGTAAAACGTTCAAGCTTTCTAATAACTCTTCCACAATGATGACTAGCCACTATAGAATTTACTAATTTGTGAACTAAATTTGGAACATCCTGAACATTTTCCTCCACAGTTGCAGGTTGCTTGATATTACTCCCACTACTTTGGGGTAGTGTAATGTTTTGAGTGTGGTCTAGATCAACCTCTTCTGCAATCTCATGTACAATTTCTTGACTATTGACATTTCTCCCACTACGAGGACGTAATGATCTGTCAACAACCATTTGTGGATCTTGTTCTGTTGATTCTGTAGCAGTTATTCTTTTGGTTAGTTCCTGTAACACAAATTTTCTTCTAAGAACATGATTTATCAAATATTCCTATTCTAGAAACTTAGCATTTGTTGAGACAATTACCTTTTGTTCCTTAGGACAAAAAATAAACCTTCTGTAGTGACTTTCGGATATCCAATAAAAATGCACACCTCTATTCTAGATTCCAACTTATCTGTGTTTATTTTTAGTACAAGAGCTGGACAACCCAAACTCGAATATGCTGTAGACTAGGCTTGTGCCCATTCCACAATTCAGATGGGGTCAAAGGGACAGATTTTGAAGGAACCAAGTTCAGAGTATAATTGGCAGTTTCCAAAGCATATCCCCAAAAACTAAATGGCAAATCAGAATAACTTAACATTGATCTAACCATTTCTAAAAGAGTTCTATTTCTTCTTTATGCCACAACATTTTGTTATGGTGTTCCTGGAGTAGATTATTGAGATGTAATTTCTAATTTTGATAAGTATTTAATGAATTTGGTAGAAAGGTATTCACCACCACAATCAGATCGTAATGTTTGGATATGTTGAATATGTCGCCTTTCCGTTTTTATATTAAATTCCTTAAATTTTTCAAAGCATTCAGATTTACAGTGCAACAAATAAATATAACCATATTTTGAGTAATCATCTGTGAATGTCACAAAATACTTAAAATCACTGCTTGCTTGTATGTTCATAGGACCGCACAAATCAGAATGAATTAATTCTAACTTATTATCAACTCTATTTCCTTTAGAAGGGAAAGGTTTCTTTGTCATTTTGCTTTCTAAACAGGATTCATAAGTTGGTAGTGCCTCCACTTTTAATGAACTCAGAGGTCCATCAGAAACCAACCTTGAAATCGTATTTATATTGATATGACACAAACGTAGATACCATAAGTAAGTTTGACTCAATTTAGAAATTCATTTTATTTTATGAGAAATATCAATATTATATAGTTCACTTGTTATAGCATGTTATGGAAAACTTCACACACAAACAAATCATGTATCTTAGGAGAACTATGGATAAAAAAGTTATTATACTTAACAACAACACAATTATTAGCAAAGTAAACCGAATAACCAACATCTATTATTTTTGAAACTGAAATTAATTCCTTCTTATCAAAGGTACATAGAGGACATTACTTAAAACAAGAATTCGGGAAGAACTAAAGGAAATCGAGACATGTCCTATAATTATGGCTGGTGCTAGATCTCCATTAGCTTGGAAAACAGAAATTTCATTTTCACTTAGATGTCTTTTCACTAAAACCCTTGCAAAGAAGAGCAAACATGATTAGTTGCTCCTGAATCTACAGTCCATAATTGGGTCGAAACAGCCGCTAAATAGGTTTCAACGACATTTAAGAAAGAATTACCTTTGTTTTTCATCTTAGCCAGAAAATTAGGGCACAACTTTTTATGGTGTATAGGATGATTATAGTGAAAGCACTTTCCTTTCGGCATTGCCACACCACCTCTAGCACCACCGGGTGTCACAGCCTTGCGGGGATTTTTCTTCTTCTTTTAAAACTTAGCTGGTTTTGAAGATGAGGGTCCATCCTTGTCAATCAAGAATGCCGCAGGAGCTTGCTGCTTGAGTATAGTCTTTGCCGCCTGCAGCTCATTCAACAATTTCTCTAATGATAAGTCCATCTTGTTCATGTTATAATTTAAGCGAAACTATTGAAAACTATCCAGCAAAGACTAAAGGATCATCTCTACTTGAGATTCCTTATCAATCTTAGCACCAAGTATCTCCATCTCATTCAAGTAACTCATCAACTTCAGTATATGCTCCATAATGACCTTGAGAGTCATTTTTGGAAATTTGCGCAAAATTACCATTTTACCTCTATTATTAGTGCCCCCGAGTATTATTTATTTGGTTTGTATAGTTGAATGTGTTATAGTGTTAATAGATAGTGAAATGGACATATTCTTGAGTTTTATAGAGTTAAAAGGTGAAAAAGTGCTTTCCGGTACCAAATGGAGCTACGGGTCTCAAAATGGGATTCCTCAATTTCATTAGGTCTGGAATGGGGAAATTAGTCTAGGAAAGTCGTCGAAAATAAATCTGGGGTCGATAGGTGAATTTGAGGTCTTAAGTTGAAAAGTGAAGTTTTAAATGAGTTAGTTTGACTTTGGTCAATAAATTAAGTTCGGAGACTCGAATTGGATTTTTGATGATTTTAGTTGTTTCAGGGGTGATTCTAATGTTATAAATGACTTCGTCATAATTTTTAGAGGTTTCTAGGGAATTTACGGTATTTCAAGTATCAAAACTAGTTATGCTGCGACTTATCAGATTTCGGGCCAAGGAGTCCTCTAATTCAAAATCCAATAGTTCCATTGAGTCTAGAATATCAAATTCAGTATTGTAGCATATCCATTTTATTTTCATTGGACCCTAAATGATTTTCGAGGGTCCATGTAGCATCCTCTTTGGGAGGATGCCACTTACGAAGCAAAAGATAGTTTTTTTTAATCTCAAATAGTCAACACATTTAAAAAACTTGTTTTGAAATTCTATTCCCAATTCAATACCATTGCGGTCCATAAAATACACAAAACTCAAACTAGTAATTATCACAAAATTATTATCTTCCTTTGTGCATAATGATAAGTCAAAGTTTAAACCCATTACATGGCATGACTTGAGTTAAAAGAACACTCCAAAAATAGCAAAACTAGTCACCCACTTCATGTTACAAGCATACGGTTTTGTTTTCACAAGCCTTCAAAATATCATACATAAGTGCCACATGTAACCTGTACAAGTCTCCAAAATATTTACAAAACTAGATTCATATGCAGATGTGATCTTCACAAGGGATCCAAAAAGTCTACTCCAAATGGACATCTTCATATCTCATCCCACATATTACCTACGATAGAAAACAACTATCGCTAAGCACAAAGCTTAGTGGTGTATAAACTTTGGGCTTGTAGCCATTAAATTCTTCAACTCCCTGGTTCGCCGCAGGTGGCTCAATAAGGTAAAAGTAATCCCAAGTGAACAAGTATATCAAAGTACCAAATACAAACCTTGAAGAGTTTCAAAATATCAATATTAATAATCGAAGGCACAAGTATCAGGAAAGCTTATAATTCAATTCAAAAGAGTTGTCAAATAATCAATTTCGCCCAATATATACGTCATGCCTTCACACTAAGTACAATCAATATCAACACAGACCGAATCCCCAAAATTAAAAAGGACCAAAGCCCATATCCAGAAGGGTCTTCACCCAATATCAAAAGAATCAAGAATCATGTTGAAAGTGGCTCACTCATACTCGAAAATGGACGAAAATCCATCGTCAAGATGAAATGTAAATCCAAAGTCAAGATGGGCAGGATACGAATCGAGAGTCATGCCAATATCGATGACAAGTAACCGTAACAAGAAGGACGAAGTCCCAACAAGAATACAAAATGATCAAGCAATTAGTATAAGTGGGCAGTTTAGCGAAAGTTTTGCAATACTTGAAATAATGGTCATACCATAATACAAGACAAGGAGTAAGGAAATAACCCTATCAAAATACTTCAAATTTCAGAAAAATAAAATATTCCAAGTTCAAGTTTATACACAAACCTTGGCGTTTTAGCATATAACAAGTTCTACCACAACTCGGGGAGTTCAATTCATCTACGTCATAGACCAACCAAAGTCCACTTTGTCAAACAATTCACCTTAGCTTGTGTAGGATCATAAACACCTTAAATACACAATCAAATACCTACTTAAGTTTAACAGTCTCATCATATCGAAACTAAACATGAAATCAATAAAAATTAACCCAAACTATCAAAACAGGAATTCTGGACAGCCTACTGTCTTGTATTATTGCTCAGTTTTGAAGGGGTAAATGGGATAAATAGGCTTTGTGGCCTCAATGAAAGTTATAGAAATGTGTATTAGGGTCGCATACAATTTTAAATCACCCCTACAGAAATTCTTTACAAAAAGATATGTCCAAAATATCAACAGCATTCCATGTAGGATTTCCAAAACAAAATCTGGGCAGCACCTCCCCTATTCTTCATCTCCCTTTTTCGAGCAGATAAAAGGAAAAATGGGTTTTAGAGTCTAAATGAAATTTATATCCCTAAGAAATATATTTCCATAACATCTTGAATCACTCAAAACGAAGCTTTACACAAGGATTTATACTAATTTTACTAACAGCAGTCCCATCCAAAAAAGGGTTTGCTAACAAAAAAAAGAACCTCAATCTTACCTTAACAAGTGGGTCTCTCAAGCTGGCTAAAATATGTGGTGTGCACGTTAGTCTCCTCTTGTTCTTGCTTTCTCTCAAATTTTCTCTAAGTTTCTAAGTGTAAAATATGAACAAATGAGAACCCTTAGTCATTAGTTGCCTTATATACTTCTCCCTTTAGAGTGACACATGTCAGCCCCTAACGGTGACACGTGTCCAACTCTTAGGCTGCCACCTCATTCCATGCATCCACCCTATGGCTGCCACATGGTAGGGTGGGGTCCACCCAATCAAGTGCATCACCCACTTGGTCCAAGTAGGTGCATCACCTACTTAGTCCAAGTAGGTGTATCACCTACTCATTCCAAGTAGGTGCGTCATCTCCTTATTCCTCTTTCGTGGGTTTGAAATCTCATCTCACTTTAAGAACCTATGAAATCTTTGTTACTTAAGATCGACATGTACTTAAGTAGCTTTTTTATGTAAGATATCCAAGTCGGTAGCTTACGCAAGTAGGTTGATTACCACGACCCATTATTTGGCCCCCAACTCCTTCCAAATCCCTCTAGACCTATTTCCAACCATCGCTACTCACATAGAACTTCATAGATAACATGGATCACATGTCAATCCTTTAGAAAAAACATTAAAAAAAAATTAGGGTGTTACAACGCTCCCCTCCCCCCTTAAGAAATTTTGTCTCGAAATTTACCTTATACTCAAAACAAATGTGGATATTGAATTCGCATATCCTCTTCTCGCTCCTAGATTGCTTCATTACCAGAATGATTCCTCCAAAGGACTTTTACTAAAGGAACTTTCTTGTTTCTAAGCTCTTTTGTCTCACGGGCCAAAATTTGGATAGATTCCTCATTATATTTTAGATTAGGACTTATCTCAATGGATTCGACAGGAAGAACATGAGATGGATATGAGTGATATCTTCTAAGCATAGAAACATAGAAGACATTTTGGATCTTATCTAATTCCGGTGGATGAGCTAATTTATATGCAACTAGACCAACTCTCTCAAGTACTTCATATGGTCCAATAAATCGAGGAATAAGTTTTCCTTTTTGGCCAAATCTTATAATCTTGTTCCATGGAGAAACCTTTAAAAACACCTTATATCCTACTTGATATTCAATTTCATGCCTCTTAAGATCAGCATAAGACTTTTGTCTATTTGAAGCAATTTTTAGACGATCTGTGATGGCTTTTACTTTATCTTCAGTTTGTTGCATAATCTCAGGACAAATGAGTTTTCGTTCACCAACTTTACTCCAGCAAAGAGGATTTCTACATTTTCTCCCATGTAAGGCTTCATAGGGAGGCATGCCTATACTTGATTGGTAGCTATTATTATAAGCAAATTCTATCAAGGCTTGGTGTCTGTCCCAACTACCTTCAAATTCCATAATGCAAGCTCGAAGCATATCTTCCAAGATTTGAATCACCCTCTCGGATTGACCGTCTATCTGCAGATAGAATGATATACTAAAGTTCAACCTAGTTCCCAAAGCTTCTTGCAATCTAGTCCAGAATCTAGATGTAAACCTTGGGTCTCGGTCAGATACAATAGAAATAGGAACTCCATGTAACCTCACAATCTCCTCAACATACAATTTTGCTAGACGTTCAAGTGGGTAGTCCACCTTGATGGACAAGAAATAGGCACTTTTGGTTAGCCTATAAACTATAACCCAAATTGCATCATGATTTCTTGGAGTGCGTGGGAGCCAAGAAATAAAGTCCATAGTTATTCTTTCTTATTTCCACTCAGGTATCGACAAGGGTTGTAGCAAATCAGTTGGGACTTGATGCTCAACCTTTATCTGTTGACAAACTAAGCATCTAGAAGTAAACTCCTCAATGTCCTTCTTCATACCATTCCACCAGTAGTGCTCTTTAATGGTTTGGTAGATTTTAGTACCTCTAGGATGCATTGCATATGGTAAAGTATGTGCTTCACCAAAAATTTCTTTTCTCAAATTGTCATCTTTAGGGACACATAATTTGTTTTGATAAAGTAGAAAACCATCCTTCCTTAATTTAAAATCAAGCTTTTCTCCAATTTGAGTTTCTTTGATCAATTTCACCAGCTTCTCGACTAACTTCTGTGCTTTTTTCACCTATTCAGGTAGAACTGGTTTGACTTGCAAACCGGCAGCAATAGAGCCATCAGAGTTAAATTCAAGATAAGCATTCATGGCTCTCAATTTAACAAACAAAGGCAAGTGCCTTAGCAATAAACTAGCATGGGCTTTACGACTTAGAGCATCTGCTACCACATTGGCTTTACCCGGATGATAATCGATCATGCATTCATAATCTTTAATGAGTTCAAGACATATACGTTGCCTCAAATCAACTCTTTCTGTGTACCCAAGTACTTCAAACTCTTGTGATCAGTAAATATGTGACATTTTTCTCCATATAAGTAATGCCTCCAAATTTTCAAGGCAAACACAATGGTAGTGAGCTCAAGGTCATGAGTAGGATAGTTCAATTCATGTGGTTTCAATTTTTGAGAAACATACGTAACTACTTTCCCTTCTTGCATCAATATACAACCCAAACCACAATGAGAGGCATCACTATATATCACATATTCCTTCCCTTCAGTTGGTGGAGTAAGTATAGGAGCTTGTGTTAAGAAGGATTTGAGCTTTTCAAAACTCTCCTGGCATTTATCATCCCATACAAACTTGACATCCTTCCTCAAGAGTTTAGCCAAAGGGGAGGCTATAATGGAGAAGCGTTTGACAAACCTTTTATAGTATCCCGCTAAACCCAAGAAACTCCTTACTTTAGTTGGACTTTTAGGTGGTTTCCATTCAACAATAGCTTGAATTTTACTAGGATCCACTTTCACACCTGCCACCGACACAATATGTCCCAGAAAGGCCACTTCACCGAGCTAAAATTCACATTTAGAGAGCTTGGCATAAAGCTTCTTCTCTTGCAGAATTTGCAAAACAATTCGAAGATGTTTTCCATTATCTTCACTATTCTTGGAGTATATTAAAATATCATCTATAAAAACCACTACAAAATGATCAAGATAAGGCTTAAACATGTGATTCATCAAAACCATAAATGTTGTGGGTGCATTCGTTAACCCAAATGGTATCACCAAAAATTCATAGTGGTCATACCAAGTCCTAAAAGCGGTTTTAGGGACATCATGTTCCCTTACCCGCAGTTGGTAATACCCATACCTTAAGTTAATTTTTGAGAACAAACTAGCACCTTTTAACTGGTCAAACAAATCATTAATCTTAGGCAGTGGGTATTTATTCTTAATTATTACCTTATTCAGTTGTCGGTAATCAACACAAATCCTAAAAGTCCCATCTTTCTTTTTTCACAAATAGCACAGGAGCTCCCTAGGGAGAAACACTCGGGCGAATAAAACATTTCTCAAGGAGTTCTTGCAATTGATTTTTCAACTCTTTCAATTTTGTTGGAGCCATTCGATAAGGCGTTATAGAGATAGGAGTAGTTCCAGGAACAACCTCTATAGGAAATTCAACCTCCCTTTCCGGGGGCAGTCTGAAAAGATTTTCAAGAAAGACATCAGGAAATTCACACACCACGGGTATATCCTCAAGTCTTGGACTTTCCAGGTGTGTATCAAATATATGAGCAAGATAAGCTTCACAACCTTATCTAACCATCTTCCTTTCCACAACCGCGGAGATGATATTAGATGTCAATGATCTTTAACCTTAAAAAATAATGTGTGAAGGTGAAGGAGCTCTAAAGGTCACATGCTTTGACCTACAATCAACTACCGCATCGTATCTATAAAGCCAATCTATATCGATAATGACATCATAGTCTTGGAAAGGCATTTCAATTAAATCAGCAGGGAAGACTAAATTTTGAATCACCAAGGGAAAACCTTGATAGATTTGATTGCAAATAACTTGTTGACCCAAAGGACTTTGGACAAGAACCCCACAATTGAGTCTCAAAGATTTCTCAGGAAAAGCCAATGATGAACAAACATACAAATGTGTAGAACCAGGATCCAATAATGTAACAACATATAAGTCGAATAAGTGAAATTTACCAACAACCACATCTTCTCCATCTTAGTCATCCCTCTGTCTCATCGCATAAGCTCGTGTTGTAGCTCTTAACCCACTAACTGGATTGGCTGCACATGCACCTATTGCTTGTGTGTTTCTAGATCTTGCACCTCTATTTCCTTGAGAGGGAGTGGTAACAGGTGTTTGAACCAAGCCTTCCGTATGCGGACAAGAAGTGGGGTTAGGATTAGGACAATCCCTCACTTTATGATCGAAGCTCCCACAATTAAAACAATCGCCAGAAGCTCTTCTACAAGTACCAAAATGATTTATTCCACATTGTACACAAGTGGGTATATGAGTCTTGTCTTGGCCATAGCTTGGACTGCTGGCAGTAGAGAAACTTGATCTATTCTGCTTATGTTGGGCTAACTTGTGAAAAGTATTAGCTTTGGAAAGTATTAGCTTTGGAACTGTCAAACCTCCCTCTTTTTGATGGACCTCCTGAATTTGCATAAGCTTTCCTGAACTTGTGTTCATTTCTACCAGCTTGTTCTTTGTTGATCCTTTCCCAAGTAAGAGCAGCTGAAACTAATTTACAAAAGTTTTCATATTGTAGGACCGCTACATATTTTCTGATAGAATCATTTAAATCGTCTTTGAATCGCCTGCACTTATCTTTTTCGTTATTAATAATACCACCAGTATAGAGGGACAGCCTGAGAAACTTCTGCTGGTATTCAAAGAGAGACATACTCCCTTGCTCTAAATTACAGAACTCCTTTTTTTGCATCATGATAAGCAGGTGGCACATACTTCTTATGAAATTCTTTCACAAAATCATTTCAAGTAAGAACAAGAGGTTTTGCCCTGGCATTTGGTACACTTACCCACCAATCATAGGCATCTTTTTGTAACAGTGAGATAGCATACTTAAATTTAGCAGCGTCAAAACACTCTAACTGCTCGAACACTCTTTCAATCCATTCCAACCACTACTCAACATCATAGGGTCAATAGTGCTTTCAAACTCAACTCCACCCATTTTTCTCATTTTCTCAAAGTTCATTTCATCATGGTCAAGCACTCTTCTAGCCATGTGATGAAAGAAATCGGCCATTTTTTGAAAGGAGGGATCAACAACAGAAGCACTATGACTCATTTGAGGGCGTGGCCCAACTCTTGTACCCTGATTACTTCTTGTTTTAGATCCACTTATACTAGGAGGATTAGAATTAGAAAAATGTTCCCCAACCCCTTCTTGTAGGTAAAGTTGGGCATTAGAGGTACTTAAACTCTCAAGAGCGGCTTCTATAAGTCTATTAGAAATAGAAAATATCACGACTTGATTCCTTATAAGGCAAGATCACATTGCATTAGGTACATGTACATGATGCATATGCACTATATACAAAAATAACATGTAACAAAAACAAACAGTATACCAACAGTCACAACAAAAGTCTTAGAATCATAAACCTAGGCTCTGATACCAACACTTGTAGCATCCCCTTTGGGCGGATGCCAATTACGAAGCAAAAGACAGTTTTTTTTAATCTTAAATAGTCAACACATTTAGAAAACTTGTTTTGAAATTCTATTTCCAATTCAACACCATTGCGGTTCATAAAATACACAAAACTCAAACTAGTAATTATCACAAAACTATTATCTTCCTTTGTGCATAATGATAAGTCAAAGTTTAAACCCAGTACATGGCATGACTTGAGTTAAAAGCACACTCCAAAAATAGCAAAACTAGTCACCCACTTCATGTTACAAGCATACGGTTTTGTTTTCACAAGCCTTCAAAATATCATACATAAGTGCCACATGTAACCTGTACAAGTCTCCAAAATATTTACAAAACTAGATTCATATGCAGATGTGATCTTCACAAGGGCTCCAAAAAGTCTACTCCAAATGGACATCTTCATATCTCATCCCACATATTACCTACGATAGAAAACAACTATCGCTAAGCACAAAGCTTAGTGGTGTATAAACTTTGGGCTTGGAGCCATTAAATTCTTCAACTCCCTGGTTCGCCGCAGGTGGCTCAATAAGGTAAAAGTAATCCCAAGTGAACAAGTATATCAAAGTACCAAATACAAACCTTGAAGAGTTTCAAAATATCAATATTAATATTCGAAGGCACAAGTATCAGGAAAGCTTATAATTCAATTCAAAAGAGTTGTCAAATAATCAATTTCGCCCAATATATACGTCATGCCTTCACACTAAGTACAATCAATATCAACACAGACCGAATCCCCAAAATTAAGAAGGACCAAAACCCATATCCAGAAGGGTCGTCACCCAATATCAAAAGAATCAAGAATCATGTTGAAAGTGGCTCACTCATACTTGAAAATGGACGAAAATCCATCGTCAAGAAAAAATGTAAATCCAAAGTCAAGATGGGCAGGATACAAATCGAGAGTCATGCCAATATCGATGACAAGTAACCGTAACAAGAAGGACGAAGTCCCAACAAGAATACAAAATGATCAAGCAATTAGTATAAGTGGGCAGTTTAGCGAAAGTTTTGCAATACTTGAAATAATGGTCATACCATAATACAAGACAAGGAGTAAGGAAATAACCCTATCAAAATACTTCAAATTTCAGAAAAATAAAATATTCCAAGTTCAAGTTTATACACAAACCTTGGCGTTTTAGCATATAACAAGTTCTACCATAACTCGGGGAGTTCAATTCATCTACGTCATAGACCAACCAAAGTCCACCTCGTCAAACAATTCACCTTAGCTTGTGTAAGATCATATACACCTTAAATACACAATCAAATACCTACTTAAGTTTAACAATCTCATCATATCGAAACTAAACATGAAATCAATAAAAATTAACCCAAACTATCAAAACAGGAATTCTGGACAGCCTACTGTCTTGTATTATTGCTCAGTTTTGAAGGGGTAAATGGGATAAATAGGCTTTGTGGCCTCAATGAAAGTTATAGAAATGTGTATTAGGGTCGCATACAATTTTAAATCACCCCTACAGAAATTCTTTACAAAAAGATATGTCCAAAATATCAACAGCATTCCATGTAGGATTTCCAAAACAAAATCTGGGCAGCACCTCCCCTATTCTTCATCTCCCTTTTTCGAGCAGATAAAAGGAAAGCTGGGTTTTAGAGTCTAAATGAAATTTATATCCCTAAGAAATATATTTCCAGAACATCTTGAATCACTCGAAATGAAGCTTTACACAAGGAGTTATACTAATTTTACTAACGATAGTTCCATCCAAAAACGGGTTTGCTAACAAGAAAAAGAACGTCAATCTTACCTTAACAAGTGGGTCTCTCAAGTTGGCTAAAATATGTTGTGTGCATGTTAATCTCCTCTTGTTCTTGCTTTCTATTAAATTTTCTCTAAGTTTCTAAGTGTAAAAGATGAACATATGAGAACCCTTAGTCATTAGTTGCCTTATATGCTTCTCCTTTGAGAGTGACACGTGTCAGCCCTTAAGGGTGACACATGTCCAGCTCTTAGGCCGCCACCTCATTCCATGCATCCACCCCATGGCTGACATGTGGTGGGGTAGGGTCCACCCAAGCAGGTGCATCACCTACTTGTTCCAAGTAGGTATGTCATCTCCTTATTCCTCTTTCGTGGGTTCAAAATCTCATCTCACTTTAACCTATGAAATCCTTGCTGCTTAAGCTGGACATGTACTCAAGTATTTTTGGTATGTAAGATATCTAAGTCGGTAGCTTACGCAAGTAGGTTGATTACCACGACCCATTATTTGGCCTCCAACTCCTTCCAAATCTCTCTAGACTTATTTCCAACCATCGCTACTCACATGAAACTTCATAGATAATATGGATCACATGTCAATCCTTTAGAAAAAACATAAAGAGAAAATTGGGGTGTTACAATCCAACCGAGCATGTTCTATACTTGGCAAACTGCAGATTCTGATCTTCTGGTGCAGCTCTCCACTGTTCATCGCGACTACGCCCTTAGGCCACGTGATCGCGATGTGCCAGGATTTCTATCTTCACAATTGTGAGAGGGGGGCTTGCGATCGTGATGTATTTTTCTCTTCCGTGCCTTTCGCGATTACGAGACTTAATGGATCGCGAAAGTGATTTTTGACCTGAATAATGTTCAACTTCAGAAAAACCCATATTTTCAACTTTTTTGATTTCCAACAGCTTGGAGAGGTGATTTGTGAAGTGGATTTTCAAAGAATTTCATTTGGGTAAGTATTTATAACTGAAATCCTTCGATTCCCTTCCATTATCTTATGATTTTACATTAAAATCATGGCTTTGAACTCAAACTTAGGAGGTTTTTCATGAAATCTTTAAATGGTGATTTCTACCTCAAATCTTACTTTGTTATTATGGGTTTTTTGCCTGTGAACTCCAATTTTTGTGTAGAAGCTGATTTTGAACTAGAATTCCTAGATTTGACCCTTCAAAATTTATCAATTTTTGAACTTTTTTACCCTCGATTTAGAAACCTATAAATATGGGTATCATTGGACTCCTTATGACACGTATATTTCATTCATAATAGTGGATTGTCATTCCAGGCATTAAATTCGATATTTGACCATCTAGTGGAGGTGTTTGGGTACGGTTTCGGCTGTCGAGGTAGGTTTGGCTATCCTTCTTGGAGCTGAGTTAGGATGATTAGTCAAATTCTATATTGTAGACTTTGGGATGGGGTCGTATGTAGTTTGGGACTGATAATTGATATTGGGATTCCCGTGTGGGGGCCTTATATGATATTTTATCTGTGATTTAGACTGCATAATCTATGACTTGACTGAGTAGAGATGTGTAGAGGTTATTTAACTAGTAATGACTATCTGAGGGGTTGAGTTGAGGATTTCGAGCATGCCTGAGTAGTAGGATATTGTTGAGAAAGGGGTGAACACTTAATTGATGTATTTTCTTCCCATTACTATGTATTGAGGGTGAATATCATGCTTAGGTTAAGTTTTGAGAACTTTGAACCTTGTGCTACATGTTGAGTTGAATATTACCTCCATGTCTTATATATTGTGATTGCATTCATCCTCATTTATAGTATTATTGATCATTTGGAAGTTGAGAACTGTGGAAACCCTTTTGAGAAAGCAAATATGACATCTTTTGTATCCTTGACCACGAAATAGGTGGCAAGTGAATGAGACATTAGTATCATGATTTCTTGGCCATGAGTTGGGTGGAAAGGTAAATGATACATTAAGATTATGATGAGGTATATGGTTTGTGAGACCCCCATGGGTCCTATTTGGTAGCACAACTCAGCGGGTGTATACGACTGGTTGTACGACAGTCTTGATCCCACCGTATTATTATATCATTGCTTTATCATATTTCATTGAATTGCATTGATACCTGTTATACTTGACCTATCTTCTTAAATATGATATTGAACTATATTTATGTGGTTACTTCAATCGCGTCATTCTATATAAATTAGTGGTAGAGTAGCTAGAGTGAGACTTCTCTGCATGCAAGTGGAAGCATTTCTTAGTTTATTTTATAGGTTTTGACTAATTCCTTATACTCAGTCGGTTAAACCTACTCAGTACATGTGGATTGTACTCACCCCTACTTCTATGTCCCTTTTGATGCAAATCCTAGTTAGGGTATCCCGCATAGCAGCTGATCTTCTTCTTCCAGAGATATTTTATCATTAATATTAGTGGTGAGGTCTTGGAATTTAGACCGCCATTATTTCTAGCCTTTATTTATAGTCTTTACTATTTTTCAAACACTTATGATGTATATTAGACTCGATCATTGTACTAGATTCTCTTCATACTTATAACACCTAGTTTTGGGGTATTTTTGTTATTGTCCTTTATTTTGCATTTATTTGTGGCCTGACTTTCCTTTGGGAGTCTCATATGCTTTTACTTTTTAGTTTACGCATTGGGATGGGGCTTGGGATACGTGCAATCATGACCTTGACTTATGGGTCATGCATGCTCCCTCACCAAAGACCCTTCAACCATTTTGGTGATCAAAAGAGCTTTTATGGTAGTTTGCTTTGCAGCACGATTTTGTTCTCTAAACATCTCTTTAAGAGGAGCATATCATAAGCAGAAGGCATCGAATGATGTTGATGCTCCAAGATATTCACCATTAAGACAAGAATATAGCATTTTTCCATCTCATCAGCCTTCACCCATTTGTCATAAGCTTGGACTTCCTCAAGAGTAGGATCTGTCGGTTTTTCAGGACATTCCTCAGCCAATACAAATGTATAGCCCTCAGAAGTTAGGATGATGTCTAGATTTCTTTTCCAGTCCACATAATTGGGACCTTCCAACTTATTTTGATTCAAGTTAGATGTTAAAGGATTGAAAGAAGTCATACTTAGTCTGAGAGATAAAATATAAACAGATCATTAGATATATGTCATTTCATAAAAAAATAAGAAGACACATATAATTATGCAGGTGAGCAGTTAGAGTCGTTAGTGAAACTTAACCATTCTTGCAATTATATGAGCATGTTCAGGTATAGGACTATATAAAACAGAAACATGCAAACTCAGTTAGAGAGTAATATCTTTAGTTTATCTAGACTTATACATAATATTTTTATTAGTGATTCAACAAGAAACTTAGTTGGTAAGTTAAAACTAGTCATCAAATCAAAAGACAATACAATATCAAAATATACAAGTTTATCCAATAAGGAAGAGGACCTCTGTCAACATGTAAACTCATATTTTAACTGTAAAATACATTTATAATCATTAGGAGTGAACCTCTACACCAAAGGAGTTTGAAAATAATTTTCTTCAAAAATTTTAAATTTTCAAAAAACATTATAATGGCTAAATACCCTTTAAAACAACTCCGAATGACCAAAAAAGGCGATTGGTCAAAGCAAAGCAATGAGTATTGCTCATTGGGTCATTTCTAATGAACAACCAAATTTGAGGTCAATCAAGGTTCATCAGAAAAAAACACAAAATAGGTCATCTTGCCAAACCGGCATGCCATCAGCGCATGCCATGGCCAGGCAATAGGCAAGGCCATCATGCCATCAGATCAAGCGGCCAAGCAGGCCTTCTGCCAGGCGAATGGCAAGTCCAAGGCACTTTCAAGGCCAGTGATGGCAAGGACAAGCATACCTTCAGTCCAAGCGATACGCAAGACCAAAGCACGTCGGCATGCTATCAGGCCAGGCCCAACAAGGCTGACAACAATACAAGTTCAGGCACTCAGATTTATTTTTTCAAAAATCACTTTCACTTAATTATATATCTTATTTAAAGGTTATCATATATATATATATATATATATATGAAACTTTTGAATTAGGAAATTGATTACAAAATTCAATCTTTCAAATATAAATCCAACAGAACAAAATCATGAACAATATCAGAAATATCAATTCAAACTCGAATCAAAACAGTAAGTCATGCATCATGAAATACATAAATCTTTAAATAGTAACTTCCATGTTAAGTTCATATTACTTTCAAAAATTGAAACGTTCATGAATTATTTTTATTACATTATCTAGTTAAATGTAAGAAGACTCGTGATACCAATTGTTAGAGTATATAATTTATATGCAGCGGAAGCATACCTCAAGATCACGAATTATATATTAACTAAATAATATAACTTAAAAGGATTTGAGAAGAACAACTAACCTTTCGAATTTTTCACACAAATTTATAAGACCTCGTAAGCCAGAAAGTTGGAAACAAGAAGAAAATCCTCAAATCTTGATGGACCTATGTTCACGACCATCTCTACGAGTCATAGAAGTTCCCACGACTCATATAAATGAGTCGTAGAGGGAGTCATGGTGGTTAGTCATGACCAACCTTAAAGGGAGGTCCTATGACTCATGATTACGGTCCGTTCTTCAGTAGACGACCCATAGAAAGCTCCATAGGATGACTTCAGAAGCCTTGTTCAAAAGTTTTCCGAAGGCCAAGAGTGCAACTTGCAGGATGGGCCGTAGGAACAATGACGGGCCATAAGAACCACCTGTCCTAAAACTTCAGAGACCCTAGAATTTATATGTTTTGGGGACCTATAGGACAAGCCTCAAGAACGACTTATTTTCAAGTTGACGGGTCGTAAACTTGACCCGTTCCCAAACTTCAGAGAATCGATTTTCAGACCTGCGGGATGAGTTGTTTAGATGACTCGTCATCCCTTCGACTACCCATAGGAAAGGGTTCGTAGATTCAAAATCTGAAGTTTAATGAGGGGTAATTTTGTCTTTTCCAAAGTTTGGTTTAAAGAACCTAGACACTTTTATGGTCAAGTTTAAAGTCTAGAAATATTAAATTCTTCAAATTCCCCTCTTATTCAATTCATTCTCCCAAAATTTGACAAAGGCAAGAACAAAGTCTCTCAAGGTTTCTCTCCAAATTCAAGCTAGGGTTTCCAAATTTCTTCAAGGTTTTTCTTCAATTCTTAAGTGAATTCAAGCAAGGTATGTGGAGATTGATTCATGGGCTCTTTTTACAAATGATATCCCAAATATTTCTCATGTTTTCATTCAATTTATAATTGATTATGAACCATAGTTTTGATGAATTGCATTGGGCTGATTTAATTCTATTTTTAGATGTTATTAATGATCATTATATCCATTTTTTCATATGAATTGCATGATTTTAAGTTGAGTTATAGATGCCCATGCATAAAGCTATTTTCAAGTTACGATTATGAGTTAAATATGCGTTTATGAGCTGATCATGAGTTAAATGATTTACAATGAAAGTTTCAAATGATTTAAAGTTGAGATTATGATTTTTGAAGTTGAAGTTATGATGCTAACGAAAGTTAAGATCAAAGATGTTATTATAGTGTGATAAGTCCAATTCTCACACAAGTATGTTTAAGATGGTGATAAGAACAATTCTCACCAAAGTTATGGATTCTTATGAATCACTAAGTAGATGAGCTATTCCTAATATGTTTTAAAAATGGATTGATAGGTAGTCACTATCTTTCCCTATTATGTTATGATCATGTTTTTGAGTTTTCTATTAGGGTATTGACTAAGCACCAAGAGGGCTTCTAGGTTGGGTTTGATCTGGTACCGATGTGGTAAGCCAGGTCATCATGCTAAGGAATACAAGGTCAAAGATACTCGTCCTCAAGGCCAAGTTGCTCAAGGTGGCTAAGTTCAACCAAATTCAATGCAACAATAGGTTTTATGCTCTCCGTGGTAGGCAAGAGGTGGAGGAGACTCTTGATGTTGTCACCGGTATGTTACGGGTTTTTCACTAGAATTTTTATGCTTTGCTTGATGTGTGTGTAAACTTGTCTTTTTTTTCCCTTATGTGTCCATGAGATTTGATGATAGCTCCGAGACATTGTTAGAGACTTTCTCCATTTATACTCCCGTAGGTAAGTCGATTGTGGCAAAAAGGGTCTATAGAAGTTTTCCAGTTACGGTCTTCCATAAAGTTACTTTATGTGATTTAGTTGATCTTGAGATGACTGATTTTGATGTTATCCTTGGTTTGGATTGGCTATATGCATGCTATGCTTCTATTGATTGTAGAAGCCGAGTGGTTAAGTTCCAATTTCCAAATAAACCGATCCTAGAATGGAAGGGCAAAAATTCTATATTTAAAGGTTAATTCATTTCGTGTCTTAAAGCTTGGAAAATGATTTTCAAGGATTGCCTTTATCATCTTTGAAGGTTAGGGATAAAAATTCCAAAGCCCCTATCTTAGAGTCGGTCCATATTGCTAATGAGTTTTCGGATGTGTTTCTCGATGATCTACTCAGTGTCCCTCCCAAAAGAGAGATTGATTTTGGTATAGACCTTTTTCTAGATACCCAACCTATTTCTATTCCTCCTTACTGGATGGCTCCGTGTCACGACCCGATTCCTAAGGTCATAATGGCACCTACTATAACACACCGGTAGGTAAGCCAACCTGTCAATCCAAAACTTCAACTAATAGGTTTGAGGGAAGAACTAAACAAGAGTGGCGAGTTATAAAGGTAAGCAGAAAGAATAAGCAGAAGTAAACCAAAACATGATATAAGCAACTAAAGATCCTTCGCAGAACCTGGAAGTCACAAGTACAGAACTGCTAGAAAATAAAAGACGAGTACAAGTTCCAAAAGTGGACAAAAAATATATATACAACAACTGGTTAGTCTCAAAAGGCAAAATATGGGTCATCCATACTGAAGAAGACAGAAATGATCCATAAACTCAAGTGCTCACCCTAGTCTATGAAGCTGACAGCAACAGACTCGGTCTATCTACGGAGGTAGTTGGTGCTCGGTCCTGCAACATGAAAGTAGATGTAGAGTGTAGTATGAGTACCAAGACAACAGGTACCCATCAGGCATTATAGGCCGACTGAGCAGAAAAGGTAAAAACAATATGAAAAAGAGGAATAAGACCAAATAGGAATCAATATAAGCATCTAAAGTGAAAAGAGTAATGTCTATGAGAACTATAGATAACTATACCCAACTGGGCCCCAATAAGCCCAGTAGGGACACTCGTGCGAGAGTTAAATAAAAACTCGGACGAACCCCCATAAGCCCTCCGAGTACACAAAATAGCTACAACTACCAAGGCTAGGAACCAAGAATCTGCGATGTCAGGAATCGAAGAACTGTATCATTTCCGAACCCAGAATCTCCAAGAGTCAACGAATAAGGGGTACCTTAGGGGTCGAGGCTGGGATTGAGACATAGATGCTCGCCCGAATGTCCAACATGGACAAGGCTAGGACTGGGTACCTGGATGCTTTCCATAACACGTCAGTGAGGTCGAGGCCAGGATTGGTTACCCGGATGCTCACCATAACACATCGTTACGATTGAGGCTAGGACTGGGTAACTGGATGCTCATCATACTAGTAAGTCGGCAGAGGTCAGGGCTGCGTACTCGGATGCTCATTGATAATTTAGAACAGAGTCCGGGATTAGGTACTCGGATGCTCAGAGAAAATTTATCCCATGGTGCCGAATATTCTCCTTTCCAACTAGGAAACAACAGTACCAAGAATCTCCTCCATAATTGCACCAACTGATATGCCGCTAAAACTTGAACTGGTGAAAAAGCCAAATGATCATGAAATCTAGTATTGTCGACGCATCTCGAAGTCATGATTACACAGATTTATGGACGAGGGTGTTATTAAGAGAAAGTGTATTGCCTAGCTAAGGCCAACTACCAGGCACTAGCTTGCTACACCATTCTACAAGGATCTAAGTTCGCCGGAGCAACACCAGGGAAACTAAAGTAGGTTTACAACCTATATTAAGGCCAACATACCCCACAATATCAACAACATGCTCATTCAACTCTCCTAACAATACTGACGAATAACAACAAGATACACATGCTTCCAGGTACCCGAAAACCCAATAAAAAGTCTAAACATGATGTCTAAGAACAAAAATATACAGATAAGCTACCCAACCCAAATTCCATCACTCTCAACATGATTTTACACATTTTGGCTTAATCTAAAGAAAAGAAAGTCGTAGCCTACCTGTAAGCAGAACACGCGAGCTCCAAATCACTATGCTGAAGCTTTTCCCTTTCGAACAGCCTCGGAATGTTGTCATGCTACCAAAACCAGAATCACAACGTCTTTATGGTCGTTTAGACACTAATTTCATGATTTTCAAATACGGATCAATTTTGGGGTCTAAACTATGAAATGTGGGACCCGCATCCAAAATATAAGATTTGACCCCAAAAATAGGTTCTAAACGTCACTCCATGCTCACAAATCAATAATATAACACAATTCGGGGTGGAAAACTACATGGGACGAGCATGCAACCATAATTCGCAAAATTTGAATAAAAGGTTTAAAATGGCAGCTTCTGTATCATCTAATTCTGAAAAACCAAGACCCTTCCAACCCAAACAAATTATACTATGACGATGCTTGCAAAAAACCCCATAATCTAGCCTCAAAAATCACTTAAATCGAGTTTAAATTGATCAAGTTACAACCTCCATAATTTCAACAAAATACAACTTCGAAAATCACTAGAGCAGTTGCTATATTAGATTTCTTACCTCACATGAAGCTTCTCCTCGCATTTCTGAGCTTACCACTAAATTCCCCAAGAAAATCTCTTTAATTTGCACCTTTAGATTGTCAAATTTAAGCTTGAAATGAAGGAGAAATTGAGGTATGAAGTGAAGCTAATTTCCAAGTAAATGCTGAAATTGGTTGCTTTAATAGAGACGAGGGTGCAACAGATACGATGCAACAGCGCACCACTAGATTTCAGTAATTACCAAATCCTTGGTTTCGACATTTCGAACTCATCTAAAATCAGTAAAAGATAAATCGTATATGGAATCTGATTGGAAATGATATTCTGGAATCGAAAGTGTAGTCAAAATTCCCATCAGAGATTGTTACAATTAAATGTGGGACCCACCTTCGAATACCGAAATCTACCGAGGGGGTCAAAATGAACCCGAAAGACTCGGAAACCAAAAAAAGGTTGTTCTAGACTAAACTCGATGTTCCAAAGCTAATCGCGCTGTTAGAATTTCCATCTGAGTGCATTTTTCAAGAATGTTGACCAAAGTCAACCATAGACTAACCTTCAAAGTCAAAAGAGCCAAATGGCCCCAAACTCGTATAGATTGCCTCGAAACTCATGTCGACCCTCTAACTCATAATGTACTATAAGCTACGGTGATCTGTATATATCTCGCAATGGACTTCGAGTAAGTAGTGCCTCCACATCTTGAGCGAAAAAACTACCACCACCAGCTCTAGGTCATGAGTGGGGTAGTTGCGCTCTTTCACTCTCAACTGTCTGGAAGCATACATAATAACTCAACCCCGCTGCATAAGTACTAACCCAAGACCCACACCAGAAGCATCACAATATACTGAAAAGATATCTCCCTCAACTGGAAGAGTCAGAAGATGAGCGGTGGTGAGCAACTCCTTAAGCTTTCAAAAGCTCGACTCATACTCCTCGGACCACACAAAGAGAATATCCTGGCGGGTCAAATGGGGCTGCAATGGTGGAGGAACCTTGTTGAACCTTTGAATATCAGTAACAAATATGGGCCTAACCCAAGCACGAATAGTCTGAATCTTCACCGGATCCACCCTAATACCCTCTCTGGATACCACGTGTCCCAGAAATGCCACAGACTCCAACTAAAACTCAATCTTTGAGAATTTAGCATAAGGTTGCTGATCTCTCAAAGTCTCAAGCACAACCCTCAAGTGTTCGTGTGCTCCTCCCTACTCTACGAGTATACCAGTATATCATCGATGAATACAATCATGAAAAGTCAAGATAAGGCTTGAGTACTTGAGTTATAAGGTCCATAAAAGCTGTAGGGGCATTAGTAAGCCCAAAAGACATCACAAGGAACTCATAGTGGCCATAGCGAGTTCGTAAAACAGTCTTAGAAATGTCAGCTACTCTAATCCGCAACTAGGGGTAGCTGGACCTCAAGTCAATCTTAGAAAAAATGATCGTTCCCTGAAGCTAGTTGAATAGATCATCAATACGAGGCATCGGGTAATGGTTTTTTACCGTCACCTTATTCAGCTGCCTGTAATCAACACACATCTTTATAGTCCTATCATTTTTGTTAACAAATAGGACAGATGTACCCCACGGTGACACACTCAGGCAAATAAAGCCCTTATATAAAAAATCCTCAAGCTACACACTAAGCTCCTTAACCTATGCGGGGTCCATACGGTAAGGTGGTATAGAAATAGGCTTAGTACCTAGCTTCAAATCTATGTCAAAGTAAATATCTCTCTCTAGGGGTAAGCCAGGTAGGTCAGTGGGAAAGACATCAGTAAACTCCCTAACCACAAGGACTGAATCAATAGTAGGGGCCTTGCTGGACACATCACGGACATATGCTAAGTACACCAAGTAACCACACGTAACTAGCTACCGGCCCGCATAAAGGATATGATCCTAGTCAGTGGGTGACTATAAGCACCCTGCCATAAGACTGGAGGAATGTCAGGCATGGCTAATGTAACAGTCTTGGCATAACAGTCCAAAACCATATGATGAGGGGATAGCCAATCCATGCCCAGAATAACATCGAAGTCCAATATATCCTATAAAATAAGATCTCCCCGAGTCTCATACCCGTGAATACTCACCATATAGGATCTACAAACTTGATCCACTACTAAGAAATCCCCTACCGGGGTCGAAACATGTAATGGCACCTCAAGTGACTCATAAGTAATACCCAAATGGAGAGCAACATATATAGACACATAGGAATACGTGGAACCTGGATCAAATAAAGCTGACGTAATCTGCTGACAAATAAGGATAGTACCTTTGATAACATCATCTGATGCCTCAGCCTCCGCCCTCGTCGGAGCAGCAGAGAAATAGTCATGTCGGCCTACCCCACGACTATCTTCCCTGCTACTTGACCTGCCTCCCCAGGGACCTCCCCGAACACCTTTATGACCATCATCTTACCGTGCCTCTGATTTATACCTCTTGGTAGAGGTGGCACTACTGCCAATGATCTAGCTCAGTCAGGACACTCTCTAGCCTAGTGCTCTAGTGAGCCATTATCAAAGTATCCTGAAGATGAGCGGCCTGTGATAACTCATCTGTGGTAGGGAGGAAGAGGACCTGATCCCCTTGAGATCTTCCCTACGGTGGAACCTCTCGAATAGGGCTGACTATCCTCAACTGCTGGTAGGGCAATCTGAACCGACCGGTTGGACTGACCCTGATAGTACCTATCCTGCTAGAATCGCTAGCAGGGCCTATCATAACTGTCATGGCCCCTAGACTGGGACCCACTGTAGCTTCCTTGATGTTTGGGCCTTTTATCGCTGCCCTCTTGGGCCAGGCAATGAATGATCTCGATCGTGTGCACATGATCCACCACATCCAGAAAAGAGCGGCCCATGAAAACCAACTGCTTGTTCCCCAACATCAGGTAAGATCTTAATCCGTGTACAAAACATCGTAGTTGCTCCTCCTTAATAGGTAGAATCATAGTGGCATACCGGGATAACTAATGAAATCTAGCCTCGTACTCGGCAATCATCATGTGGCCCTACTCCAACTGAGTAAACTGATCTCAAAGTCGATCCCTAACAGTCCTAGGGTGTATCGAGCCAGGAAAGCCTATAAGAATTGGGCCCATGTCAATAGTGGTGACCCAGTTAGCCAGGACTATAAATAAAAGTGCCACCACTGCCTAGTTGCCCTTCTAAACTGGTGAATAGTAAATTCGGTGTCCTGATGCTCCTCTACCAGCTCCGGCTCTATGTCTGGGTCAGGAGCTGGTGTTGCTCCCCTGCCTCTATGACCTAGCTAGTGGATTCCATGTAATAGCTTGTATGGTCTTAGTTGTCAATTAATGGTCCTATCCCACCCAAGTTGGAGTTAAGTTATAAGATGTCAAGTTATAAGTTTATGATAAAGTTTTATGATATGCATTGACCAAGAGGTTCTTATGTTTTAAATTGCTTTTAAGCTTTACTCATGTTCATTATAATTGGTCATACATCTTATGGCATATTTATTACGTTCATTTACTGCATTATGCATACCTCACATACTTATTATATTCAAACATACTAACTCATATTTTTTCTACATTGTCTCATAATATAGGGACGGACGACACTCGCAATCATCCTATTTGTGACTAGAGTTTTCCCTAGGTTCTTGAGAACTTTGTGAGTCCTCATTCTATCGAGGACATGACTTTTATTCATGTTTCTATGGTTTTGACTTTCTTCTTTTGTTAGGATGAGCTATGAGGTTGTCCTAAGCCCTCATCAATGTTAGACTAGAGGCAAGTTTAGATGATATTATGGTTTAGTACAGTTGGACGTTTATAGAGTTGATCTCCCTTAGTCTCATTCCCTTGTGATGATTACTTCCACTTATATTTATGTAACACCCCCCAAAATATTTCCCTAATATTTGGACCTTTCTTGTATTCGTGTAGGGTCAAACCCAATTATTGTGAAGCGTGTGCATGAGTTAGGATGAGTTCCTAAGTAATTAAAGAGTGTTAGAGGTGATGTGGGGTCATAAGGGATTCTTGGAACTAAGCTAAGTCCAAAAGAATTCATCTTGGGTAAGTTGTCGAAGGAGTTTGTATAAGGGTCGACTTCTAACGACCATATCATTTGAAATATGATGATCTGGGTAGCCCACGACCTATTAAATTAAAGGTCGTCGAGTCTTCTTTTCAACTTCATAAGAATGTAATTTTTTGGAGTTTGGAGTCAAAAGATATGGCGATCCTAAGACGAACTAGCTCGACAGGAATTTTAGGCCTGGGTTGCAACTGCTAGGAATATGGCCTTGGAGCTGTAAGGGCGCGATGCGCCACTATCGCACCAGGAACAAGCTTCAGTAGTTTGGTCCATGGCGCGGTGCGCCACTAGAAGACGTGCAGGGCTTATCAGCATATTTTCCAGAACCCAAAAAATATGGGCTTGGCGCTGTAAGGGCGCGATGCGCCACTATCGCGCCACAAACCAGCCTCAGTAGTTTGGTTCCTAGAGCGATGCGCCACTATTGGGTTGCAGGGTTTTTCAAGCCTATTTGACTTGGCGCTGCAGTGGCGCGATGCGCCACTATCGCGCCAGGAGCATTTTTAGCCTATTTTCTAGATTTTTGAGAAAGAGCAATTTAGGTATTTCCCTAAATTATATATACACCATCCTTGGACGTTTTTGGGACAATTTTTTAGTCCCTGTCTCTCTCTCTAAAAGCCCTAATATTTTCCCTCTCTTCTTCTGCTTCTTCTTCTTCTCCAAATCCATCTCAACCAAAGGGTGCCTTAAAGAGCTTCAAGAATTCAAGCCTTCCATTGAAGACCTAACATCAAGGTTTCTTCAAAGTCTTCAAACAAGGTATGTAAGACTAACCTAAAATATGGATTGAGTTCTTCCATATGCCCATATGTGTGTTGGATAGGAGTTGTGAAAGATTTGAACCTTTTTGGGATGGTTTTCTTGAAATTTTCCTAAACCCTAGAATATTTTCATATGCTAGAGATTGATGGATGATTTTAATGACTTGAGTTTTAAATTGTCAACTTTCATATTATTGACTACAAATGTATCTTTATATGTGGATTTATAGGTATTGAGGTTATTCTTGAGTTGGGTTTTATTGAGAGTATGGATTCATGTTTCATTCACATGAACTCAAGATGAGATTTCTGTTGTCATAATTGTCTTGAGGTTGAGGTGGATTGTTTTGTGTATATATGTATTGATTGGAATGAAAAGAATGAATTGGATAGTTAAGAATGTCCTTTTGCTTCCATAAATTGAACATAGGACTAAAATAAGGATTTTGGAGTAGATGTTTGACGATTGATGTGATGATGATATTTGACAATGATGTGATAGTAATGTTTGATGATGATGATTGATAATTATGTGGATGATGATGTTGATAATGATGCGAATGGTGATGCTTTGATGATGGTGTGAATGATGATGTGAATGGTGATTTTTTTTATATATGTAGAATGATTGATGAAGAGATTATGTTGATAAGGAGGTTGTGTGATGAAATAGATTGGAGTCTAATGTGATTATGTGATATGTGATTTACCTAATTTGATGTGGTTGGAGTCTTATGAAAATTTTGAAAATAAATAATTTTGGAAACATTTTTGCATAAACTATTTATACACTATTTTGAGTTTAAAGAGTAATTATTGTCATCTATGATTTAAAAAGAGTTTAAGCATGAGTTGAGTTTGAGGAGTCTTTTAATTATTTTGAACACGAGTATTTTGAGTATAAATGAGTTGAGCATTTCTACTTTAAAAATGTCGATTTTGAGATCGAGTCGAGATTATATAAATTTTAAAGAGAAGAGTTTGATGATTTGAGATGCGTCGATTTGAAAGAAGGTCCACTGAGGCCAGATTTGATTGAGTTTTGAAAAAAGTCTAATGAGACTAAATGAGTTGATTTGAAAGAGTCTGATGAGACTAAATGAGTATTTTGAGTATTTTACTCACTTGATAGATATGAGCATATTGAGTCTTGGGAGGAATATCGAGCACCGAATTGGGTAAGAGTATAGTCCATACTTAAACCAATAAACTAAGTCGTCAAACGTAGGAGGGGATGAAACCATTAAAGTCGGATGTTTCCCATGGGATCGAACCGTTAAAGTCGGATGTTTCCCATTTTATTATCCTGACATTATAGGACTTGGTTGGATTGTATCCATGATTGGTTGATTCGTTCATACCCTAGAAAGGTATTAATGGATGTGGCAATAACGTCGGCTTGTTGTACTATCACTCGCTCATATGGTGATGGTTGTCGGTTAGAGAAACTCCCAATTTAATGGATTGTGCTTGATATGATTGGTTTGAATGTGATTGTAGATGATTGAGTTGAATTGTAAAACATTGCATAATTAAATTTGCATAGTTATTGAGTTGAGTCCTTTGAGTTGATTGTTGAGTTGATTTTTTATAATCGGATTAGGTGATGTGTGATGGATTGGATTATATGATATGTGATTGGATAGTGTACGATGGAAGGGTATATGATTAGATTGGATCGGATCGTATATGATCGGATTAAACCGATTGTATACGATTGGATTGAATCGGATGATATACGATTTGATTAAACTGTATTGTGTATGATTGGATTGGATTGTATGATGTGTGATTGGTCTTTGTCTAAAAATGTATTCTTACTTTAGACTTATGACGCCTTATTTGAGTCTCTCTTATCTTTCTGATTTGAGATATTTGGACCGATGATATTCTTCCTTGAGGTATGTTTCATTCTGCCATATTACATACTCGTACATTTTATGTACTGACGTCCATTTGGACTTGCATCGTTTCATGATGCAGAGACAGGTTTAAGAGATCGTCAATAGGAGCATCATTGGGGATCTATTCGCATTCAGCGTATTGGTGAGTCCTCCCCTACATTTGGAGGACACCGCTTATGCTATTCTTGCGTCGAGTTAGCCCTTTTTATTTGATTTGAGGTAGCCATGAACATGTCATTGGCACCAATTAGATAGTAGTGATAGATGCTTCATAGACTAGATAGTGAAGGGTCGATTAAGTATTTCTTTCCTTAAATTATTCTTGTCAAACTATTTTTATGACAAACATTAGAGTTGATTTGTTGGCCCATGGCCTTTATTCTTTGAGTTAGATTGATGTTTTGAGTTGCTCGCCGACTATTCTCTTTATTCTGATGTCTTTCGCTGATTGAATAGATGTCTGATCAGGCTATGTGGTTCGCTTGGGAGCCAGAAATGGTTTTTGAGTGCCGGTTACGTCTAGGGTACCCTATCGGGGCGTGACAAATATGGTATCAGAGCATAGAGTTCAAGAGTCCTAGGGATTCTATGAAGCCGTATCTAGTAGAGTCTTGTTTATGGATGTGTTGTGCACCACACTTATAATCAGAAGGCTATAGGATATTAAGAATTATTTCCCTTCTTTCATATTCTAGATTCATGCGATAGAATTTAACTCTATGAAAGTTCCCTTCTAATTCGTGCATTGCTCATATCCATTCGACTACCCCTCATTCTCAAGGTAGTTGAAACCGTAAATATGAGATCCTTGTTGATAAGTTAAGATAAAGTCTTGAGAAAGTGAAGAGACTGCACAAGGCTTGAGAGGAGCCAATTACTGTGCTTAACTCTATTGATCTAGAAGGATGTACTCCCATTCATATATGTCGTGCATTGAGTCAGAGCAAGATATATCCGAGAATCCCATCTCTACATCTTGATTCGAATGTTACCTTCGAGGGGGAAGTTGCGTATCTGAGTGATAAGTATCACCATTCGATGGAGTATGATCCGAGGCATAGAGATCTATGATTGATAGGATGATTGTAGAGTTAGAAAGAGGGAGTTAGACGAGTAGAACTCAAATAGTGAGAATGGTGGTTGATTTAGGCCTGTAAGTAGAGTGAAGTACCTATAAGGAGAGTAATGGGGTGTAATGAATGATTGTGATATTGCTAGTGTTAAGATTTGATTTAGTAGGCTTGACATGACGTATGTGAGAGATTAAGATACTAACTTGAGGGAAGTATGTGTTATGGATGGAGGGGTATGTGACCCTCAAATGTAAATAGTGAGTTGGTACTAAGTTATTTGGTAAGAAGAGGCTTAAAAATATGCATATGAGATAGTATAGAGTTATATGAGATTCTAAATTATGAGTTGTGTTGGGTGACTAATTAGTATTATTTAGTTGATGCCTTTGAGCTAAGGGGGAGATGATAGGATAATGAACCAATATAAGTCTTGAGCTTTCGATAGTAATGAGTTGGCCAAGATAATAGTAGACAGAGTTGAGCGAGAGTTGATGAGGGAGAGTGAGTGCTTCCCGATTGTGACAGTTGAGTTATACTTGTCTAGTTAAGGATAAATGTGTGGAGGAGGAGTGAGATGAGAACTGGTGATGTGCAATAGATAGGTAAGAGTATGTTAGCGTGTCTCCGGGAAGCAGCTCATACAATGATGAAGGTATAAGTGTTAGAGTAAGCATGACAACTCTTAGATGTGAGTGAGGTAGTTAGAGTGATAAGCTTGAGTGTATGGTTGTCACTGTGAGAGTGATGGTAGTAGGCTAATGATTGCATTTGGGGGGAAAATTGGAGGTACTGAAGGGTGTTATGAGGCTTGCAAAGGAAGGGAAGTTTAGGCACCGATATATTGACCTCATGAATTTGTGAATAGGATTGGGAATGTCGCTCGTGAATTAGAGTTCAACAGTTGACGATCTAGATGTTTGAATGATTCGATTGATAGAGTTTTGATGTTCTATTCGTGCCTAATGATGAGAATTATGAAGGAAATTCCCTACCCTTGCCTTGAATTGATTTGGCCATTCTTGAGTTGGAATAGTTGATTGTTTAGAATTCCTGATTTGGTTGATTGACTGAATACTGATTGTGATTTGTACCTCGATTTCCATTATTGGTTTACTCGTCATTCAAGGACGAATGATCCCAAGGGGGAGATATTGTAACACCCCCCAAAATTTTTCCCTAAGATTCAGACCTTTCTTGTATTCGTGTAGGGTCGAACCCCAATTATTGTGAAGCATGTGCATGAGTTAGGATGAGTTCCTAAGTAATTAAAGAGTGTTAGAGGTGGTGTGGGGTCATAAGGGATCCTTGGAACCAAGCTAAGTCCAAAATAATTCGTCTTGGGTAGGTTGTCGAAGGAGTTTGTATAAGGGTCGACTTCTAACGACCATATCATTTGAAATATAATGATCTAGGTGGCCCACGACCTATTAAATTAAAGATCGTCGAGTCTTCTTTTCAACTTCACAGGAATTTAATTTTTGGAGTTCGGAGTCAAAAGATATGGCGATACTAAGACGAACTAGCTCAACAGGAATTTTAGGCCTGGGTTGCAACTGCTGGGAATATGGCCTTGGCGTTGTAAGGGTGCGACGCGCCACTATCGCGGCAGGAACAAGCTTTAGTAGTTTGGTCCCTGGCGCGGCGTGCCACTAGAAGACGTGCAGGGCTTTTAAGCATATTTTCCAGAACCCAGCAAATATGGTCTTCGCGCTGTAAGGGCGCGATGCGCCACTATCGCGCCACAAAATAGCCTCAGTATTTTGGTCCCTGGAGCGATGCGTCACTATTGGGTTGCAGGGTTTTTCAAGCCTATTCGACTTGGTGCTGCAGTGGCGCGATGCGCCACTATCGCGCCAGGAGCATTTTTAGCCTGTTTTTCGGATTTTTGAGAAAGGGCAATTTGGGTATTTCCCCAAATTATATATACACCATCCTTGGACGTTTTTGGGACCATTTTTCAGTCCCTCTCTCTCTCTCTAAAATCCCTAATATTTTCCCTCTCTTCTTCTTCTTCTTCTTCTTCTTCTTCTTCTTCTTCTTCTTCTTCTTCTTCTCCAAATCCATCTTCAACAAAGGGTGCCTTCAAGAGCTTCAAGAATTCAAGCCTTCCATTGAAGACCTAACATCAAGGTTTCTTCAAAATCTTCAAACAAGGTATGTAAGGCTAACCTAAAATATGGATTGAGTTCTTCCATATGCCCATATGTGTGTTGGATAGGAGTTGTGAAAGATTTGAACCTTTTTGGGATGGTTTTCTTGAAATTTTCCTAAACCCTAGAATATTTTCATATGCTAGAGATTGATGGATGATTTTAATGACTTGAGTTTTAAATAGTCAACTTTCATATTATTGACTACAAATGTATCTTTATATGTGGATTTATAGGTATTGACGATATTTTTGAGTTGGATTTTATTGAGAGTATGGATTCATGTTTCATTCACATGAATCCAAGATGAGATTTCTTTTGTCATAATTGTCTTGAGGTTGAGGTGGATTGTTTTGTGTATATATGTATTGATTGGAATGAAAAGAATGAATTGGATAGTTAAGAATATCTTTTTGCTTCCATAAATTGAACATAGGACTAAAATAAGGATTTTGGAGTAGATGTTTGACGATTGATGTGATGATGATATTTGAAAATGATGTGATGGTAATGTTTGATGATGATGATTGATAATGATGTGGATGATGATGTTGATAATGATGCGAATGGTGATGCTTTGATGATGGTGTGAATGATGATGTGAATGATGATGTGAATGGTGATTTTTTTTATATACGAGCTAAAAGCAGGCGTGCCTCTCTTATAAGAGAATATGATACCATCCCCCACTTTTGGCTGATATAAGTTGAAATTCTCAAAGTTGAGAGTAAAGTATAAGTAAAATATATGTAGAATGATTGATGAAGAGATTATGTTGATGAGGAGGTTGTGTGATGAAATGGATTAGAGTCTAATATGATTATGTGATATGTGATTTACCTAATTTGATGTGGTTGGAGTCTTATGAAAATTTTGAAAATAAATGATTTTGGAAACATTTTTGCATAAACTATTTATACATTATTTTGAGTTTAAAGAGTAATTATTTTCATCTATGATTTAAAAAAGAGTTTCAGCATGAGTTGAGTTTAAGGAGTCTTTTAATTATTTTGAACACGAGTATTTTGAGTATAAATGAGTTGAGCATTTCTACTTTTAAAATGTCGATTTTGAGATCGAGTCGAGATTGTATAAATTTTAAAGAGAAGAGTTTGATGATTTGAGATGAGTCGATTTGAAAGAAGGTCCAATGAGGCCAGATTTGATTGAGTTTTGAAAAAAGTCCAATGAGACTAAATGAGTTGATTTGAAAGAGTCCGATGAGACTAAATAAGTATTTTGAGTATTTTACTCACTTGATAGATATGAGCATATTGAGTCTTGGGAGGAGTATCGAGCACCGAATTGGATAAGAGTATAGTCCATACTCGAACCAATAAACTACGTCGCCAAACGTAGGAGGAGATGGAACTGTTAAAGTCGGATGCTTCCCATGGGATCTAACCATTAAAGTCGGATATTTTCCATTTTATTGTCCGGACATTATAGGACTTGGTTGGATTGGATCCATGATTGGTGGATTCGTTCATACCCTGGCAAGGTATGAACGGACGTGGCAACAACGTCGGCTTGTTGTACTATCACTCGCTCATATGGTGATGGTTGTCGGTTAGAGAAACTCCCAATTGAATGGATTGTGCTTGATATGATTGGTTTGAATGTGATTGTAGATGATTGAGTTGTATTGTAAAACATTGCATAATTAAATTTGCATAGTTATTGAGTTGAGTCCTTTGAGTTGATTGTTGAGTTGATTTTTTATAATCGGATTAGGTGATGTGTGATGGATTGGATTATATGATATGTGATTGGATAGTGTACGATGGAAGGGTATATGATTAGATTGGATCGGATCGTATATGATCGGATTAAACCGATTGTATACGATTGGATTGAATCGGATGATATACGATTTGATTAAACTGTATTGTGTATGATTGGATTGGATTGTATGATGTGTGATTGGTCTTTGTCTAAAAATGTATTCTTACTTTAGACTTATGACGCCTTATTTGAGTCTCTCTTATCTTTCTGATTTGAGATATTTGGACCGATGATATTCTTCCTTGAGGTATGTTTCATTCTGCCATATTACATACTCGTACATTTTATGTACTGACGTCCATTTGGACTTGCATCGTTTCATGATGCAGAGACAGGTTTAAGAGATCGTCAATAGGAGCATCATTGGGGATCTATTCGCATTCAGCGTATTGGTGAGTCCTCCCCTACATTTGGAGGACACCGCTTATGCTATTCTTGCGTCGAGTTAGCCCTTTTTATTTGATTTGAGGTAGCCATGAACATGTCATTGGCACCAATTAGATAGTAGTGATAGATGCTTCATAGACTAGATAGTGAAGGGTCGATTAAGTATTTCTTTCCTTAAATTATTCTTGTCAAACTATTTTTATGACAAACATTAGAGTTGATTTGTTGGCCCATGGCCTTTATACTTAATTCTTTTCAAATTGATCAGTCTCCACTTTCATTGCTTTTATCTAGTAGTCATCTGTGAGAGCCTCATCAACCTTTTTTGGTTCGAATTGTGATATGATAGCAATATTTGATTCATTTCTCCTTGTTGCTCGAGTTTTCATTCCTTCATTAGGATTTCCAATAATGAATTTGTTTGGATAATTTGGTTCACTTCTCCATTAATTTGGATCTACTTCAGTTATCTGCTCAATAGTTCTTTTTTCATTTGTTAGATCAATAGTTGAAGCTGCTTCTTTAAAAGTTTTGACCATCAGTTGACTTTCATCCTCATCTGTAATAAATCTATTCTCAACAGATTTGTTAATAGCATCAAATATAACATGAATAGATTCTTCAATGATTGAAATGCGTTTATTAAAAATTCTATATGATCTACTAGTTTGAATAGCCAAGAAACAGACATTCATCAATTCGAGCGTTAAACTTACCAATGTAATTTTTGCCATTGTTGTGGACAAAACACTTACATCCAAATGGATGAAAGTACCCAATATTTGGTTTCTTTCCATTCAATAGTTCATATGGGGTTTACTTCAGGATTGGTCGAATTAGACAATGATTTAGAATATGTGTCACGCTCCAGAAGGGTACCCTAGATGTAGCCGGCACTCGAAAGTCATTTTTGGCCTTCAAGCGAACCACCTGGTACAGTCACACTTCCATTCATTTACATTCTATCAGCGGAAGACTAAATCATAAGGGTACTATTCATAATTTAGGGCCAAAGGCCAACAAATACCAAATCAATAACTAGCTAGAATAAAACTAAGCACGACGAACAATTCAACCCTTCCACACTCTAGCCTATGAAGCCTCTATCAACAATCCAAGAGGTGCCGATGACAAGTCCATGGCTACCAACAATCAAAATAAAGGAAACAAAACAAAGCTGTAAAGATAATCTCGGTATCCTCCAGAAACTGGGAGGACTCACCAACTAGCTGGAAGTAAATAGATCTTCAACGGTGCATCGGTTGATGATCTCTAGTACCTGTCACTGCATCATGAAATAATGCAGGCCAAATGGCGTCAGTACATGGAATGTATGAGTATTTAAAATGGCCGAATGAAACAAACATCAAGGAAGAATCAAATCAACTCAAAAATCTCAACTCAAGAGAAAGAACAACTCAATCAAGTGTCCTAAGTCTAAACAAGGATATGATTTAGCCGGGTACAATCACATACAATTCAACTCAATCCGACTCGAAGTACTATCAAGATCTATATGGGAGTTTCTGTTATCCGACAACCATCACTTATGAGCCAGTGATAGTACAACAAGCCGACGTTGTTTCCACATCCGCTCATACCTTGCCAGGGTATGAACGAATCAACCAATCATGGATCCATGTCCAACCAAGTACTATCATGTCAGGACAATAATTTGGGAAGCATCTGACTTTAATGGTGCAATCCCCTACTACGTTTGGCGATATAGTTATTGGATTTAAGTTATTACTTACTCTTATCTAATTCGATGCTCGATACTCCTCCCAAGACTCAATGCTCATAAAACTCCATCCAATCAACTCAATCAAATCATATCGACAAGTCTCATTTGGAACCTTGTCAAATCATCAATTCTATCACAATCAAACCTCCCCCAATCATACTATCTCATCAATCTCAATCGTATCTTTCAAGTGAAATTTTAAAAAATGCATTTATAACATCATAAAATCCTATCCAATCATTCCTCTATTCATTTAGCAAATTTTTCCGGGACCCATCAAGACTCCAAGGTTCTAAATCAACAATTTAGGGTAATCAACATATTTAAGAAAATTAACATATTTAAAGAAATCAGCATAGTTAAGAAAATTAACAAAATATGTTTAACCACTCATATCAATCAACTCGTACCAACATGTAGCATATCACTTTCTTAACTCCACAACATCAACATAATAACAATTAGGTTAATAGATGAAAAAAAGACCAATTTGGACATAAGCCTATCAAGAAACTCCATTCTTATGAACATTTAATCTCAAAGAAGGTGTAGGGATCATGGGTGGACTCAACCCATGCTTTGAGTAGCTTTACATACCTTGGCGAAGACTTTGAAGGAACCTTAATGTTGGGTCTTCAATGGAAAGCTTGAACCTTAGAAATTCTTGAAGGCAATTTCTTATTGGAGATGGATTGAGAGAGAAGAGAGGATGTCTAGGGCTTTTTGGGAGAGGCAATGGACTGAAAATTATGGTCTAAATCATGACCAAATCAGTGTATATATAATTAGAGAAAATGTCCAATTTGTCCTTCCTCAAAAATCTAGAAAAACGGGCTAAAATCCCCCTAGCGCTATAGTGGCGCACCACGCCAATGCAGTGCCAAGTCGAATATAGGCTTAAAACCTGCACATCTGATAGTGGCGCTATAGTGGCGCGTCGCGTCCTTGTGGCACCAAGCTCAGGTTTTCCTCAGTTATGGTCCAGGCCTGAAATTCCTGCAGCACTAGTCCGTCGTAAGATAGTCATAACTTTTGACTCTGAACTCCAAAAAATTCAATCTTGGTGGAGTTGGAAAGAATACTCAAAGATATTTAATTTAATAGGTCATGGGCCACCCAGTTCATTATATTCAAAAAGATAAGGTCGTTGGAAGTCGACCCTTATACAAACTCATTCGAAAACTTAGCCAAGAGAAGTTCTTTGGACTTGGCTTGGTTTTAGAGATCCCTAAATCACATCCAACACTCTCCAATTTCTTAGGAATTGATCCTAATTCATGCATGCACTTTACAATCATCTAGTACGATTCTATACGTACACGAAGAACAGTCCGAATCTTAGTGAAAACATTTTAGGGGTGTTACAATATGATAAGCAGTGCTTACTGCTTCAGCCCAAAATTTGTGAGGAAGAGAGTGTTCCACTATCATAGTTCTTGCCATATCTTGAAGAGTTCTGTTTTTGCGTTCTACCACTCCATTTTGTTGAGACAAGCGAGGAGCTGAGAAGTTGTGTGAGTAACCTTTCTCATTGCAGAAATATTCAAATGATTTATTTTCAAATTGTCCTCCATGATCACTTCTTATAGAAGTGATGTAGTAACCTTTATCTCTATGAACTTTTTCACAAAAGAAATCAAAATTTTTGTAGGTATCATCATTGTGAGAGAGAAAAATAACTCAAGTAAAATGATAATAATCATCAACGATAACGAAAGCGTACCTTTTTCCTCTGATGCTAGCTATTCTTATAGGACAAAAAAAATCCATGTGTAGGAGTTGCAAAGGTTTGCTGGTTGTTACGATATCCTTTGGAGGAAAGGAATTTCTAGTTTGTTTACCCATTTGATATGCATCAAATATATGATCTTTGGTATAGTCCAGCTTAGGAAGACCGATAACTAATTCCTTCTTTGTCAGTTTCTCAATTAATCTCATACTTGCATGTCCTAATTTTTTGTGTCAGATCAATGGATCTTCAGACATTGAAGCAAGACAAAGATGTTCTCCTGTATTTTTTACTGAATCTAGAATATATTTTTCTCCATGCTTCCTTGTAGAAGATTTTTGCCAATTGAATTTTCTATCGGACATCTATTTTGTCTAAACCTTATCTCCAAGTCTAGTCACAAAGTTGACTAATATTTAGGAGATTGTATTTGAGCCCTTTCACAAGATAGACATTTGTGATGTCACAAGATTCATTGAAAGATATAGTGTTAATGCCAAAAACAGTTCCCTTAGAATTATCACCAAAACGAATGCTTCCACCTTTATAATCTGTGACACATTTAAATAGATATTTGTCTCCTGTCATATGATTTGAACACGCACTATCCAAGTACCATTTTCCTTTTGATTTTCTACGGTGTTCCTGCATACACAAATAATTACTTTCTTTTAGGCACTCAAGCTTTCTTGGGTCCTTTATGGTTAGAATTATCATAATATTTGGGTCTCCAAATTCATCTAGAGGTATCATTATTTCAAAACCTGCAATCGTATGATATGTGACCAATTTTACCACAATAGTAGCAACTTTTAAAAATAGTTTCACATCAAAGAGACTTAAAACTATTTGATTTAGAATTTATTGACCTATCTGACCAAGTTGACTAGTTACAGCTAAGATAATTTTCATTAGAACGAGAACTTGATTTTTCAAAAGATTTACCAGAAGATTTGGAAAAACTTATTTTCGAAGAACTAGGTTTATTTTGAAAACTATTCTTCGTGGTTTTTAACTCATTTATTTCTTCATAGAGAAGATCATTTTCCACTTCACAAACCTCCAACTTTATTTCTAATTTTTTCTTTTCAATCTGAATATTTTTAAGATCAGTGAACATACTATTTTGATCAAAAATAACATGATCAAGTAAATTCTTTAATTCAATGCAGTTAAAACATACCTCAGTATTTGAGTCTTTGACTGCCATTAAACACATGTTTTCGATCTCTTCATTTTCATTATCTGAGTTGTCTTCATCACTACAACTGCTTAAAGCTCTATTTTTCTGAACACCTCTGGAGTAATTTTTCTTTGCTTCTGGACGTTCACTGGCTATGTGTCCATATTTTCCACATTCATCGCATTTGCCATCATATCTATTTTGATCAGTTATATATTTACCCTTTGAGAATCCTTTCTCTCTTCTATTAATTTTGGATCTTCTGAATGATTCCATAACAGATCTAGTGATAAGGGCAACTTTGTCTTCTCATATTTCTTCTTCTTCCTTTTATTCTTCAATAGTCTTAAAAGCAACAGTTTTCTTCTTGTTTACCTCTTAACCACGTTTGTTTAGGTGACTTTTCTCAAATGCTATGAGATCTCCTCTTACGTCATCATAGGTTAGAGTGTTCAAGTTCATGCTTTCAAGAGCCACAACTTTAGCATGTCATTGTGGAGGTAAGCTTCTAAGAACTCTTCTTATATGCTCAATTTGAGGATAGATTTTTCCAGAAGCTTTAAGTTCTCCAATAATTTTGCTTAGCCTTCCAAACATGCTTTCAATGGATTCTCCTTCCTTCATTTGAAATAACTCATATTCATATACTAGTAAGCTGATAATGGTTTCTTTCGCTTTGTCAGTTCCTTCATATGTGACTTCAAGTTTGTCCCACATTTCCTTTACAGTTTCACAACATGATATTTTTTCGTATTCTTCACCACTGATAGCATTATAGAGAACATTCTTTTCTTTTGAGTTGATTTGAATAATCTCCATTTGTTCATCAGTATAGTTCTCTAGACTTGGAACTGTGGTAGCTTGATTGTCATTTGAATTCTTAGAAATAGGAATAGGAATATTTCCAAGCTTGATAACTCTCTAGACCTTCACATCATAAGACTTGATGAATGTTTCCATTCTTATCTTCTAGTGAGAAAAATGTTTACCATTGAAGTATGGTGGTCTAGTTTGAGAAGTTCCTTCTTGAAATAAAGCACCCATGATTTGTTGAGCCAGGATCTTTTTCTCACCTGTCAAATAATTGATTGTGAGACCTTGCTCTGATACTAATTAAAAGTGCAAGAGAGGGGGGGGTGAATTGCTCTTTTTCTTCTTTTCTCAATAATAGTCGACTAGTGGAACTGGTTGGCCGACTGTAGTTGACAGAATCAAAAATACAATATTGAAAGTGCAGAATAATAAAATTGACACTATATTTTATACTGGTTGGGATCCAATGTGGATCTTACTCCAGTCCCATTGGGTTCCAAGGGTGTTCTCTTCTAGCCCTTTTGAAGTATTTGGTGTGAGTACAAAGTTTGAGAGTAGATCCTATTACTACGCTTAGAATTTTCTCTCTTTTTCTTTTTGATACAACACCTCACCAACAAAGTTATTCTCTCCTCTTTTTTTTATTACACAGTAATACTTTCAGTAATACAATGTTTAATAAAAAGTAGAGCAAAGAAAGAGTGATTGATTCAGACTTGTTGTATACCTTCTTTTTGATGCAGCACTTGTATATATAGTGCAAGTCTGATCTTTTTCTTTTTAGAAGAGAGCAACCCAAGAGTGTTGATCCTTGAAAAGGGCAATGAGAATCCTTTTACAAGAATAAAGATGAGGGGTTTTACTTTGGATGAGATATCTTCCATGATTTTGAGTACCTCCTTGATGCACTGAATCTGAAAATCTTCAATCAGTATCCATCTAGAAGGTCTTCAATTTCTCCGTAATTCTTTAATCAGTACTCGTCTTTGGAAGGTCTTCATTTAGTCATCCTTTGATTATGGTACTTGTTGATTTATTTTCTTTCTTGACAGCTGATCTCCAATCGATTCCATCAATTTAGGAATCTCTTCTGATCCCGTTAGTTATCTCCTCAGATTTTGGGGAATCCTATCTTCAATCAATATTAAGTGATTGATTGATAGCTTTCCTTTTTGTTGTTATATATTTCCTATAAAGAGATAATTAGTTATCATTAAAATCTTGCAACATCAATGTATTGCTCGAAAACCAAAAAGAGTATGTTTACAAGCAACAACTCAAAATGTTTTTTGTCTCAAAAGTGGGTAAATTGTAAGAAAAAACTAGGAAAAATACTTATAGACAACACAAAATCCTATCCTTATGGAACTAGGAAAGCAAGCCGATCAGCAACGTAGGATTCGTGGTTAGTAGAGTCTTCTCATAGTCTTCCGCAGTCAACACTTCTCCTTCAGTTCCTATGCCTAATCATACGGCCCATACTCAGTGACTATGACTCGTAGTATGAGTTGTGGTCTTGAGATTTAATTTTTACACCTTTATAAGATCATCCTACAGCTCATACATTGAAAGTACGACTCGTGCCTTGACTCGTCCTGTATGAGTTCAATTAGCCACAATCTCTAAATCTAACCACGGATCAGAGTATGATTCATACTATGCTGTCATGAGTCGTACAATGAATCGTAGTATTGAGTTCTAATTTGCATAGTCTCTGAAGTTTTTCACGACCCTCAATACGAGTCATACGTTGAGACTATGAATAGTACCCAGGGCTTTCCAAGGGATACTTGGCCCGTTTTCTACGAATTTCACCCATTTGCTTCCGGAACCTATTTTTCTTATACAAAAACACATCATATCTACAGAAACATTCTTAGGAAAATATAAATTTTCTATGTTTTAAGCATTGAAAGTGCCGTGAAATCCCGGTAAATCAAGTATCTTGTAAGATCTATATGGACTTAAAATATAAGGAAGGCAAGTAAGGCTTAAGTTGGTTAAGGACTATGACTTCACTCTCTTTTATATTTAAGGTAAAGTTATTATAGTAGTGGATGCCTTGAGTCAAAAATCGTCTAGTATGGTAGCTTGGCCTGCATTTCAGTTGAGAAGCGTCTTTTTGCATAGAGGCTTATGATTTAACTAATTGTGTAAGGTTATTATGGATACTTTTGATCAGAGAAAGGTTCTTTCTTATGTATTTGTATGGTCTTCCTTATTTGAGTGGATTAAGGCTTACTATTACCAGGATCCATATTTCAATTGAGGAGCGTCCTTTTGCATAGAGGCTCATGATTTGGGTAATTGTAAGATTATTATGGATACTTTTGATCTGGACAAGGTACTTTCTTATGCAGTTGCACAATCTTCCTTATTTGAGTGTATCAAGGATTACTAGTACCAGAATCCACATTTGAGTGCCCATAAAGACATAGTAAAAAACAAGGTGATGCTTCTAAAGTTTTCGTTGGAGATGCTGAAATTCTGCAATTACATAGTCAAATTTGTGTAGCTAATGTGGGTGATATGAGGATGCTACTTGAGGATATGCATATTTTTTGGTATTCTATTCATCCTGGGGTTGCAAAAATGTACCAAGATTTGAATCAACACTATTAGTGGAGGAACATGAAGAAATACATATTTGGGCATGTTTCATGGTGCTTAAATTGTCAACAAGCCAAGTATGAACATCAAAAGTTGGATGGTTTGATGAAAAATATGGTTATACTGGTGTGAAAATGATTCTTTAAAAAAATACACTATGAATTTTGTGATTAGCTTAATACGTTCTTTGAGGTAATTTGAGGAGATTTGGGTCATCATGGATATATTGACTAAGTCTGTGCACGTTCCACCAGTTCAAAAGACCTACAATTCTAAAAAGTTTGCACAGATTTATATTGGAGAGAGTTTAATAACAGGGATATCTATTTTTATGATTTCATATCGAAAAACATAGTTCATGGCTCACTTATTGCAGTTTGTGCAGCGGGCTTTGACTACTCATGTATATCTTATTGAAAAAATAAACTTGTTCACATTATTTACTTTAAAAAAAGGGCAGCCCGATGCACTAAAGCTCCCGCTATGAGCGGGGTCCGGGGAAGGGCCTGACCACAAGGGTCTATTGTACGCAGCCTTGCCTTGCATTTTTGCCAGAGGTTGTTTCCAAGGCTTGAACCCGTGACCTGGTCACATGGCAGCAACTTTACCAGTTACTCCAAGGCTCCCCTTCGCATTATTTACTTTGTTTACATTATATTTAATTTATTTCATGAACTAGTAGATTAATGTATTAGGAAATACATGAAATTGGTGGAAAAGTCTATATTAAGTCTAGTTAGTATTATTCTTGAACTTGGAGGATGTGAAGTATTAATTATGATACATGTATGCTAGGCTAGATACATGGATGAATACCCATAAATAGTCATGTAATCTAGCCATATTGAAGCAAGAATAAGTTGAATAGAAAATCATCTTTCCTCCACTTCTCTTCTACTAAGTATTGAGTATTATTTGTATTGTCTTTCTCTCCCAAATTTCCAACGTTTGGTATTAGATCAGGTGTGTTTGAAAGACAACGAAACGTAGAGAGAAAATGAGTAACACCAATGGAATTCCATTTCAAGTTCCGATGCTAACCAAAGAAAATTATCTTAGTTGGTGCATTCGAATGAAGGCTTTTCTTGGACCTTATATGATGTATGAAAAATTATAGAGAGTGGCATTGAAGAAGAAGAGGATGCTGCTGCCACAAAAAAGAAAGACCAAAAGGTACTCATACTCATCCATCAAAGTTTGGATGAAAAGATGTTCGAGAAGGTTGCAAATGCAACCAACTCCAAGCAAGCATGAGATATTCCTCAAACCACCTTTAAAGGTTTGGACAAGGTGAAAAAGGTTCGTCTCCAAATCTTAAGAGGAGAATTTGAATCGGTTCTAATGAAGGAATCCGAATCAATTTCGGATTATATTTCAAGAGTCTTGGCGGTTGTCAATCAAATGAAGAGATATGGTGAAGTGTTGAATGATGATAGGGTCGTTGCAAAAATATTACAATCCCTATATTCAAAATTTGATTATATTGTTGTTGCTATTGAAGAGTCCAAGGACTTGGACATCATGACCATAGAAGAACTCACGGGTTCTTTGCAAGCACATGAAGAAAAGTTGAAGAAATTGAAACAAGAGTCGGTTGAACAAGCTTTGCAAGAGAGATTTTCTTTGAAGAAGAAAGATGAAAGGCGTGGCTCACAACAAAGAGGTCGTGGGCATGGAAGAGGTCGTGGTAGAGGAGAAAGAGGTGGTAGTCAATCTTCGACCAAAGAAAATAGAAGTCAAGACTCCAACCAAGAAAGAGACCGTGGAAGAGGTAGAGGATGGATGTCAATTCAAGGAAGGTATGACAAAACAAATATTGAGTGTTATACAACAACAACAACAACAACAACCCAGTGAAATCCCACAACATGGGGTCTGGGGAGGGTATAATGTACGCAGACCTTACTCCTACCAAGGTAGGACGGCTGTTTCCTGGAGACCCTCGGCTCAGTAAAAGCATAAATGCATAAAAAATGTTAGATAAGAATAGAAAATTAAAAGCTTTATGAGAAAAACAACAAACAAATATTGAGTGTTATACTTATCATAAATATGGTCATTTTTTATGGAAATGTAAAAATAATTTGGAGGATATAAATAATTTTGTGGAGAGGAAAAATGAAAATGAAGATGACACTTTACTCATGGCACGTAAAGAAGAAGAAAGTGTAAAAATAAATAAATGGTACTTTTATTCCAATGCAGGTAGTCATATTTGCGGAAAGAAGCATTTATTTGTTGATATTGATTAGTTTAATGGTGGCAACATCACTCTTGGATACTCTTCAAAAGTTCAAATCAAAGGAAAAGGTACGATTTTAATTCATTTGAAAGATGAAAGTCATCAATTTATCTCCAATGTCATGTATATACCGAAGATGAAAAGTAATATTCTGAGTTTAAGACAGCTTTTGGAGAAAAATTATGACATTCATTTGAAATATAAAAAGTTGACCATACAAGATGAAAATGGGAGATTATTAGCCAAATTTCTCATGGCTACAAATAAAATGTTTGTGTTGAATCTTCAAAGTGATGTAACAAGGTGCTTATTTTCATGTGTCGAAAATTCATCTTGGCTTTGGCATATGAGATTTGGCCAATTGAACTTTGATAGTCTAAGATTAATGAAAAAGGAAAATATGGTGAAAGTGTTGCCAACCATTAACCATCCTAATCAGCTTTGCGAAGAATGTCTTTTTGGAAAGCAATCAAGGAAAAGCTTTTCCACAGAGTCATTGACAAGTGTACGGTGTCCTTTAGAATTGATTCATATGGATGTGTGCGGACCTATCAAACCAACCTCACTTAGTAAAAGTAATTGTTTCCTTCTCTTTATTGATGATTATTCTCAAAAAGCTTGGGTGTATTTTTTGAAGAAAAAATCTAAGGTGTTTGAAAACTTTAAGTATTTTAAGATCATGGTGGAGAAACAAAGTGGCTAGAAATAAAGTCACTTCGGTCCGATAATTGTGGAGAGTTCACTCAAATGAATTCAAGGCTTTTGTGAGAAAAATGGAATACATCATTTTTTGACTGTTCCAAGATCGCCTCAATAAAATGGCGTGGTGGAGAGGAAGAATCGAACTATTCTCAACATGGAAAGAAGTATGTTGAAGAGCAGAAATATTCCAAAGGAATTTTGGGCTGAAGCAGTTGCCTATGAAGTGTATTAATCAAATCGCCATCGCTCCAAAAGTGTTCGTGAAAAAATATCACAAGAGGTTTGGAGTGATTTCAAACCAAAAGTTGCTCACTTATGAGTGTTTGGAAGCATTGTTCATATACATGTGCCAGATGAGAAGAGATATAAGCTTGATGAAAAAAGTGAGAGGTATTTTTTCGTTGGTTATGCACAAAGATCTAAAGGTTATAAGTTATATAACTCAAGAAATGGCAAGGTTACCATAAGCAGAGATGTGGAAGTTGATGAAGATAGTGCTTGGAAATGGAAATCTAAAGCGAAAGATTACTCTTTTACTCCATTCCTTGATGATGAACATGATGAAGAGGTGGTGGATCAGTCTACTACACCGCCTACAGCACCTCCATCACCAGTTCAAGAAGTTGGAGAATCAAGTTCAAATAGTGTACCTCGAAAGTCTAGAAGTCTTCAAGACTTGTATGACGCAACAGAAGAAGTAACAGAAAATTTAAGTGATTTAACTCACTTTTGTTTATTTGTGGACAGCGAACCTGTAAGTTATGAAGATGCTACTAGTAATCCAAAATGGAGAGATGAGATGGATGAAGAAATCAGGACAGTCAAAAAGAACGACACTTGGGAGTTGGCAAAACTTCCAAAAAGAAAAAACACCATTGGAGTCAAATGAGTTTACAAGCTAAAGAAAAATTCCAAAGGTAAAGTAGAGAGGTACAAAGTAATATTGGTAGCAAAGGGGTACAAGCAAAAAGCTGATATTAATTATGATGAGGTATTTGCACCAGTTGCTTGTTTGAAGACAATCTGCTTGATTATTTCTTTGGCAGCTCAGAATCAGTGGAAAATCCATCAAATGAATGTGAAGTCGGCTTTCTTGAATGGAATTTTGGAGGAAGAAGTATACATTGATCAATATTTGGGGTATAAGGTTGAAGGAGATGAAAATAAAATGTTAAAATTGAAAAAGACTCTTTATGGCTTGAAACAAGCTCCACAAATTTGGCATTGTATAATTAACAAATACTTTCAAGCAAATGATTTTTTAAAGTGTCCACATGAGCATGCACTTTATGTAAAAATTAATGAAGATGGTGGCACATTTCTTGTTTGTTTGTATGTGGATGATTTGATCTTTACAAGAAATGATCTAAAGAAGTTTGAGGAATTCAAGAAGTCAAGACAAGATAATTTTAGATGACGGACAGTGGCCTAGTGTCATATTATCTTGGCAATAAGTGAAGCAGAAGAATGATGGCATCTTTATTTCTCAAGGAGAATATGCAAAGAAGATTCTCAAGAAATTTAAGTTGGAGAATTGCAAGCCTGTTAGACCCCAGTGGATTGAGGAATTAAACTGTCCAAGCTTGAAAATGGAGAAAATATCAATCCAACATATTTCAAGAGTCTTTTTGAAAGCTTAAGGTACTTAACTTGTACGAAACATGATATTCTTTTTGGTGTTGGACTTGTTAATTAGTCGCTTTATGAAAAATCCAATAACTTCTCATTTAAAAGCAACCAAAAGAATACTCTGGTAAATCAAAAGTACACTTGATTATGGAATTGTTTATGCATTTTCCAAGGACTTCAATCTTGTTGGCTATTGTGATGGTGATTGGGTTGGTGATGTTGATGATCGAAAAAGTACTATTGGGTTTGTTTTCTTTTTTGGAAATTCTCCATTTACATGGAATTCCAAGAAGCAACCAATTGTGACTTTGTCAACATGTGAAGCAGAGTATGTAGCAGCTTCTTCTTGTGTTTGTCATGCAATTTGGCTAAGGAGCTTGTTGAAAGAACATCACCAACCACAAGAAGATACAACTAATATTTGTATTGATAACCAATCGGCCATTGCATTGGCCAAGAACCCAGTGTTTCATGAAAGGAGTAAACATATAGATACTAAGTATCATTTCATTAGAGATTGCATATCGAAGAAGGAGGTATAGCTTGAGTTTGTGGAATCTCAAGACCAAATTGCGGACATTTTCACCAAGCCATTGAAGGTTGATATTTTTCAGAAGTTGTGAATGGCTCTTGGAGTAGTGAATCAAGTTTAAGGGGGATGTTGAAAAAAAAACTTGTTCACATTATTTATTTTGTTCACATTATATTTAATTAGTTCATGAACTAGTAGATTAATGTATTAGGAGATACATGAATTGGTGGAAAAGTCTAGATTAAGGCTAGTTAGTTTTATTCATGAACTTGGAGGATGTGAAGTATTAATTATGATACATGTATGCTAGGCTAGATACATGGATGAATTCACCTATAAATAGTCATGTAATCTAGTCATATTGAAACAAGAAAAAATTGAATAGAAAATCATCTTTCCTCCACTTTTCTTCTACTAAGTATTGAGTATTATTTGTGTTGTCTTTCTCTAGTCTAAATTTCCAACATTTATCTTAGAGCAACTTTTCACCCACAAACTGACATTTTGTTCGAGTAGACTTTATAAATCGTGGAGTATATATTGGGAGCATGTGTTATTAACTTGGTCAATGGGATGAGTACTTGCCTTTAGTGGTGTTTCCTTACAAACAACTACTAGCCAAGTAATCAGATGATCCTATGTGAAGTTTTACATGCTAGGCTGTGTCAATATCCAATAGCCTAGTTTGATTATGATGAGAAGAAGCTACTTGGTCTAGATTTGATACAACAAGCGTTGGAAAAAGTCAAGGTGATGCATAAGCGACTTAGGATGGCCCAAAGTAGATAAAAGATTTACGCGGACAAGAAAGTTCGTGATTTGAAGTTTAGGATAGATGAGAAAGACATATTGAAGATTTCTTCCATAAAAGGTGTGATGAGATTTGAGAAGTAGGAAAAGTTGATCCTGAGGTTTATCACCCCGTTTAGGGTTTTGAAAAGACTCGGGACGGTGATTATAGACTTGCCTAGCCACTGGACATGATGGTGATACATCGTGTATCCATGTTGTGAAATAAAGTTTAGCTTTAGGCCCTCAATCTTGATGAAACGGCCATGGGGAAGTGGTAGGGTGCTGGGGGAGGTGGAGACTAAAAATGACTAAAAGTATCTGTCACTTTTTATTGCTTAAAAAATATCATCTAAAAATCTTGAGATATACAAATCAGAATTCAAAATGTATAAATCTTTCATATTAACCCCTGTTCCATGATCCTCAAGTCCTGGAACATTGATGTAGGGCTTATTGAGCTTGGATTCAATCTCCTTACTTATAAATCTATCGGAATGAACTGCAGCATTTGCCTGAGAGTTCAGTAGATTAGATTTGTTGGTTGTAGTTGTAATAATCAGACTGCTCCTCATTCTTCAGATTGTTTACATCAGATGATTCATCCAACAAAGACTGAAACAGGTAACTTTCATCGATATTCTCGTTTAAATAAAATGTATCCAATATATTTGTTGTTTCCTTTGTGTTGTTGTCTTCCATTAATAAGCGATCCGCAAATTCTAGATAACTATGCAAATGTGCACTCAGATTTTCAGATGACCTAAAATCCAATGGTTTTTCTCGCAATGTATTCGCTGAGCAATCATAGTCCTGTGGCGTAATGGCAGCACAAGGCAACAATACTTGATCAACAAAGTCACATTTCTCATTCGGTCTTGGAACATCCTTGTGAATCATGTTGTCATTTGACCTCACTTCAGTTTTCTCTTGGTGTAATATGCACAAATTATTTGACCCTTCATTCGCGTCATCTAGGCGTTTCAAATCTCTATGTTGCATGACTTCATTCTCTGAGGGCGTCTCAACTTTAACATAAGAACTTGTGGGCTTGAGAATTGGCTTTGAATCAATTGTCGAGCTGCTATTAAAACCTTTTATATTGTCTATAGAATCGTCCGCTTTCATTACTACTGACTCAATATTCAAGCAACAAACAGAAGAACCATGCTTCTTAATAGGGCATTCATGATGTGCCTTTGAATCTTCATCAGCTCTAACAGAACATAAATTCCTTTTGCCAAGAGATCGATCATTGTTGGAATAATAATTCAAAGTTGGAGTAGAAATTCTAATTTATTTAGGATTTGTTATTTTAATTTGATATTTATTTAATTAATGTCTACTTAGAATTTATTTGTTCTAGTTCTTATAGGAATAGATTTTTTAATCCTAATTTAATTTGATTTCTTATTATTATTAATAGGGATGTTGCTAGGTTATTTTCAATACACAAAAAATACAGAAAATATATAGAAATATAGAGAACTTGAAGTAATATTGATGAGATTTTAAGTTTAAGAATTAAATATTTTCCTTCAATCATCCACAGCAATCTTTTCATCTGTTTGTAAATCAGGTTCAATTATTGCATCTTCAACAGATGATTCACTCGATCTAATGAAGTTGTTCGCCTCAACGAGGGATTAGCCAATTGAGCATTCTGTACACAATAATCAGGGAAGTTAAGTATAGCATCGTGTCCATACATAGCTTTTGCAGCCTCATCATAGGCACAAGCAACTTCAACATTTGTAGAAAAAGTACCAAGCCAAAGTCTCCTGCCATTACTTTGATGTTCCTTGGTATTATAAACAGGTTCTCTAATTTCAGCAACCCACTTGCCCCAAGTTCTCATAGAGGTCTATTTCGTGCCATAAATATTTTTTACTTTGTTGCAAGGTTTAAAATTAGATAGTCAAAAATGTGGATTTGGTAGTTGACAAATTTCAACAACCAAAATATCATTATTTTTGTCAAATCAAATCTCACTAATAAACCTACCAAAGTTTAAAATATTTGTTTCTTAATGATGTCACTGATGATATCATAGGGACAAATTCTTGCTCATTTGTAAGAACACGCCAAGATATTATTGAGCAAAGTGAGGTTTACAATATATTATAAGAAAATAGTCTGTGAAGAAAAATAGATTGTGAGTAAGGTGAAAACTCAAAAGAATGTTATTCATTTTGAGTGTGTTGTGGTCACTTTGAGTATTGTACTTGTGATTATCCAGTGTAAAATTCTTTACTATAATAATATCAGTTGCTCCTCTTGGCCCGTGGTTTTTTCTTTATTTGAAAGAGTTTTCACATAAAAATTTTGGTGTCATCGTTTTTCCATTTATTTTCATTATTTTGACCATATATATATATTTTTGTGTTAGATGATATTTTTCCAACAAACTAGTATCAAAGCGAGGTTTTATCTGAATATTTTTTATGGTTCCAGCATGGTCTGAATTTTCACATCAAAAAAGATTTACTTTTGTTTGTAATAGCTATATATTTTTCGCAAAAACAATGAAAGCCAACACTAGTAGAATGATTACTTATGATGGTGTTATTATGTCATTTGGAAGGGGAAATGAAAGATTTGCTTTATGTCAAAAATTTTATCAATCAGTCTTTATCATTGTAAAGTCTGATAATAAAACAGATGAAGAGTGGAATAAGTTGCACAGACAGGTTTGTTGATTTATTAGGCAATGGGTTGACGATAATATGTTGAACCATATTTCTAGGGAGACACATGCTCGTACCCTATGGGGGCATCTTGAAAGCATGTATGCTCGGAAGAACGAAAAAAACAAAAGGTTCTTAATAAAGCAAATGTTAAGTTTAAAGTATCATGATAGTTCCCCGATGACAGATCGTCTGAATAATTTTTAGGGGATCATGAATCAGTTATTTGCTATGGCCATCAAATTTGATGAGGAAATTAAAGGTTTGCTTCTACTTGGTTCCCTACCAAATTCTTGGAAAATATTTAGAAATTTATTGTCAAATTCTGCTCTAGATGGTTTGATCTCTATGGATTTCGTCAAAAGTAGTTTCTTGAATGAAGAGATAAGAAAAAAATCTCGAAGTTCTTCTTCATTGGATGCCCTAGTAATTGGTTCTAAAGGAAGAAACAAAAATCGTGGTTCTCAAAAATAGAGAACACAATAGAAACAAATTCAGAGGCAGACTTAAGAATATTGAGTGCTATCATTGTGGCATGAAAGGGCACACAAAAAAGTTCTGCCGAAAATTGAAGAAGGAGAACAAAGACAAAAAGAAAAATAAAGAAGATGGCAATAAAAATTTCCTTGCCACCGTCACCACATAAGATCTTGTTACCGTTCTTGATACATATAAGATAAAAATTGCTTTTCATGAGTCAAGATGGGTTGTGGACACTGGTATCTTACGTGACATGAAGGAAGGATTTTTTTCTCTTTTTATACTCCTGATGACTTTAGAATCTTGAGTATGGATAATGAGACTGTATCTAAGGTGGTTGATGTTAGTATAATTTATTTGAAAACTACTGTTGGAACTAAACTAGTTTTGAACAATGTAAAACATGAACCTCATGTTCATGTACACCTTATTTCTGTTGGTACTGTAGATGATGAAGGATATGTTAGTACCAATGGTGGAGGAAAAAGGAAACTCATTAAGGGTTCCTTAGTTGTAGCTCGTAGAAACAAACGTCATGGTATATACTAGACTACAACTTCTACTTGTGCCAATATGATAAATGTAGTTAAGAGTGATAACTCTTCAAGGTTATGGCATAAGAGACTTAGCCACATTACTGAGAAAGGACTTAATGTTCTAACTAAGAAGAAATTGTTGTCAGATTTCCAAAGTGCTAAATTAGAAAAGTATGAGCACTGCTTGACTGAAAAATAAAATACAGTTTTCTTTAAGTCTAATCCTCCTTTAAGAAAGACAGAATTGCTTGAGTTGGTGCATTCTGATTTATGTGGTCTAATGAAAATAAGGACTCTAGGTGATACACTTTACTTTATCACTTTCATTGATGACTTGTCACGCCTTGGGAGGGTACCCTAGGCGTAGCCGGCACTCGAAAGCCATTTCTGGCCTCCAAGCGAACCACCTGGTCCAGTCACATATTCATTCAAACACATTCTCTCAGCGAAAGACTCAATCAATGAAATACTATTCATAAATTTGGGCCGAAGGCCAAACAACTATCGAATCAACAACAGTTATGAAAGAACTACTCAAAAGAACAATCCAATATTTCTACACATCAGTCTATGAAGCCTCTATCAACAATCTAAGAGGTGCCAATGACAAGCCCATGGCTACCAACATTCAAAATAAAGGAAACAACACAAAACTATACAAGAAGCTCAACATCCTCCGGAAACTAGGAGGACTCACCAACTAACTTGGAGTGTGTGGATCTTCAACGGTGCGCCGGTTGATGATCTCTAGTACCTATCTCTGGATCATGAAATGATGCAGGCCAATTGGCGTCAGTACATGGAATGTACGAGTATGTAAAATGGCCGAAAGAAACAACATCAGAAGGAACCAAATCAACTCGAGAATCTCAACTCAGAAAGAAATACAACTCAACAAACGTCCTAAGTCTAAGCAAGAATATAGTTTAGACGGGACCAAATCATATACAAATCAACTCAATCCGACTCAGAGTACTACCAGGACTTATGTGGGAGTTTCTCTTATCCGACAACCATTACTTATAAGCCAGTGAAAGTACAACAAACCGACGTTGTTGCCGCATCCGTTCATACTTTGCCAGTGTATGAACGAATCAACCAATCATGGATCCAATCCAACCAAGTCCTATAATGTCAGGACAATAATTTTGGGGAAGCATCCGTCTTTAACGGTTCAATCACCTTCTACGTTTGGCGACGTAGTTATTGGGTTCGAGTATGGACTATACTCTTGCCCAATTCGGTGCTCGATACTTCTCCCAAGACTCAATGCTCATAAAACTCCATCCAATCAACTCAATCAAATCATATAGACAAGTTTCATTTCAACCTTGTCAACTCATGAACTCTATCACAATCACACATCTCATAATCATATCTTTCAAGAGTAATTTAAATGCACATTTATAGCAATATATAGACATAACCAATCATTTCCTCCATCCATTTGATTAATCTTTGAGACTCATCACAACTTCAAGGCGTTAAATCGACACTTCAAAATAAGTAACATTTTAAAGAAAAAATAACATCTTTTATCATAATCTATATAGTTAAGAAGATCAATAAAGCATAGTTAACAACTCATCTTCATCAACACATACTCACATAAAGGCTCTTCTTAGAATTTTCTTGACTCAACCTCATCAACATAGCAAGAATCAATTTAATATATGACAAGACTCATTTGAACATAACCCTAGCAAGAAACTCCATTCCTATGGACATTTATTCTCAAAAAGGGTATAGGGAACATGGGTGGACTCAACCCATGTTTTAGATAGCCTTACATACCTTAGTAAAGATTTGAAGAAAACTCGATGTTGGGTCTTCAATGGGAAGCTTGAATCTTGAAGCTCTTGGAACAATTCCTTGTTGAAAATGGAGAAGGAGAAGAAGAGAGAGAGAGAGAGAGAGAGAGAGAGAGAGAGAGAGAGACTTCTAGGGCTTTTAGAGAGAGAGGAGAGGGGCTAAAAAATATGTTCCCAAAATGTTCAAGGATGATACATATATAATTTGAGACAATTCCCAAATTGCCCCTTCTCAGAAGTTTTGAAAAATAGGCTAAAACACTCTTGGCGTGATAGTGGTGCGTCGCACCAGTGCAGCGCCAGGTCAATTAGGCCTAAAACCTTCACAAATTTTAGTGGCGCGCCGTGCCAAGGACCAAACTACTAAGGCATGTTCTTGGCGCGATAGTGGCGCATTGCGCCCTTACGGCGCCAAGGCCATATTTTCTGGGTTCTGGAAAATAGGTTAGAAAACCCTGCACACTTCGTAGTGGCGCACCGCGCCAGGGAACAAACTACTGAGGCGTGTTCCTGGCGCGAAAGTGGTATGTTGCGCCACTGCGGTGCCAAGCCCAGATTCCCAGCAGTTGCAGCCCAGGCCTAAAATTTCTGTTGTTCTAGTTCGTCTTAGGATCGTCATATCTTTTGACTCCGAACTCCAAAAAATTACATTCTTGGTGGCGTTGGAAAGAAGACTCGAGGACCTTTAATTTAATAGGTTGTGGGTCACCCAGATTGTCGTTTTTCAAAAGATAGGGTTGTTAGAAGTCAACCCCTTAACGAACTCATCCAAAAACTTAGCCACGACGAACCTTTTGGACTTAGCTTGGTCCTAGGGGTCCTTTGTGACCCCACATCACCTCCAACACTATTCAATTACTCAGGGACTCATCTTAACTCAAGCATATACTTCACAATAAATGAGTTTGACCTTACACGTATACAAGAAAGGTCCGAATCTTAAAGAAAAATTTTGGGGGGCGTTACAATATCTCCCCCTTGGGATCATTCGTTCTCGAATGACGAGTAACCCAGGAATGGAAATCGAGGTACAAATCACAATCGGAATTCAGTTATTTGACCAATCAAATTCTCAAACAATTTACTAATCAAGCTTAAAAGGCACAAACGAATTCAAGTTAAGGAAATGGACATTACCTTCAACATTCTCATTGGTAGGCACAAATAGATGGGGATATTTAGATTTCATATCTTCCTCCGCTTCCCATGTGGCTTCCTCAACAAACTGATTTCTCCACAGAACTTTAACTGAGACGACCTCTTTGTTCCTCAATTTGCTGATTTGACGATCAAGAATTTGGACCAGAACCTCTTCATAGGATAAGCTATCCTTAACTCCAATACTATCAATGGGGACTACCAACTAGGGATAGCCTAAGCACTTCTTCAACATCGAAACGTGGAATACCGGATGGATAGAGGCTAACTCCGAGGGTATCTCCAACTCATAGGCGACACTCCCAATCCACCTCGAAATCTGGTAAGGACCAATGTATCAAGGACTAAGCTTCCCCTTCCTTCAAAACCTCATGACACCCTTCATGGGTGACACTTTGAAATACACCCAATTATCCACCTCAAACTCTAAGTCTCTCTTCCTCACATCGATGTAAGATTTTTGGCGGCTTTGGGCTGTCTTCAGCCTATCTTGAATAACTCTCACCTTCTCCATGGGTTGTTGAACAAAATCGGGCCCAATCATCTCAACTTTACCAACTTCAAACCATCCAATTGGCGATTTACACCTCCTCTCATACAAAGCTTCATAAGGAGCCATTTGAATATTTGCATGATAGCTATTATTATATGCAAACTCTATGAGAGGTAAATGGTCATCCCAATTTCCTTTGAAGTCAAGTACACATGCCCTAAACATATCCTCCAATGTATGGATGGTGCGCTCCTCTTGGCCATCCGTTTGGGAATGAAAGGTCGTACTAAGGTTCACCTTTGAACCCAGTCCCTTCTGAAAGGATCTCTAGAATTGGGAAGTGAATTGAGCTTCTCTGTCTGAGATGATAGACAAGGGGACTCTATGCAATCTGACTATCTCCTAAATGTATAATTTTGCATAATCTTCTGTGGTGTTAGTAGTCTTAACTGCCAAGAAGTGAGCTGATTTCATCATTCTATCCACAATCACCCAAATGGAATCATGTTGCTTTCGGGACCTCAGTAGACCTGTAATAAAGTCCATGTTGATAATCTCCCACTTCCATTCTGGAATTTCTATATTTTGAGCTAAACCACATGGCCTTTGATGCTCAACATTCACCTGTTGGCAATTTGGGCACTTGGAAACAAATTCCGCAATGCCTCCCTTCATCCCACTCCACCAATAGATTTCTCTCAAGTCATGATACATTTTTGTAGAGCCTGGATAAATAGAGTATCTGGTACTATGCGCTTCGTCCATAATTCTCTCTCAAACATCACCGACATCAGGTACACACAACTTATTTTGGTATCTTAACACACCATCTCCCCCTTTGGTAAAAACCATCACCTCTTGTTTGTGAAAAACTTCCTTCAATTGGAGAAGGATGGGATCTTGGTATTGTTTCTCCTTTACCTCTGCCAGAAGTGAGGATGTAGACCCATCCTAAACAGTAACTCCGCCTTTATTATTCTCTTCCAAATGAACTTCCAATCGGGCTAATCTATGTACCTTCTTTGACAATTCCCTCCTTCCCTCCTCTACATGGGTAGTGCTACCCATAGACAACTTGCTAAGAGCATCAGCAACAACATTAAATTTACCTGGATGGTAGAGGATGCTCATATCATAGTCTTTGAGTAGCTCGAGCCATCTTCTTTGCCTCAGGTTGAGTTCCTTCTGGCTAAAGATGTATTGTAAGCTCTTGTGATCGGTGAAGACATCAACATGTACTCCATACAAGTAGTGGCACCAAATTTTAAGGGCAAATACCACAGTTGCCAGTTTAAGGTCATGAGTTGGGTAATTTCTCTCATGAACCTTGAGCTGTCTTGAAGCATAAGCTATCACCTTTCCCTTCTGCATCAGCACGCAGCCCCACTCAACTCTAGATGCATCACAATACATCACAAAACCTTCTGTTCCATCGGGCAAGGTTAGAACAGGAGAAGTGGTTAGCTTGGTCTTCAATTTCTGGAAACTCTCCTCACAAGCATCGGACCATTGGAACTTAGCCTTCTTTTGGGCCAGCTTGGTCAATAGTGATGATATAGATGAGAATCCCTCTACAAACCTTCGATAATAGCCGGCCAAAACCAAGAAGCTTCTTATCTCTGTCAGGGATGTGGGTCTGGGCCAATTCTTCACTGGCTCAATTTTCTGAGCATCAACCTGAATACCATCTCCAGATACAATGTTGCCTAGAAAAGCCACTGATGCAAGCCAAAATTCATATTTGGAGAACTTTGCATACAATACCTGTTCCTTCAAAGTTTGCAAGACGACTCTAAGATGATGGGCATGCTCCTCCTTATTCTTAGAGTAAACCAAGATATCATCTATGAATACAATCACAAACATATCAAGGTATGGTTTAAATACTTGGTTCATGAGATCCATAAAAGTTGCGGGGGCATTAGTCAACCCGAAGGACATCACCAAGAACTCAAAGTGGCCATAGAGGGTTCGAAAAGCTGTCTTTGGGACATCATACTCCCTCACCTTCAACTGATGGTAGCCCGATCTTAGGTCTATCTTTGAGAAATAGGTGGCACCCCAAAGCTGATCAAATAAATCATCTATTCTGGAGAGAGGGTATTTGTTCTTTATGGTGACCTTATTCAGATGTCTGTAGTCAATACACATTCTAAGAGACCCATCTTTCTTTCGCACAAATAGGACCGAAGCACCCCATGGTGAGACGCTCGACCTAATGAATCCCTTATCTAACAAGTCCTTCAACTGCTCCTTCAACTCAGCCAGAGCTATTCTATAGGGAGGGACTGAGATAGGCTGGGTATCAAGAAGAACATCAATCCCAAAGTCGATCTCCCTATCAGGAGGGACTCCAGGCAAATCTTCAGAAAAGACATTCAGAAACTCATTGATAATCGGAATTGACTCAAAGGATGGAGACTCAATATTGTTATCTTTCACTCAGACAAGGTGATAAATGTACCCTTTTGAGATTAGCTTCCTAGCCCTAAGGTATGAAATAAACTTACCCTTAGGCACAACAAGTCTACCCTTTCACTCTATGACAGTCTCATTCGAGAATTTGAATATGACAATCTGAGTCCTATAATCAATAGAGGCATAACAGACATAAAGCCAGTCCATGCCAAGGATCACATCGAAATCGACCATGTCCAACTCAACTAAATTAGCCAAGGTATCCCTGTGATGAATTGACACAGTGCAATCTCTATAGACTCTCTCAGCTAAGACAGAATCACCAACAGGAGTAGCTACACTGAAAGGCTCAAGAAGACGTTCAGGAATTTTATTAAATTTAATAGCCACGTAAGGGGTCACAAAAGATAGTGTGGCACCCGAATCTATCAAATCATAGCAGTCAAGAGAAAGGAATCGAATCATACCCGTCACGACATTTGGAGAGTTCTCCTGATCTTGACGACTACCCATGGCATATAGTCGATTTGTACCTCCGCTCATACTTGAAGCAGCGCCCCTCTGATTACCTCTAGCTGGTGGTGCGGTGATAGAATAATGGGCTCTATTACCCCATGCTGGACACTCCTTCTAAAAGTGGTCTATTTAGCTGTATTTATAATAGCCAACCCTTCCCGCTCTGCACTCTCCCAAGTGGAGCTCACCACACTTGACGCATGGTGGCTTCTCTTGCGAACCTTGACCCACGCTAGCTTGGGATTGAGAACCCTGGGGTCTAAAATTCTGGCGCCTCTACCCCTGCCGATCATACCTGTTCTGTGGAATAGGTGCACTGGCGGTAGATGAGGCATAGTTGAAAGGCCTATTCTGGAAGAAGAACCTGTTGCCCTTGGTTTGCCTCTGTTCATTCTCATGCCCAGCTGATCTTGCCTTCTTGCTCAGATGCTCCTCTCTGTCTTTTCTCTTCTCATCCTCCACCTGTTGAGCGTACACCATTAATTTGGAGATATCCATATCAGAGATTAACAATGCCGCTTTGCACTCTTTCTTCACATGTCTTCCCAAACCGGAGACAAATTTTCTCATCTTCGACCTCATATCTGGGATCATATCTGGAGCATACCTGCACAATTGGATGAACTTCAGGTCTTACTCCTTAACATTCATGCCTTCTTGTTTTAGATTTACAAACTCCTCCACTTTTGCTTCCCTCAATTCTCGGGGAAAGAAGTGGTCGATAAAGGCTCCCTCGAATTCATCCCACATAGCAGGTTCAGCATCCTCACCTCTACCTTGTTCCCATTGGTTATACCAAATGTTTGCCACATCTTTGAGTTGATAAGACACCAACTCAACTCCCTCAATTTCCATAGCATGCATAGCTTTTAGAATTTTCCATATCTCATCAATAAAATTTTAGGGATCTTTATCAACCTTAGAACCCGTGAATGCCGGCGGATTTATTCTCAGAAAGTTTCTAATTCTAGTGGCAGTAGACGACTCTTGGGAACTAGATCTAAGAGTCAGCGAACTTTGGTTACCATTCTGGGCAACCACTAATTGAGTGAGCATAGCAATCGCCCCTTGCAATTCTGCCTCTAAAGTGGGTGCAGGTGGAGTAGCAGGCACTTGGGGTGCCTCCGCATATCTTGAGGGTCGGCCTCTGGCCCTCGATGGGCGTACCTCTGATTGGGGAATCCCTGAGTTATCAACATTCCTCTGGCTAGCCATAAGCTTAGGAGGCATTATTTGTAACGTATAAACGTACGAATAAGAAAGGAGTTTTATAGAGTTTAACTCTATCACACGAATTCAGAGTATGAAAGAAGTAAAACAATTCCTAATGTCTTATAGCCTCCTGATTATAAGTGTGGTGCACAACACACTCATAAGCAAGACTCTACTAGACACGGCTTCATAGACTCCCTAGGACTCTTGAACTCTGGGCTCTTATACCATGTTTATCACGCCCTGGGAGGGTACCCTAGGCGTGGCCGGCACTCGAAAGCCATTTCTGGCCTCTAAGCGAACCACCTGGTCCAGTCACACATTCATTCAAACACATTCTCTTAGTGGAAGACTCAATCAATGAAATACTATTCATAAATTTGGGTCGAATTCCAAACAACTATCGAATCAACAAAAGTTATGGAAGAACTACTCAAAAGAACAATCCAATATTTCTACACTCCGGTCTATGAAGCCTCTATCAACAATCTAAGAGGTGCCAATGACAAGCCCATGGCTACCAACAATAAAAATAAAGGAAACAACACAAAACTATACAAGAAGCTCAACATCCTCCGAAAACTAGGTGGACTCACTAACTAACTGGGAGTGTGTGGATCTTCAATGGTGCGCCGGTTGATGATCTCTAGTACCTATCTCTGCATCATGAAATGATACAGGCCAATTGACGTCAGTACATAGAATGTACGAGTATGTAAAATGGCCGAAAGAAACAACATCAGAAGAAACCAAATCAACTTGGGAATCTCAACTTAGAAAGAAATACAACTCAACAAACATCCTAAGTCTAAGCAAGAATATAGTTTAGACGGGACCAAATCATATACAAATCAACTCAATCCGACTCAGAGTACTACCAGGACCTATGTGGGAGTTTCTCTTATCCGACAACCATCACTTATGAGCCAGTGAAAGTACAACAAACCGACGTTGTTGCCGCATCCGTTCATACTTTGCCAGTGTATGAACGAATCAACCAATCATTGATCCAATCCAACCAAGTCCTATAATGTCAAGACAATAATTTTGGGGAAGCATCCGTCTTTAACGGTTCAATCCCCTTCTATGTTTGGCGACGTAGTTATTGGGTTCGAGTATGGACTATACTCTTGCCTAATTAGGTGCTCGATACGTCTCCCAAGACTCAATGCTCATAAAACTCCATCCAATCAACTCAATTAAATCATATCGACAAGTCTCATTTCAACCTTGTCAACTCATCAACTCTATCGCAATCACACATCTCATAATCATATCTTTCAAGAGTAATTTAAATGCACATTTATAGCAACATATAGACATAACCAATCATTTCCTCCATCCATTTGATTAATCTTTGAGACTCATCACAACTTCAAGGCATTAAATCGACACTTCAAAATAAGTAACATTTTAAAGAAAAAATAACATCTTTTATCATAATCTATATAGTTAAGAAGATCAATAAAGCATAGTTAACAACTCATCTTCATCAACACATACTCACATAAAGGCTCTTCTTAGAATTTTCTTGACTCAACCTCATCAACATAGCAAGAATCAATTTAATATATGACAAGACTCATTTGAACATAACCCTAGCAAGAAACTCCATTCCTATGGACATTTATTCTCAAAAAGGGTATAGGGCACATGGGTGGACTCAACCCATGTTTTAGATAGCCTTACATACCTTAGTAAAGATTTGAAGAAAACTCGATGTTGGGTCTTCAATGGGAAGCTTGAATCTTGAAGCTCTTGGAACAATTCCTTGTTGAAAATGGAGAAGGAGAAGAAGAAGAAGAAGAAGAGAGAGAGAGAGAGAGAGAGAGAGACTTCTAAGGCTTTTAGAGAGAGAGAAGGGCTGAAAAATATGTTCCCAAAATGTTCAAGGATGATATATATATAATTTGGGACAATTCCCAAATTGCCCCTTCTAAAAAGTTCTGAAAAATAGGCTAAACACTCCTGGTGCGATAGTGGCGCATCGCCAGGTCAATTAGCCCTAAAACCTGCACATCGTTTAGTGGTGTTCCGCGCCAAGGACCATCTACTGAGGCATGTTCTTGGTGCGATAGTGGCGCATCGCGCCCTTACGGCGCCAAGGCCATATATTCTGGGTTCTGGAAAATAGGTTTGAAAATCCTGCACACCTCGTAGTGGCGCATCGCGCCAGGGACCAAACTACAGAGGCGTGTTCCTAGCGCGATAGGGGTACATCGCACCACTGCGGCGCCAAGCCCATATTTCCAGCAGTTGCAGCCCAGGCCTAAAATTTCTATCTTGCTAGTTCGTCTTAGGATCATCATATATTTTGACTTCGAACTCCAAAAAATTACATTCTTGGTGGCGTTAGAAAAAAGACTCGATGAACTTTAATTTAATAGGTCATGGGTCACCCAGATTATCTTCTTTCAAAAGATAGGGTCGTTAGAAGTCGACCCCTTAACGAACTCATCCAAAAACTTAGCCACGATGAACCTTTTGGACTTAGCTTGGTCCTAGGGGTCCTTTGTGACCCTACATCACCTCCAACACTCTTCAAATACTCAGGGACTCATCTTAACTCAAGAATATACTTCACAATAAATGAGTTCGACCTTACACGTATACAAGAAAGGTCCAAATCTTAGGGAAAAATTTTGGGGGGCATTACATGACTGCTCAAGAAAGCTTTGGTTCTATGTCTTCAAGACTAAAGACCAAGTGTTAGGTGTCTTTAAGAAGTTTCAAGCTTCAGTTGAAAGAGAAATTGGAAAGAAACTAAAATATATTCGTATTGATAATGGTGGTGAATATTGTGGACCATTTGACGAATACTGATAGCATCAAAGTATTAGACACCAGAAGACTCCTCCTAAGACTCCTCAGCTTAATGGGTTGGCTAAGATGATGAAAAAGACCTTGATAGAAAGAATTAGATGTTTGCTTTCTAAAGCAAAGTTGTTGAACCCCTTTTGGGGTGAGAGCTTATTGACCATTGCACATGTTATTAACTAATCTCCTACAGTTTATTTGCAAATTAATGTTTCAAATAGAGTTTGGTATGGAAAGAATGTTTCTTATGACCATTTGAGAGTATTTGATTGCAAAGTCTTTGTACATGTTCTGAAAGATGAGAGGTCAAGTTAGATACTAAGACATGGTAGTGCATCTTCATTGGATATAACCTTGATGAATTTGGTTACAGGCTATATGATCCAATTGAGAAGAAGCTTGTAAGAAGACACAGTATCATCTTCATGGAGAATCAAACCATTGAAGATATTAACAAAGCGGAAAAGCTAGAATCTTCAAGTTCAAATAACGTAGTTCATCTTTATCAAGTTCCTCATACAAGTGTGCATGATGTTAGTGGGCTTAATGATCATGGTGATTCGCAGAATCATGTTCCGGATCAATATGTTGATGTTAATGATAATAATGATGTTGTTATTGATGATGCTTATGTTCATGAAGTTGTGGAAGAATCAAATATTCTTCTTAGGAGGTCCACAAGACAACATATTCCTTCCTCTCATTATTCACCTAATTAATATATACTACTCACTGACGGGGTGAATCTGAGTGTTATGAGGAGGCCATGAAAGATGAGCATAAGGATCAATGGATTGAATCCATGCAAGATGAGATGAAATCTTTGCATGAGAGCCACACTTATGAGTTGGTAAAATTATCTAAGGGCATGAGAGCTTTAAAGAACAAGTGGGTGTTCAAAGTTAAGGTTGAAGAAAGCTTGAAGCCTAGTTCTTGGTTTGGCTGCTAGTCTTAATTTAGAGATTGAGCAGATGGATGTGAAGAAGATTTTTTTTACGGTGACTTAGAAGAGAAGATTTATATAGAGCAACCTGAGGGATTCAAAGTAAATGATAAAGAAAACTTTGTGTGCAAACTCAAAAGAGTCTTTATGGCCTAAAGCAAGCTCCTAGACAGTGGTAAAAAACTTGAATCTGTTATGGGGGAGCAAGGCTACAAGAAAACTTCCTTAGATTACTGTGTTTGTATAAAAAAAATTGACGATGATTTTATCATCTTCTTGCTATATGTGAATGATATGTTGATTGTGGGCAAGAATATTTCCAAGATTGACGAGTTGAAGAAAGAGTTGTGTAAGTCTTTTGCTATGAAAGACTTGGGTCATGCCAAGTAAATTTTGGGCATAAGAATTACTCGTCTAAGAGAAGAAAGGAAGATTTACTTCTCACAAAAAAAAGTACATTGAATGTGTACTAGAGCACTTCAACATGAAGGATGCTAAGCCTATTAGTACACATCTTACCGGTTATATGAAGTTGAGCAAGAAGATGTGTCCTATAGCTTAGGAGGAAAAAAAGCATGGCCAAAGTTTCATATTACTCTATCATCGAAAGTTTGATGTATGCAATGGTATCCACTAGACTTAATATTGCTCACGCAATTGGTGTTGTCAGCAAGTTTCTCGACAATCCAGAAAAATGACATTGGAAAGTTGTAAAGTGGATACTCAGCTATCTGGGAGGAATCTCAGATAAATGTTTATGTTTTGGAGGATCAAATCTAATTTTGAAGGGCCATACAGATGTTGTTTACTTTTTCAGGGAAAGCTATATCATGGTAGTTGAAGTTGCTGAAGTGTATTGCACTGTCTACAACTGAAGCTGAGTATATTGCAGCTACTGAAGCTGGCAAGGAGATAATATGGTTCAAGCAATTTCTTCAAGAGCTTGATTTGCATCAAAAGGAGTATGTCGTCTATTGTGACAATCAAAGTGCAATAGACTTGAGCAAAAACTCTATGTACCATGCAAGGACGAAAGATATAGACGTGAAATATCACTGAATTCGATAAAAGATACAAGACGAATCTATGCAGGTTGAAAATATCTCTACAAATAAGAATCCTACAGATATGCTGATCAAAATGGTAACAATGGACAAATTCAAATTGTGCAAAGAACTTGCTGGCATGAGGTCTCTTTAATAAAACGAAGATATCTCCTTTTGGTGCATGGGACTGGAAGGAGGAGATTTGTAGAGGTTCATTCCATTCTACAAATATTTTTTAATTTGTTGCAAGGTTTAAAATTAGATAGTCAAAAATGTGGATTTGGTAGTTGACAAATCTCAACAACCAAAATATTACCATTTATCTCAAACCAAATCTCACCAATAAATCTACCAAAGTTGAAAATATTTGTTTCTTCATGATGTCATCGATGATATCATAGGGATAATTTTTTTATAAATAGAGAACTCTTGCTCATTTGTAAGAACACACCAAGATAGAGAGAAAAAAAATATTAGTTAGAAAAGTGAGGTATACCATAGACTATAAGAAAATAGTTGTGAAGAAAAACAGAGTGTAAGCGATATTTTTATTAAGGTGGAAACTCAAGAGAGTGTTATTCGTTTTGAATGTGTTGTGGTCGCTTTGAGTATTATACTCGTGACTTTCTAGTGTAAAATTCTTTAATATAATAATATCAGTTGCTCTTCTTGGCCCGTGATTTTTTTACTTTTTTGAAAGAGTTTCCACGTAAAATTCTTGGTGTCATTATTTTCTTATTTATTTTTATTATTTTGACCATATATATTTTTTTATTAGTCAGTATTTTTCCAACAATTGTTTGCCTAACACCTCTGTATTTACATTTCAGTTCCGCCTTTACCTCTCATACAACCTTGTTTAGACCCTTTGCCAGGAAATTTCCATTTTTTTCATTCAACCCACCATCTAAGGTAACATTACGCTCCTGCTTATGATTCTTCCACATTGACAAAATCTCCTCTATAGAAGCTGATCCGTTATGCCTTCTCCTGATTTTCCTGTTTCCGTAAGAAGTCACTGTCGTAATATAGACATAAAACAAGTAAAAGACTACAAAAGGGTTCTCCCCTTTTTGCATTCTTTAAGTTACTACTACTTGCACCAAGATTTTTTTAGAGTAACAAACGTATTGACAAGAACCAACCTTCTTGTATGGTTTTTATAATATGTTATGACCTGATTAACGAGGGAACCAATTTCCTAATAGCAAAGAATTACCAAAAGCTAACCTCTTTTTGCTTGGCTTTTATTGTATATTCGTACACGGTTTCCTATAAAGATTTGAAATTTAGGCCAAATAGGAGTAAGGTAACAATTCCTAATAAAACTTTGACAACATGAAAACCAATAAGTTTAAGGACTAAAGAGTACATATAATACAATACCAAATGAAAAGTAGACAGAACTCATATAGGGAAAGAATAAAGGAGAAGAAAATTCACCTTTGAAAATTGTGAGAAGACATAACGTGTCAAAGCAAATTGATAAAATTATTGGATTTTGCTATGGTGAGATTGTCGTTTTGAGGAAGTCTCTATTCTTTGAATATTTGATCTTTTAGCTATAAAATAGCGGTACCAAATCGAGGCAAAGGAAACAACCCGAATCAACATACGAGTAAATACTTGATTACAATCTTTAAGAAAAGGTAAATATATATTATATATCTATCTATATATATATATATATATATATTTATATTATTATAAAAATACGAATAATAATGTTGGTTGACCAAAATATCTTTTCAATATTAAAATACCTTTATACCCTTCGTACTTTCTATTAACTAAGGCTAAAATTGAAATAACCGAACTATATCGTCTAGAGTCTTAGAATATATATACTTTAATTAAATTTGTATAACGTGTTGTAAAAAAGTGAAAAAAGAAAACATGTACAACTTTGGTAAAATTCTAGAGGAGGTGAGAAGAAGGGTGCACTTTTGGTCGATTTTTAAAAAAAAAAAAAAAATGAAAACATGTACAACTTAGGTAAGTTCTCGTGTTTCAAGGGTTTCATTACCAATACCCAAAAGGTTTGGATTGTTGTAAGTTCTCCAAATTTAATTTGATCTAGGAGTTAAATACTCCTATAAAACCCCCATTATTGTACATGCTTCATCGTTAACTTTTTAAGTAATATTAATTAACAACGAAGCTAAACAATTCGGCAAATTTCTCCAAAGGTATTGAATTGTTGATTCAAAATTTATACCTTGCTTTTTATTTATTTATCTCAATTCTTCATGGTTCAATTCTAACATAAATTTTTCTAGCATCAAGTTTTTGTTATTTATTAATAGTTATTGCCGGCACAAGTTGCCAGTCCTTATTAAAATATTATTAGATATTTTCTTTTAAAAAGTTCAATCAACTTTAGAGTAGATATTGCTTTGCAGTTTTCTTTATTACATGTGTTCAAAATCCTCAATGGAATCAAATTTGGCAAAAGAATTTATCCCTATAAACAATATACGCAAATTCGATACTGAATGGATAATAAAGGTCTTAGTCATTGAAAGAGGATTGATAATAAAATATACTAATGCAATAGGTGATGAATCAATTGCAGTTGACTTTTGCGGACGAAGAGGTAATATGCTCTGTAAATTAATGTTTTTATACTTTATTTCATTATTTTTGTATTGATATTTATAATTTATGTAAATATATAAATTTACAGGAAACAAAGATCCAGATGGTATTTTTCAATGACCATGAGAAGGATTCTAACCGTAACTATTTATCTGTGAACAAGGAGATGGAAATATCTTTTACCAATTATACTATAGTAGACGAATGCAAGAGCTATTTTTCAATGATAAATTTTTTCAATAATTTTCTATTTTTGGAAGATGCAACAAAATCCCACAATGGAACATTATTTGGTATACTTTCTCTAACGTCATTTATCTTTAATCATGAATTTACTTAATAATTCTTTTGCAAGTCTATAATTTGTAATTCTTTATTTAGCAGATGTAGTTTGCATACTGATTAAAGCAAAGGCACCAATGGGAGAAGGAAAAACAAAGAGGAGACAAATAATCCTTCCAGGCGAAAGATAAATTAAAATTGGTTAAATTATTTAATATTTATCTTATGTAACATAGTAGATAAAATGTCAATTTAAAACAATTAATTTTAATTTTTATTGTCAAATTTAGAATTGATCGGAGAATTGTGACTCTATGGGGTGACCTAGCTGACAAATACGGTGAAATATTACAATAATTAGGCAATGAAAAATCAGTTATAGCATTTTGTGATGTCAAAGGATCAACTTATTAAAGTAATAATACATAACAACTTTTTATATTCATAATTAACTTTTTATCAATTAAATTTGTACTAAATTTTAATGTGTATTTTTTAATAGGGGAGTTTGGAATATCATCTACTCCTGTTAGTAGTATGTTGATAAGCCCAATATTTCAAAAAGCAAAAGAGCTTCAAAATTGGCCTTGAGAGTATTAAAGCTGAAAATAAAGATATTACCTTAATGCCAAGTTTGTTGATGAGAGAGGCCAAACAAGTCAAGATCGTTGATATTAATCTATTATAAATGGCTCATCCGCAATTGCCAAAGTAAACTTCAAAAATATTTAATCATAATATTACTACTTAATTTATTGATTGTGTAAATCTCATACATTGATTTTTGTTTATATATGCAGGATTTATATTATAGATTTAATGCACAAATAACAATAACTGGAAATAATGTTGATCCATGGTATTTTTCAATTGATTGTCAATTGTAATAGCGATAGTAGTGGTGAAGATTGCTTAATAGAGGAAATATTTCCATCATTGAATAAAAATGGTAATTGTGGAAAGTACATGACAGAAAGAGCTATTTTAGCTAGCAAAAACGAATAATTTGATAGACTAAATGATATTATGATTCACAAGTTTCCGAGTGAAAGCAAAGACTTTCTTAGTTTCGGCACAGCAGAGGATGACATCAATAACTACTATCAGGAAGAATACTTAAATACTTTAACACCAAATGGCCTTCCACGACATAGGTTCGTTATCAACTACATTGATTTTGTGTTTTTGATTTTAAGATTTTAGCATTGACGTCGGCTTAGTGCTTCATTTGTTGTGTTCTTTTTCGTAGCTAACCAAACATGTTAATGTCTTTTCGTTTCTTATTAAATAAATTTTGGATGTATATAATTTATGCAATTAAATTGATTTGTTATTGCATGCAGATTGATTTTGAAAAACAATGCACCTATCATGCTATTGAGAAATTTAGATCCGTCGAAAGGTTTGTGCAATGGTACGAGGATGGTATGTAGAGGTTTTGATAATAATGTTATATATGCAGAAATCATGATGGGTCGAAGTGCTTTCAAGAATATCTTTACACCTAGGATTCAACTATCCCTGATAGAAAATGAAGGATATCATTTTAACAACGACAACAACCCAGTGAAATCCCACAACGTGGGGTCTGGGGAGGATAAAGTATACGTAGACCTTACTCCTATCAAGGTAGGACGGTTGTTTTCGAGAGACCTTCGGCTCAATAGAAGCATAAAAAGAGGTCAGATAAGGCTAAGAAGTACAAGAAGTACAAAGTGTTATATGAAAGCAAATAACGAAAGCGTAACAGATAAAATAGAATAATCAAAGTACAGAGAGTAGTAGATAGTAACAGAAATCAGAGCACAAAAAATTATAGTGCGCTAATGTGCCTACTAATAAGGAAGAATAACGGAACTTTGTACTAGCCTTCTACCCTAATATGGGTCCTCCATACCCTCCTATCTAAGGTCATATCCTCGGTAAGCTGTAACTGCGCCATGTCCTGTCTAATCACCTCTCTCCAATATTTCTTCGGCCTACCCCTACCTCTTCTGAAACCATCGTCTCTCACATGTTCGAATTGGGGCATCTGTGTCTCTCCTCTTTACATGCCCAAACCATTTTAGTCGCACTTCCTGCATCTTGTCTTCCACCGAGGTCACTCCTACCTTGTTCCGAATAGCCTCATTTCTAATCATATCGCTCCTAGTATTCCCAAACATCCATCTCAACATTCTCATCTCGGCAACTTTCATCTTTTGAATGTGAAAGACCTTAACTGGCCAACACTCTGCCCCATATAACATAGTCGGTCTAACCACCACTTTGTATAACTTGCCCTTAAGTTGTGGAGGCACCTTCTTGTCACATAGCACACCGGAAGCGAGCCTCCATTTCATCCACCCTTCCCCAATACGATGTGTGATATCATCGTCAATCTCTCCGCTACCTTTCATGATAGAACCAAGGTACTTGACACTACTTTTCTTTTGGATGGCCTGGTCACCAAGCCTAACTTCTGTGTCAATCTCCTGAGGTGTCTCACTGAACTTGCACTCTAAGTACTCTGTCTTGGTCCTACTCAGCTTAAACCCTTTAGACTCCAAGGTATGTCTTCAATCCTTCAGCTTAGCGTTAACTCCGCTATGAGTCTCATCGATTAGGACTATGTCTTCCGCGAAAAGCATACACCATGGCACCTCATCTTGAATTTGTCGCGTCAATCCATCCATCACCAAGGAAAATAAAAACGGACTAAGAGTTGATCCTTGATGCAACCCCATCACAACTGGAAAGTGCTCTGAGTCCCCTCCTACTGTCCTTATCCTAGTTTTGGCACCTTCATACATGTCCTTGATTACCCTAATGTACATCATAGGTACACCTTTAGCCTCCAAACATCTCCATAGTATCTCTCGTGGAACTTTATCGTAAGCCTTTTCTAGGTTAATGAATACCATATGCAACTCCCTCTTCCTCTCTCTATACTGCTCCACCAGTCTCCTCATAAGATGGATGGCTTCTGTAGTTGAGCATCCCGGCATAAATCCAAATTGATTCTATGAAATAGACACGCCTCTCCTCACCCTCATCTCCACCACTCTTTCCCACACTTTCATAGTATGGCTTAGAAGCTTGATATCTCTATAGTTGTTGCATCTCTGGATATCCCCTTTGTTTTTGTATAGAGGGATGATTATGCTCGACCTCCATTCTTTGGGTATCATTTTCATCTGAAAGATGTCATCAAATAACCTAGTCAGCCACTCCAAACCAACCGAGCTCGCGCTCTTCCAAAATTCCCCAGAAATCTCGTCAGGTCCAATCGCTCTTCTACATCGCATCCTATGCATAGCTGCCTTAACCTTTTCGACTGTAATACTCCTACAACACCCAAAATCATAACGCCTCTCTGTATGTTCCAAATCTCCCAACACAATCTATATGTCCCCTTCTTCATTCAAGAGATTATAGAAGTATGGCTGCCATCTTTGTTTAATGAGGGAAGGATATTGATACACCCCCCAAAAAATTATCCTAAGATTCGGACCTTTCTTGTATTCGTGCAGGGTCGAACCCAATTATTGTAAAGCGTGTGCATGAGTTAGTATGAGTTCCTAAGTAATTAAAGTGTGTTAGAGGTGATGTGGGGTCATAAGGGATCCTTAGAACCAAGCTAAGTCCAAAAGATTCGTCGTGGCTAAGTTTTAGGATGAGTTCATATAAAGGGTCGACTTCTAACGACCTTACCTTTTGAAAGACGACAATCAGGGTATCCCACAACCTATTAAATTAAAGGTCGTCGAGTCTTCTTTCCAACGCCACCAAGAGTGTAATTTTTGGAGTTCGGAGTCAAAAGATACGACGATCCTAAGACGAACTAGCTCGACAGGAATTTTAGGCCTGGGTTACAACTGCTGGGAATCTGGGCTTGGCGTCGCAGTGGCGCGACAAGCCACTATCGCGCCAGGAACACGCCTTAGTAGTTTGGTCCTTGGCGCGGTACGCCACTACGAGATGTGTAGGGTTTTAAAGCCTATTTTCCAAAACCCAGAAAATATGGTCTTGGCGTTGTAAGGGCGCGACGCGCCACTATCACGCCAAGAACATGCCTCAGTAGTTTGGTCCTTGGCGCGGCGCGCCACTGGCGGATGTGCAGGTTTTAGGTCTAATCGACCTGGCGCTGCAATGGCGCGACGCGCCACTATCGTGCCAGGAGCGTTTTAGCCTGTTTTCTAGATTTTTGAGAAAGGGCAATTTGGGTATTTCTCCAAATTATATATACACTATCCTTGGACGTTTTTGAGACCATTTTTCAGTCCCTCTCTCTCTCTCTAAAAGCCTTAATATTTTCCCTCTCTTCTTCTTCTTCTTCTTCTTTTTCTCCAAATCCTTCTCCAACAAGAAGTGTCTCCAAGAGATTCAAGATTCAAGCCTTCCATTGAAGACCTAACATCAAAGTTTCTTCAAAATCTTCAAACAAGGTATGTAAGGCTAACCTAAAATATGAATTGAGTTCTTCCATATGCCCATAGATGTGTTGGATAGGAGTTGTGAAAGAGTTTTCTTGAAAGTTTTCCTAAACTATAGAATGTTTTTAGATACTATTGGTTGATTGATGTTTTTAATGACTTGAGTTACTAAATAGTTATCTTTCATAATTATTGAATACAAATGGATCTTGGTATATAGATTTATAGGTATTGACGATATTCTTGAGTTGAGTTTGTTGAGAGTATGGATTCATGTTTCATTCACATGAACCCGAGATGAGATTTCTTTATCATAATTGTCTTGAGATTGAGGTGGATGGTTTTGTGTATATATGTATTGATTGGAATGAAAAGAATGAATTGGATAGTTAAGAATGTCCTTTTTCTTCCATAAATTGAACATATGACTAAAATAAGGATTTTGGAGTAGATGTTTGACGATTGATGTGATGATGATATTTGAAAATGATGTGATGATGATATTTGAAAATGATGTGATGATGATATTTGAAAATGATGTGATGATAATGTTTGATGATGATGATGATGTGACGATGATGTTTGATGATGATGTGAATAATGATATTTGACGATGATGTGAATGAAGAGGTTATGTTGATGAGGATATTGTGTGATAAAATGGATTGGAGTCTAATGTGATTATGTGATATGTGATTTGCATAATTCGGTAGATTGGAGGCTTATGTGCATTTTGAAAATAAAGGGTCTTTTGAGGAGGAGTTTTAAATAAATGATTGTGAACATTTTTGCATAAACTATTATACATGATTTTTGAGTTTAAGAAATGATTATCTTTCATCTATGATTTAAAAAGAGTTTAAGCATGAGTTGAGATTGAGAAGTCTTTTAATTATTTTTGAACGTGAGTATTTTGAGTATAAATGAGTTGAGCATTTCTACTTTAAAAATATCGATTTTTTGAGATTGAGTCGAGATTGTATAAATTTTAAAGAGAAGGGTTTGATGATATGAGATGAGTCGATTTGAAAGAAGGTCCAATGAGGCTAGATTTGAGTTGAGTTTTGAAAAGAGTCCAATGAGACTAAATGAATATTTTGAGTATCTTACTCACTTAATAGATATGAGCATATTGAGTCTTGGAAGTAGTATCGAGCACCGAATTGGGTAAGAGTATAGTCCATACTCGAACTAATAAACTACATCGCCAAACGTAGGAGGGGATGGAAACGTTAAAGTCGGATGCTTCCCATGGGATCGAACCGTTAAAGTCGGATGTTTTCCATTTTATATTCCTGACATTATAGGACTTGGTTGGATTGGATCCATGATTGGTTGATTCGTCCATACCCTGGCAAGGTATGAACGGACGCGGCAACAACGTCGGTTTGTTGTACTATCACTCGCTCATATAGTGATAGTTGTCGGTTAGAGAAACTCCCAATTGAATGGATTGTGCTTGATATTATTGGCTTGATTGTAATTGTAGATGATTGAGTTGAATTGTAAAAACATTGCATAGTTTAATTTGCATATTTATTGAGTTGAGTCCTTTGAGTTGATTGTTGAATTGATGGTATATGATTGGATTGGGTTAGACGAATTGTGATTGGATTGTACATGATTTGGTTGGATATGTGATAGGATTGGATTAGAGGATATGTGATTGACTTCGAGTTAACGGTATATGATTGGAGTGGATCGGATGATATATGATTGAATTGGATTGAATGATTTAATTAAATTGTATCGTACATGATTAGACTGGATTGGATGGTTTATGATTGGTCTTTGTCTAAAAATGTATTCTTACTTTAGACTTATGATGCCTTATTTGAGTCTCTCTTATCTTTCTGATTTGAGATATTTGGACCGATGATATTCTTCCTTGAGGTATGTTTCATTCTGCCATATTACATACTCGTACATTCCATGTACTGACGTCTATTTGGACCTGCATCATTTCATGATGTAGAGACAGGTTTAAGAGATCATCAATAGGAGCATCATTGGGGATCTATTCGCATTCAGCGTATTGGTGAGTCCTTTCCTACATCCGGAGGACACCGCTTATATCATTCTTGCATCGAGTTAGCCCTTTCTATTTTTATTTGAGGTAGCCATGAACATGTCATTGGCACCAATTAGATAGTAGTGATAGAGGCTTCATAGACTAGATAGTGATGGGTCGATTAAGTACTTCTATCCTTGAGTTATTTTTGTCAAACTATTTTTAATGACAAATATTTTAGTTGATCTGTTGGCCCATGGCCTTTATTCTTTGAGTTGGATGGGTGATTTGAGTTGCCCGCTAAATTATTCTTTATTTTTAAACTTTCCGTTGAATGAATGAATGAACGGATGTGTGATCGTGCTATGTGGTTCGCTTAGGAGTCAGAAATGGTTCCTGAGTGTCGGTCACATCTAGGGTACCCTCTCGGGGCGTGACAGAAATCCTTTTAAGTTTGTTCGAAAACAATTTCCAGTGCACCTGTGTTTTGCAATGACAATAAACAAAGCACTACGCCAAACAATTTCAAATGTCGGATTATATTTTTCGCAACATGTTTTCTCACGTGGATAATTATATATCGCACTTTCAAGAGGGATCTCAATGTCGAAAACAAAAATTTTGATCATGATGGAGCAATGAAAGCGTCATAAGGGAACATACACAAAAAATATCATCTATAAAGAAGTCTTAGATAATTTATGATCACAATGCATTTTTCTAATTTATAAGTATATGACAATATTATCTAACTTAGCTAAATTTATCTATTTTGCAGGTTCTAATGTTGTCCAAGATTTTAATGATATTAAATAATGTATATGACAATATGACACTTATTACATAAAAGATCAGCAAGTAAGCAATGTGTAGGTGCCAAAGCAAGCCTGCTAGATGATTAGGAGGATCATAGAAGCAAGAGCTTATGCTACACAAGTACAAGAAGTTGGACAAGTTAAAGATACTATAAGGGAGGTATACTGTCACCTACTTGGAGATCACCCGAAGATAGTATGGAAAGATTTAATGTATTCCAACCAAGCACGACCACAAGCAAGATTTACTACATGGTTACAATTACAAGGGAAGCTATTAACGGTTGGAAGGCTCCTGAAATGAGGTTTGGAGATAGATGAGAAGTGCAGCCTATGTCAACTACATAATCAGACTAGAGAACATTTGTTTGTTTAGTGTTCTTTCACTAAAGCTGTGTGGGATTAAGTGCTGAAATAGATGCAAAGAACGCAATATGATTTGATCAATTGGGATCACCATTTGCAATGGGTTATTAAACTATCCAAAGGCAAGACTCCTCAAGCTCAATTGTTCAAAATGGTATACCCTGAAGTTATACATGCAATGTGGAAGGAAAGGAATAGTAGAATATTTGAGAAGAAAAGTCACACACACGAAGCAATAGCAAAGGAGATTGTATATGTGGTATGTGTTAGAGCTCCAATCCAACTGCAAACTGTCATTCATAGCTATGTATTTCCAACAACAATAGTCTTAGATAGCTCGTAATTGTGTTTTTCTTATTTTGAGATATAGCTTGATGAGTCGTAACAAGCTATTGATATGTAATTCCCTACTTTGGTGATTAATAAACAATACTTAATTACCCAAAAAATTGATGTCCAAGATTTTTGAAATCAAATATATTGCTAATTCAAAATTTACATAACTGTTGCATTTTTTTTACCATGTTTATAAAATATTTCATTTGTTAAATTTAATAAAATTTCATATTGATGAAGAAACGTGCAAAGCACGTTCATAGAAACTAGTACTATTAAAAGCATGATGATCTTATAAAACATTGATTGAACTTTTTGTCCTTTGTTAAAAGATTCTGTTTTAGACAAGATCATCTTTTCACAATTTTCTTTCAATTATTATTATTATATCATTATTTTAATGATATTAAATATTACTATAATAAACATAATGAAAATTAAATTCTTCACTATTTTAAGGATTAGAATTCGTGTATGTGTAAAATTTCTATGATATGAGGATTATAATTCTTAGTTTTACTATTAGATTAGAATTTGTCTATGGGTAGAATTCGTCTACAACAAAGGGAAAAAAATTGCGTTTATAATGTTCGGAGGATTATGGGTGGTATTAGGTTTCTAAAAGAGCACTTCCTTGTTGGCATAAAGCCGATATCATATTGTTAATTCTCTAGAATTTTATCAAGTCAAAGTTATATTTAGAATAAAAAGGAGATGAACGCTATTGTAAAAGAAATTGTTATTCTGCATTCTTTGACATGAAATTCTAATGTGAGCTTTTTCTTGTACATATCAGAAATTCATTAGTTGTCTCGTAATAGAGATTAGGCGATGAGATAGTTTGGGCATATGCATAGAAGATGCATAAATGCTTCAGTGTCTAGGCGTGAGATGTTGGTTATGGATGATTTCAAGAGAGTAGAAGTAGGGTCAAAAAAGTATTAGGTGGTTAGATAGGACATGATGCAACTTCAACTTCCGAGGACATTGATTATTTGAAGGTTAGTTGGATAATTAAGTTAGCATTGTCTCGCTTATTCTTATGTACTATTAGTCCTATTATTAGTGGTATTACGCTTGTAGTTTTTTGTCCTTTGAGTTTGATTATTATCTGTTGTTTTTTTTGTACTTCTATTATCGATTTTTTCCCCTTGAGATGAGGATCTAACGGAAAACAAATTTTCTATCTCCAAGGTAGGAGTAAGATTTTCGTACACTTTATCTTTTTCGGACTTCACTTTGTGATATTATATATTGAATATGTTTTTATTGTTATGATGTTCATAAGAAAATTGTCCTTTCAATTATACACCTATTGCTATTTTCTTAAATTTTGAAAGTCCTTATGGGTTTCTTTGTAATTTGTTTAGTCTTTACATCAATGTTCTTGATTCATCATTGCTATTTTTCTAATAGTTAAAACTCTAAAATAACCAAAACAAATTATTAAATATTTTCTTTGAACTAAAATATAATATTTATAACTTTAAAGTCGATTAAATTTTTACCATGAATCATTTTCTATTTGAACTATATAACTTGACTATATTTTCTTTCATATTAATTTCCTTAAATCTTGTGACATTGAAATCAACTAAAAAATTGTTTACAAATCCTTCTCTATTGGAACATTTTCAGTTGTAATAGAAAAAACTCCATAAGCTTCATCTAATTTACGCTAGATAATTATTTGTGCAAAATCAAGATGTTAGTTGAAACTTATATGTTAATATCTCTCTATTTTAATTTATTTGTCCGATTTTGATCTGACATAAGATTTAAAAAATTAAAAAAGATTTTTTTTATCTTGTGACCTTAAAAATGTCATGCGGAATGTTGAAACTAAAAAATTATCCAAAAAAAAAAAAGAAATAGACATTTTTTTAAAACAGACTAAAAAGACAAATAAACTAAATTCGAGGGAATATTATATATTATATATAGCACAATTTCTCGAAAACTGAAAGAATAGAAATATCAAATAAGATTAATTTATTCTTAATTATTTATTATAAAATCATGAAAATCCTTTGAAATGTCATCCGCTTTTTTTAATATTTAAAATATTTTATTTTAGATGAAATTGTCATTTAATTATTTTCTTAAATATTTAAGATGCCCCAGATTGACTTATACAAATGATAACCAATAATTGGTGATCACATCAAACAGTAAAATATGTATTCAGACGATATTAATAGGCGGAGGCTTGCGTTCCCGCGGCCCTATCTAAGTTATCAACTATGTTTTTGTGCAAAACTCATACACAAAACTGTAAGTAATAATGGCGTGCTTTTGATTGTAGTTACTATGTGCTGATTAGGCAGAAAACGTGTAATTGCGGCTTTGTAGAAAGTTGGCTGAAACATACTTCTACTTATTATTTTTAAGTAAAACTCATATCAAAGTGTGTGTTGGGACTTGGACCCAAAAGAAAATGTCAAGAGAGGTTCTCAAATTTCTAACCTATTTATTTCTTGCTTTATTTTTTCTTTTTCCCCTCTAAAATACTTGTCCAACTAGATTATTAATGTTATTTTTTCTTCAAGGGTAAGGCAAGAAGTTCAATAAAACAACGCAAAGCAATAATCAATCTCACAGAAATGTTCCTGTCTTTAACAGAGAAATTCTAGTCAGGGCAAACATCAATGGTTCAAAATTCGATGGATTATGAGACCCGCACATATATGCTTCGTCACTGAAATATCAGATTTTCATTTGCAACAAAATTTGAACTCGAGAATAGGATTGTTTTTTCAACACCAGAATCTCCCTCAGGAAGCAACTGCAGCATTCCCTTGCTATTCTGATTGCTCTTGGAGCCATAAGGATAACAACAATGTTCGTAATAGAACAAGTACAAATGTATATAAGAAGTCCAAGACATTTGTCGTGGAGATTCAATCCAAAACTAAGCAAAAATTTTAACCAATTGGGGAATATGAACAAAGAAGGCCGTCTTTTAATACAAACGAGGTAAAACTTACATAGCTAGAAATACATTGAGGAATGGCAGAAAAAGTAGTGACGATCTTCAACTCAGTTCATCAAAACTGCACACACCTACAAACACCAATTCTATTTAAAGGCTTCATCAGTACCTGTAGTCTTAATCAGTATCTGTGATTAAGACAAAAAATAGAGTATTTCAGATAAAAGATAAACAGGGTTCTTCCTTCCCTTCAAGCAGCCATGAGAGCAAGAAAACGTTATGCTTCTCATAATTCATCAACCTAAATATATGTTGGTTCATGCAGAGTGCATAGCTAGTAGGGTACTCTGGACTTCATAATGCGACTAGAGAAACGGACAACATGCATTTCTCCACAAGAAGAGATGGCAAACCATTCAATTTCAAACTATGCAATTGATCAATCTTTTTCCTCCTGATTTGAGGTCCCCAAGACTCTATTTGGTCGATTGCCTTATAAGGCATTTCTTCCTCTTTGGTCCCCATCATTAACAAAATTATAGTGTGTTTCTTTAGCATCTATAGTAAGGGGATCACCAGTTTCTACTAGTTCAAGGAAGCCTGTATTGGGCATCTGCCTGCAACACCTCCTACCCTAGAATATAAAGAACTATGATCCAGTTCCCTATTAGGCATTACAAAGTTAATGCCTTAATGGGGGCATCAAATAGATAACTTAGATAATGAGCAGAGGGGCAAGGAGGATGACGGAATATCTATTGCAATTTAGTAAGACAGCAATAACTGCATAGCATATAATACTGAATATTCCACAACGAAAAAAAGAAGCTTGGAACACAGAATTACATGTGTGTCCATTTCCTTGAGAAGAGAATGCAGTGAGTTACACACAAACCATCCTACATTCCAGTGCAGTCTACTTTTAAATCCACTATGATGAGTCCATGATAGTCTGGACTCTCTAGCAATTATCAACCAATGAAGCAATACTACTTGGATGAAAAAATTGATATAGTTATATATCAAGATGAAATCAGTTGTATGAGCCTCTTATTTCCTTCATCACTCCACTGAGTTAGTGGTAACTCTCGACCCAGGAAGATGCAAAGAACGGGTTATGAATTTAACCAAACCCCAAGAACATTATGAAGATCGGATGAAAAACATGTAAAGAAATATGTGGAATAGGGGTAAGGGTTAGAAGTATCAAGCACAACCAATACAATCCCACAAGTGGGGGTTAGAAGTATCAAGCACATAACTATGAAATAAGTTGGACACTTAGAAACACAATGACAATCACTACCCAAGATAGCTAGCAAAGAAGGGACAAATCAAGTAAGAATGCAATCAATTCACATCAATAACATTTAAAAGATAATTAAACACCAATTAAATTAGCGTTCAAATTAAGCATTACCTAACTATGGTAATAATTCAATGAAGTTAAAGAAGAGAACCAAGCTGACCCTAATATAAGCAAACAAGACTGTGCAACACTCAAAGAGACATCATTCATCAAAGCTTAAACCTTCGGAAGGAGGAAACAAGGATATTTATACTAGGTCTATGAAATAATAAACAAGGTCCAAAATAGCCTCAAAGGATCCTTACAATACAATTAGACCGAACTAGTAAACACCCAAATATGCACCCATGATTAGCAATCGTGGTACTTTTACTTAGGTTATCTTTACTATTTTTGTTGTCGGTACTTTTCTTTCTTCAATATTTTAGGCATACAACAACAACAACAATACTTTAGGCATAGCTTTTTAAAAAAAAAAAATTCTTGAGTCGAGGGTCTATCAGAAACAATATCTCTAAACACAAAGATAGGGTAAGGTTTTTGTACACCTACCAACCTCCCCAGACCCACTTGTGGGATCACCCTGGTATGTTGTTGTTAGTTAGCAATTGTGGAGCCCTTAGTCCATTAGCTGCCACCAACTAATATTCTTCTACAATGGGAGATGGACTGGAATCCTAAGGAATTTGGAGTTGTCATATTTTCCTTTCTTTTTTCCCATTTTAAACTAAGTTGCGAAGACTCTTCACTTTCGATGCCGCACCTGTGTCGGATTCTCAAAAAATACACCACTTTTGGAGAATCCGACACGCACCCATTGCCATTTTTGAAGAGTCCGAGCAACATAGATTTTAAGTCATCAATTAGCATCTCTCTTGAAGCTAACTACTGCTTTATTCTGGAGGCAATCAAATGTATATGCCATATTTGCACAGTATATAAATGCATGATGCAACACCTAAAAGGAACATACATAATTGGCGGAACCCATTGGAAGCCCCTAACACCTTGTTTGGATGGTTGTTACCCGTTGTATTGTATTGTATTGTTAGTTTAAATACAATGTTTGTTTTGATTGTTACTTAAATTATATTGTATCGTATCGTTTAAATCCATCGTTAGGTAATGACGAAAAGACCCATTTTATATAACAACCGATTTGGTGTATACCTTAATATTTTTTTCTCATTTTGTTTTTATTTATTATTTAATAATTATATTTTATCTTTTATCCTACCTCTTCATAGTAGCTCTACCCCGTACCCTACTTTTCTTGCAAGTTTATTATTCAAATCATAGATGTGTGACATTATGTAACGATGGAGGATAATAAAACATATCCAAACAATGTATTCATTAAAACAATCCAGTACGATACAATACAACACAATACAATACAATACACTAGGAAACAATATGTAACAACCATCCAAACAAAGTACAAAAGTTGGCACCAACTTTCACTTAGACACCATAAGTATGCCTTGTTCATTTTAAACACCTCAAGTAGGGTTACGCTGTGTAATTTTGAAACTTTTTGCTGACATGGCATAGTGAGTGTAATTCCTTCATTAACCGCACGTGAGAGGCTTATTTAGCTAATTGTTATTTTCTTTTATTTCCTTTTTCCCCCTTTTTCAGCCACCATTTCCAAAACTTAAACTACTTCCATGGTGAAAAGTGTTGAGAGAGATTTTAGAGTTGGATACACAAATCCATGAGGATTAGATTTGAGGTCAAATTTTATTTTATTTTATTTTTGTAAAAGGGCCAGCTGGCCCAATTTATTTAATACAAGAGAAATATGTACAAGGCCAGAGTAGCTCATTAACTAGAAAACACAAAATATACAAAAAAATAAAGCCCACAAGGACAAAATGAAAAGACAAGAAAAGGGAAAGTGGAAATTAATCCACATTCAAGAGACATCCACAACTCCACCATCAACTCGATTAGGAAACTCAGTGGATCTCTGATGGGGAAGGACAGCGCAGGGATCAGAGTGAGTGCGCTGGCTTTGATAGGTAAGGATCTCTTCCCCCGCAATCTTCAAACAACCCATAGAAACCAGTGTGCACCATAGCTAGCTAAACTTTCTCTACTTTGTGTCGATTTCTGCTCAAGTCACCCTAACCTCTCATCGGGTGCCGTGAAATCTCAATGAGGAAGGCCAACATCAAATTGATGGACAAATTGGTGCTGAATTTTGTAGTTAAATCAGGGTCGTTCCCTTATTACCCTCTTCCCTTAGATCCCTTTTTTTATTTGGTCATAACTTCCTCAAATTTCTTTTTTACTCCACTTTGGATATGGAACAAGAATTATCTCTCACTCAAATACATTAGATTTAACCAAATGCTTAATTTATAAGGATGAGTATTTAATAGACACAATCATGAAAAGTTTCTCTATAAAAGATAAAGATTGTTTGCGTATGGCGGAGAAGACGAAGGGGGGTGGGTTTGATTGGAGAAGACTATAGGGGTCAGAGGCGGATGAATGGGTGGGAGTTTTCTGCAACATAGATTTTTTAGAAGTGGTTAATTCCTTTTTTGTAATTATTTGGGCAAAAATGCCACGTGTCACCGATTCACTGGTCACTTTTTGTTTTACTGAAAATTCATTGTTTAAGAATTATTTCAGGGACAAATGACAAAAGATTTCATTTAATTCGACATTTTACACGTCATTTGCGAGTGTAACACACAAACGGTATATATTGTTGTCAATTGTAAAAACAAATGTCAAAATGACATATTGGGACCCTACTTGAAGTGTTTAAAATGAACAATGCCTAATTGAGGTGTTTAAGTGAAAGCTAGTACCAACTTCAGGGGGCTACCGATGGGTTCCGCCTACGTAATTTGCAAATACAGTTTTGGGTAACCCAAATCCTTATATTAAATTGCTGATGGAAACCAATAAAAGTTAACCGTGTGACAGGTAAGGCTGCAAGATAGGCCAAGGAATCAACCATCACTACCAAATGCATAAGGAAACACAGTGAAACAAAGAATATCATAATGCATTAACGCTCTGTGCACAAGACAGGGAAATTTACGCACATGAGACAATCGCAATATTTATTAACATGGCAAACAGTTGTTATCACCTGAAAATCACATATGTGCATGAGAAGGACGGATTTTTACCTTACAAAAGGAGAAATTCCGAGTGAATTATCAAAGTTCATTCCAAGCCTGCAACTTTGTACCTTAATTTCATATTATGGTTTTCCTGCCAGAATTTCAAATCAGTGTGAATATATAGTTCAAACCATCAATATCCAAATAAATAGAACGACGACAATTATGTTTCCCAAGCTAGTTGTGGTCCACAAAATCTATACAACAACATAGCCGGTGTAATCACACACAGTCGAGGGCGGTTCACAAAATCTATATACAACAAAAAATCGAAATGTAAATACTCCCGCTTTATCCAATCATACCTGTTCAAGAACCTTCGCAGAGCTCTTTTCCACCAATCTAGCCAAACTATCAAGTTTAAGAAGCATTTTATCATATAAATGCTCCAATTCAGCAGTATAATTTGACGAATCTGAGCCCATCAACTTGCTCAATCTCCCAATTTCAAAACCCTCAGCACACAAATCCAATTCCTTCTGATCCTTCAAACCCCTCTTAATACCAACCAAGGTTTCCACCTTTTCATCCTCTGCCATTGCATTAGGTCCCCTCAAGTCACATGTCATTGAAGGGAATGGGGAAATAGGACTGAAAGAACCATAATGGGATCGAAACGATGGACCGATATTGATAATATCTAGACTTTTGGGGTCGAATGAATCAGTGGAAATTCGGTATTGGAAAACTTTGTACTCATGGGTATGAATCAGTTGTTCCTGAAACGGCGTCGATAACAGAAGGAACAGAGATGGTGGCAGAGAAAGTTGATACGGAGAATTTTGAGGAGTAAAAGAGTGAGAAGCAGAGGAAGACAGATAAAGGGTAGTAGTAGAATCCTTCAAAGAGGGTCTCAAAGGGGTTTTCCTGCGACCGGAAAACCACCCTAGAAGGACGGAGCAAGGGTCCTCACGGTGTTTATGCTGTAAAGGGAGGGGAAAGTGGGAAGGGATGGAGAGGAAATCGGTGATAGTGGCGGTAAGAGTTGGGCCATCGGCGGCGGAACATGAGGCGGAGTCCGCGGTGGTTACGGTGGAGAAATTGGACGTGAGGTCATCGGAGAGAGAGATGGTGGTGGAGAATGACACATGGCCGAAGAGTAGACCGTGGATGTCACCGGAGGATGAGAAGAAACGGTGGAGGACAGAGGCTAGAGAGGTACCGGAGATTTGAATCTTGTGTATAGGGAGATCGTCCATAATTTCCGATGACACCGAGAAATGATTATCTGAGATCGCCGGCGCCGGCGTACTTGCTGACAAAACTAGGTCAAGCAAGTGGATTGCGGTGGTACCAAATCCAATTTGAAACCCTTAACTTGCCAAGAAAAAAATTATCCGATTTTGAGACGGAAATGCTTTTTATCGATATGCAACCTATAATTTATTTGTATGTTGTAGTAAGTATATCCTTTCAATTTTAATGGATTTTTCTTTCTTTTTACAGGTGGATTGATTTATTTTAAGCAGAAATTTTTTTTTTGAAAATGTTTGAAAAAGACAAAAAAAAAAAGATTAAGCAGTTTGTTTTAGGAAAAATAAAAAATAAGTTAAAAGTCAAAATATAAAAATAAGTTAAAAGTTAAAAGTTAAAAGGTATAACCAACTTATGCTTATTAGAAATCGTTTGGTTCGAGTACAAGTTATGATGAAATTAGTTATAATGGATAAATTATGTTGGGATTAGTTATGATGAAATAAGTTATCATGAGATTAATTCTTATTGATTGTTTGGTTTGTTGTATTCAAAATAATATGCATTACTTAAATTTTAAGATCAAGTTGTTTGTTTTACAAAAATACTCTTTATTTTATTTAATTTTTTTAATATTTTCTTTGCAAATTTTAGTTATTCATTCTTTAAAATAAAGTTTTCATCTTATTTAGCTTAAATATTTTTCTGTGTATAGCTTAAGATAGCTTAAATTTCATCATATTTAGCTTAAAATAGAACTTATATCTTAAGTTTATTAAAGTAAAAAGAGGATATATTATTTATATCACTCTTAAATTGTAAAATATTAAAGTTATCTTCAATTAATTGATATATAAAATACAAGCGTTCAAGTGACTAAAAGAATATATAACTAAAAATATGTAATTCAGTAATAGAGAAAACAAAATTTAATAAACATAAAATTAGTCAAATAAATTCATAAAAAAATTATATTTAAATAGTGTAGTTTTTTAATAGAAAAATATGAAGAAGTATAATAAAAATAAGAAGTAGTGAAGGTTGTGAATATTATTATACATGGTATTAAAATAATGTGAATATACATGAATGTGAAAAATGACGTATAAAAAGGATTTAAAGGTATATATTTGTCATATTACTTATTTTATCCTAAGATAAGTTATCTTGGATTATTATACCACCCAAGAAAAGGGATAACTTATTTTAGTACTAATTATTAATTTCGGGATAAGTTATTCCAAACTTATCAACCAAACAACAATTTGAGTGACACTACAAATTTTATCTTAGGACTATTTGATATTATCCTTCACACCAAACGGTCCCTTAATTTATAAATTACTTTTTTAAAAAAATCAATTCAAACACCAATATCAAATGAATGTATATTATAAAGAACCTCTAATACTAAATATTTATAAATTTTTATTTAAATTCATCAATATTATAAATCAATAAAAAAAAATTAAAATTTATCACAAATCTAATGCTAATAATATTACATGCATCAAGTATATATGTATATGTATGTGTGTTTATATTTTATTTTTACTTTTCTCTTATTCTCTACTAGTGAGTTGGTTCGCACCAACAAGGGTTGTGTGTCATGATTCGAGTCTACACCCTAGGCGAGATACAATATTTGAAATCACGAGTGATTTTAAGCTAACCCTTCACATAACATATCAAACTATATCGTAAGAAAACTAAAACAAAAGCTAGATGTGTAACAAAAGAAAATCCATGACCTGAACACTAATGTTTGAAATAAGTTTTTACTGTCTTAGAATGAAAGAATAAGTATGTCGGAACATGATCCTCAGCTACCTCAAAAGTGCAATAACAATATAAAAGAGGTGCTACTAGCTAAGTCCTTTGGAGTCTCCAAATGAAGAGGGCTCACCAAAAATTGTCCAGAACTGCTATAACTTCGCTAATCACGAGTCTTAGAACGGGCACCAAAATCTACATCATAAAAGGATGTCGTGTAGAGAAAAGTATGTGTCAGTACGTGGAATGTACTGAGTATGCAAGGACACCAACATACCCATACAAGATAACATATGGAGGAACTGTGAAACAAGGTTTCTAAAATCATAATCATAATAAAGGAACATAAAAGAAACATTTGGAGTCCATGCATACATATCAATTTAAATTATTTTTTTCAAAAGCATATAAATCAAGGTGAGTCTAAATCAGTAACCTTGCATAATCATATGCATAAATTAACATACTTAAAATGAATCATATAGAGTTAAGATCATGTCATAAAAATACATAACTTGAAAATTTCTTATAACCGACATACACCATATGAGCTCATGATGTCCAACAGCTAACCCAATTGGACGGGTTGCCTTAGACCTTGCCAAGGCATAGGACCATATCATATCTATGTGGATCCACTAGTTTGTACTTCTCATGGCCATATGGAATTTTCCGACAAAGCGGTATAATCAAGTCTTATGGTGGCATATAATTATAGGACTTAGGGATTGCTACTAAAGGTCCACGTACGCTAAATAGAATCTGCATTCCTAAAGTCCACTTGGTGCTAAATAGTCCTTCTAAAATAACATAATGTCACGATCCAAAATCGGATGTTATAGAACTCGCCTAACCCACCAAGGCGAGTCAATCTAAGAGTCTGAACAATACAAAATAAGCGAAAATAAATGCGAAAATGTAAAGTCTAGTATGATATAAATAGGATAAGAGGAAATAAAATTCACCCAAGACTTGGTGTCACATGTACAAGTCACTATCTCAATAGAAATGAAAAGATACAAGTCTAAATGTCTCAGTTCTCAAATAGAACTAAACATAAGATAAATGGGAGACGAGAGTCTGCCGAAGAAGACAAGCTACTACCACTCACACATCCAGAAGCTTGGCCCGATCAACGAAAGTACTAAGAACACAAGATACCGGGATCAAATCCTACATAGATGTAGAAGTAAGGGGTGAGCACCAACAACATGATACTTAGCAAAATGAAAACTAAACCCTAAGTAAAGCAATGTGAAACACACGTACTCCTGACATCCCAAACACAATCCTCCCCAACTACACACATGCACTCAGACAACTCAGTCTATACAGTTTATACAACAATTATCTGAAAATACTAGACAATCCACAAAAAGAAAGCACATATATATTCTCATCACCATACTTGGGATACACAGGAAATTTCAATCGTAAATAGTCACAGGATGACAAAAATGCAAATGCAAAGTCGAATAATCGTGATGCATGTCTGTCCTACCATACACATTCGCTGATTACATCAGACCGGAACCCATGGGGGCCTCATATAAACCATGTATCAATCATCATTGTCATAAGAGACCCGACCAATATCTTTCGAAAGAGACATTGGCCATAATATTTATCGGAAAAGACCTCGACCGATAGAAACCTCGATCCTAATATCCAGTATCTCACTCATATCATTTCTCAGCCATCACAAATAAGCATATGTACAAGTAATGACTGAAATAGGATGAATGTTCACATATGATGTCATATAGCTCACAATCACACAATGAATCAATATCTCGTAATTCACAACATTTAGAAAATTACCCATATCCGAGATTCCATTGTCACATTTCAAATCATATAATTCAACTAAATGTAATAACCCAATACACACTAATCCACTCACATAGAAAAATACAAGGTTCAACATACTTAATAAAGGTTAGAATGCCACTTGCCTTAGCCCAAAGTTACAAAAAATCCAAAACCAAAGTTTTTCCTCTCCGTCTATACTCCAATTCACCACAATCTTATCAAATATAGACTCACAATCACATTTCGAAGCCATTGATATAAATATCAAGCAATTCAAATAAAAAGAGTAAAATGATCAAAAATCCCATGTCAAAAAACAAACTAGAAATTTGAATATTTTTTGATGAAACCATTCTTCAACTAGTCAAGAATCTAATGGTGAAAACCATTTCAAAAACGAGGTTAAAATGAGTTCACAATCAATAAAAAAAATTGCATTGTTCTTGAAAAACTCCAATTCCTCATACTCAAATCACCAATTTCATATTTAAAAATCCAATTTAAGTAATGGATAATCATGATAATAGCTTAAAATAGCTTACCCAATGTTTTCCCAGAAGAAATCCCTTTTAATTCGCATATCCCAAGCTTGGAAACTCAAAAATGGTAGACAATGACTTAAACCCTAACCTTGGGAAAACTAACACTGTTCAGATGGAAATTTCCCTCCGCGAACGTGAACAACTTACTCCGTGAACGTGGAGGCAGCAGAAACAACTATCCGCGAATATGGCACAATCACCGCGAATGCAGAGGAGTATCAGTTAATCCTCCGCGAATGCGGCATTGCCTTAGCGAACGCCTTGCCTTCGCGAATGCGAAAAAGGAAACCATTAACTTCCGTGAATGCAGAGAAGGCCTCGCAAATGCGGAGAAGGATTTCCCAGGTACCAGATAGTAGATTTTTAACAAGTCTCAAAGTCACGAAATAGACCCTCGGGATTAGTTCAGAACCCCGTAAACACAAACCATATATGCAACCCTACTAAATTTAACGTTCTGGACTCAATGGAATCATCGAAATTTGAATTTGAGGTCTTCTTGACATGAAATATGATAAGTCACAACTAAACTAGTTTCGACACTTAAAATACCTTAAGAACCTCTAAAAATTACAATGAAGTCATTTCTAGCGTTAGAATCACTCCCCAAAATCATTGGAACTATCAGAAATCCAATTCGAGCACCCGAATCCCAAATACTGACCAAAGTCAAACTTAGATCAAACTTTAACTCAATTTTCAACTTCGGACCTAAAATCCATGTTTCAACTCCAAATCTTATTCTGACAACTCCCCTAAACCAATTTCTATATTTTGGAACTAACGGAATCAACAAAATTTCATTCTGAGACTTGAAACTCCAAATGACTCCGAAACTCAAAATTTGTCAACTTGAGCCTTTAAAACTCATTTCTCTAGCAAAGCCTCAACTTTTCACAAGATTTAGAAAAACCAACTTTCAGACACAATCAAAAGTGCTCAGAGAAACTAACAGGAGGGTAAAATGATAAATTTATCAAAAATGTCGAAAGTGACCTTTGGGGTTATTACACAAACATACATATTAATGCTCATAAGTATAAAAATTGTCCATATATCTAAATCATATGTGAGACTAAGCTCAAAAATCATATCTTAAAATAACATAAATTGAGGTTGTAGCTCATATCACGTAAAATTTCATGCTTAAGAATTATAAGGTTTAATGAACCATAAAATCATGTTAATTCAATATAATAAGGTTTTAAAACCAAAGTGAAACCATGAAAACATGAATGAATGAAGAAAGATCATAATTTCATTTTTTTGAAAAAGAACTAGCTTTGCTTATAATAATCTTGTAAAATTCTTGAGAATCAAAATACTTTAGGTATGAGAGTGAAATGATACTCTCATTAAAACCATACATACATGAATTTTAGGAATTTTTGGAAAAAAACTTTGGGTTTGAAACCTTTTAGCTTGAACTTGAGAAGACCTTCAATGGATTTCTTGGAAATGAAGTTTGGGGCAGAATCTTGATCGAAAACCTTAGGATTCTTGAAGAGAATCTTGAATTTCGAGCCTTTAGATCTTGTGAAATTGGTTCTTGAAGTTCTTGATCTTTGGGAGAAGGAGAATTAGGGATTTTGAGAGTTGTTATAAGGATAAAGATATTATTAGGTCATAAAATTGTAACACCCCTGAAGTTTATAGCCTAAACTAACTCTAAAAAGATCAGAAAAAGATTGAAGTTGCAGACCAGGGCCTTTTCACGGGACCATTCACGGACCGTGGTGGGCACCACAAGTCGTGAAGAGAGTCGTGGAGTTGAGGCCAAGTTGGAAACTTTCCCAAAGAAGGGTCCACAGACCCCTCCATGGACCGTGGTGGTTACCACGAGTCGTGGAGTTCATCTGTGAACCTCCCCCTGAGTCAAGTCTCCTCACCTTCACGGAACCCTCCACGCGCCGTGTAAGTGTTCTGTGGACCTGGACCTTTAGGAATTTTTTTTAGTACCTCTTTACAGATGCCTTCACGATCCGTGAAGGGCCTCTAGTGAAACTGTCCTTCAAGTTTTAATGAGGGGCATTCCGTTTTTTCCCACATTTTCTCAACTAAATCTTAAACGTTTAGGGACCAAAAATAAGTCTCTTATCATATTCAAAAGGGTTTTTTCTCTCATTAACACTTGAAAATTTGATATAAGAGATTAAAGAGGAGAAAAAGAGCTAGGATTCAAGATTTTCAAGCGAGGTCTTTGATTTTTGGTGAGATAATCTTCGTTCCATGTATGTAAGCTTAATCACAATATTGGACTGAGTCCGTCCTCATGCCCTACATCTTCATTGAGTCGAGTTGAGTTTGAGTTTCAAGTTTTCATGAACTGAGTTTTGAGTAATCTATAATTCTATCTAGTTCTTAATATATAATTATATATGTATTGATGATGTCTATGAGTTGAGTATTTGAAGTATACGTTCATCTCTTAATGCACATGAACCCAATTGAGTTTTGGCATTTAAATACTTTATGCATTGGTTGAGTCTTAAATCGTGATTTGTGAATGTCGTACGAGTTGAGTATGTGAAGTCTTTAAAATTATCATTATTTGAACATGATCATTTTGAGTATAAATGATTGTCTTGAGATAGAGTTCTAAGGAAATATGAACAAGTTTGAGAGCATGTTTTAAATGAAAGAGTTGATGATTGAGATGAGATTGAGTCTGATGAGCGTACAATAAGACTAGCTGAGATGATTGGATTATAATTATTTGATTGAACATATAGTTTGACTCTCAAAAAGAAAATCATGACAACTAAAATGGAATAGAGAGTAATTAATTGGAAAAGACATTGAAAATACCTTGATTTTGTTATAATGCGTGGCTTTTCCACGCATCAAAAATGTTTCCAATGTATTTGATAAATAAATTATCAAAAAAATTTAGATTTGAGAGGAAAGGACAAAAATGTCAAAAAAGAAACTAATTTATAGCGTGAACGACCATTATTGTGGCCTAAAGGATTTTTCCTTTCCTATAATAATATGGACTACATAAACCTAATAAAGGATATAATAAATTGGCCTCTATAGCTTTGGATGAATTTCTGAAATCAATGATGTGAATAGCGACATTTAACACACAACAGTCATCAAATTATCACTTATGTCATGAAAAAAATCGATATGCATTTATTTCATTAGTACATTACAATGAATTTAATGAAAGAATTGAATAAAATGTTTGTCTTCATCAGTAAAACCTATGCAGCAATCACAATCTCCTATACACAGTTTACTAGTAGATCTTAATATGAAACCACAATTCCTCTAACCGGAATTTTTTTTTGAAAGAATAAACAAATAGATATCAAGTAAAAAGCTCAAAATTTTCCACACTTGTTTCAATCAACCTTGTGAAGCAACAGAGTTTTTATTGACTCTTTTCTTGAACTGCTGTGCCATCATCTCCAGAACTAGTGGCTGCTAACATCAGCTCTGGTTTTATCTCCTCCAATTTCTGTAGTACTTGTGGAGCTTCGGGTCGAGCAGTTGGTGTGGGATCAACACAATGCAAAGCTAGTTTCAATGTGTTAAGCAACTCATCACCAATATTAGGTGCATCCCTCATAAGTTCCACATCAAAAACTTCATTAGTCCACTCCTCTTTCACAATGGAAGCTACCCATTGTGGTAAATCGAGACCATCCGTAGCCTCGCTAGGGGATTTTCCAGTTAAGAGCTCCAAAATGATCACTCCAAGACTATAGACATCAGTCTTGGTGCTTGCATTCTTGATTTTGGAAAGCTCTGGTGCGCGATAACCTAGCGTGCCTGCAGTGGCAATCACGTTGGTGTTTCCAGCAGTAGTCATAAGTCTGGAGAGTCCCACATCTGCAATTTTTGGATTGTTCTGCTCATCAAGCAGTATGTTGCTTGATGTAAGATTCCCATGTATTATGTTTTCTTTGGTATGCAGGAAGCAGATTCCTTTTGTTATA